>NC_092333.1:86632500-86972500 GCF_046630445.1 Rutidosis leptorrhynchoides
TATCATACTAAGATATATTATATATCATAATATCATGATAATATAACAATTTAACATCTTATTTGTTATAATAAACAATGGGTTAACAACATTCAACAAGATCATTAACCTAAAGGTTTCAAAACAACATTTACATGTAACGACTAACGATGACTTAACGACTCAGTTAAAATGTATATACATGTAGTGTTTTAATATGTATTCATACACTTTTGAAAGACTTCAATATACTTATCAAAATACTTCTACTTAACAAAAATGCTTACAATTACATCCTCGTTCAGTTTCATCAACAATTCTACTCGTATGCACCCGTATTCGTACTCGTACAATACACAGCTTTTAGATGTATGTACTATTGGTATATACACTCCAATGATCAGCTCTTAGCAGCCCATGTGAGTCACCTAACACATGTGAGAACCATCATTTGGCAACTAGCATGAAATATCTCATAAAATTACAAAAATATGAGTAATCATTCATGACTTATTTACATGAAAATAAAATTTCATATCCTTTATATCTAATCCATACACCAACGACCAAAAACACCTAAAAACACTTTCATTCTTCAATTTTCTTCATCTAATTGATCTCTCTCAAGTTCTATCTTCAAGTTCTAAGTGTTCTTCATAAATTCTACAAGTTCTAGTTACATAAAATCAAGAATACTTTCAAGTTTGCTAGCTCACTTCCAATCTTGTAAGGTGATCATCCAACCTCAAAAAATCTTTGTTTCTTACAGTAGGTTATCATTCTAATACAAGGTAATAATCATATTCAAACTTTGGTTCAATTTCTATAACTATAACAATCTTATTTCAAGTGATGATCTTACTTGAGCTTGTTTTCATGTCATGATTCTGCTTCAAGAACTTCGAGCCATCCAAGGATCCGTTGAATCTAGATCCATTTTTCTCTTTTCCAGTAGGTTTATCCAAGGAACTTAAGGTAGTAATGATGTTCATAACATCATTCAATTCATACATATAAAGCTATCTTATTCGAAGGTTTAAACTTGTAATCACTAGAACATAGTTTAGTTAATTCTAAACTTGTTCGCAAACAAAAGTTAATCCTTCTAACTTGACTTTTAAAATCAACTAAACACATGTTCTATATCTATATGATATGCTAACTTAATGATTTAAAACCTGGAAACACGAAAAACACTGTAAAACCGGATTTATGCCGTCGTAGTAACACCGCGGGCTGTTTTGGGTTAGTTAATTAAAAACTATGATAAACTTTGATTTAAAAGTTGTTATTCTGAGAAAATGATTTTTATTATGAACATGAAACTATATCCAAAAATTATGGTTAAACTCAATGTGGAAGTATGTTTTCTAAAATGGTCATCTAGACGTCGTTCTTTCGACTGAAATGACTACCTTTACAAAAACGACTTGTAACTTATTTTTCTGACTATAAACCTATACTTTTTCTGTTTAGATTCATAAAATAGAGTTCAATATGAAACCATAGCAATTTGATTCACTCAAAACGGATTTAAAATGAAGAAGTTATGGGTAAAACAAGATTAGATAATTTTTCTCATTTTAGCTACGTGAAAATTGGTAACAAATCTATTCCAACCATAACTTAATCAACTTGTATTGTATATTATGTAATCTTGAGATACCATAGACACGTATACAATATTTTGACCTATCATGTCAACACATCTATATATATTTCGGAACAACCATAGACACTCTATATGTGAATGTTGGAGTTAGCTATACAGGGTTGAGGTTGATTCCAAAATATATATAGTTTGAGTTGTGATCAATACTGAGATACGTATACACTGGGTTGTGGATTGATTCAAGATAATATTTATCGCTTTATTTCTGTACATCTAACTGTGGACAACTAGTTGTAGGTTACTAACGAGGACAGCTGACTTAATAAACTTAAAACATCAAAATATATTAAAAGTGTTGTAAATATATTTTGAACATACTTTGATATATATGTATATATTGTTATAGGTTCGTGAATCAACCAGTGGCCAAGTCTTACTTCCCGACGAAGTAAAAATATGTGAAAGTGAGTTATAGTCCCACTTTTAAAATCTAATATTTTTGGGATGAGAATACTTGCAGGTTTTATAAATGATTTACAAAATAGACACAAGTACGTGAAACTACATTCTATGGTTGAATTATCGAAATCGAATATGCCCCTTTTTATTAAGTCTGGTAATCTAAGAATTAGGGAACAGATACCCTAATTGACGCGAATCCTATAGATAGATCTATTAGGCCTAACAAACCCCATCCAAAGTACCGGATGCTTTAGTACTTCGAAATTTATATCATATCCGAAGGGTGTCCCGGAATGATGGGGATATTCTTATATATGCATCTTATTAATGTCGGTTACCAGGTATTCACCATATGAATGATTTTTATCTCTATGTATGGGATGTGTATTGAAATATGAAATCTTGTGGTCTATTATTATGATTTGATATATATAGGTTAAACCTATAACTCACCAACATTTTTGTTGACGTTTTAAGCATGTTTATTCTCGGGTGATTATTAAGAGCTTCCGCTGTCGCATACTTAAATAAGGACGAGATTTGGAGTCCATGCTTGTATGATATTGTGTAAAAACTGCATTCAAGAAACTTATTTTGTTGTAACATATTTGTATTGTAAACCATTATGTAATGGTCGTGTGTAAACAGGATATTTTAGATTATCATTATTTGATAATCTACGTAAAGCTTTTTAAACCTTTATTGATGAAATAAAGGTTATGGTTTGTTTTAAAATGAATGCAGTCTTTGAAAAACGTCTCATATAGAGGTCAAAACCTCGCAACGAAATCAATTAATATGGAACGTTTTTAATCAATAAGAACGGGACATTTCAGTTGGTATCCGAGCGTTGGTCTTAGAGAACCAGAATTTTTCATTAGTGTATCTTATCGAGTTTGTTAGGATGCATTAGTGAGTCTGGACTTCGACCGTGTTTACTTGAAAAATGATTGCTTAACAAATTTTGTTGGAAACTATATATTTTTAACATGTGAATATTATGTAATATATTAATCTCTTAACGCGTTTGATATTATGTGATAGATGTCTACCTCTAGAACAAGTCCCATTGACTCACCTAATAATAATGAAGAGTCAAATGTAAATTGGAATGATTCGTGGACTGATTCACAAGTTCCCGAAGAGGAACCGGAAGAAGAGTCGGAACCGGAAGAAGAATCGGAACCGGAAGAAGAATCGGAACTAGATAAAGAAATAGAACCGGTGGGGGAAATAATAAAACGGTTAAGTAAAAGAAAATCCTCAACCAACCGACCAAGGTTAATTATGGTCAATGGTGTTTCCGCCAAGGAATCAAAATATTGGGAGGATTACCAATTCTCCGATGAATCGGATTCCGACGAGAATTCCGATGATGTTATAGAAATTACCCCAACTGAATTTAAAAAGGCAAAAGAAAATAATAAGGGAAAGGGCATAAAAATAGAGAAATCTAATTCCAACCCCGATGAACTTTATATGTATCATCAACCCCCGAAGTCCTTAAGTTGTAACAATGACCCGGGAATCTCTAAACCACCAGGTTTTTCTAAACCAATGTGGAAAACGACGGCTCGTATTAGGGGAACATCATATATCCCTAGAAACTTGGCAAAACGAACCAAAACCGAAGAAGAAGAAACAAGCGAGTCAGAATAAGATAGTTGTATTCGTGTGGTGTAATATATGTAATATAGTGTGCTTATGCTTTATGACATATGTAAAAATTGCTTGTATTAATAAGTATTTTTTTTATGAATCTAACTCTTGTCTATTTTACAGTATAAAAACACAAAATGGATAGACAACCCAATATTTTAAGAGACCTACCCGGAGACATGATTGATGAAATCTTGTTTAGAGTCGGTCAGAATTCTTCGGCACAACTATTTAAGGCGAGATCAGTTTGTAAGACATTCGAAGAACGTTCCAAGAATGCCTTGGTTTATAAAAGGCTTTCGTTCGAAAGATGGGGGATATCACATTGGGAAATCCATAAGTTACGATGTGTTTACTTTGACGCATATATTGCGGGGAACCCAAATGCTATTTTACGCAATGGGTTAAGAAATTATTTTGACTCAATATATCCGAATATTGGACTTCGTGATTTAGAAAAAGCGGCTAACATGCAACATAAAGAAGCATGTTATGCTTACGGATTAGTAATGTTCGCTTCTCACCAAAGTGAGAACAAGAACATCGGGCTACAACTATTAAACAAAACGTTCCCACAAGTGACGGAGTCTGTAATTGGGGTAAGAAATGAGGTTTTTAGATTGTTACGGGACTGTTGGACATTACGTAACCCTCGTCCCTTTGACGACGTTACAACACGATGTCTTATCAACGGCCATAACGGTTATGTTCCACAAGACCAAGGATGGAAAGTAATCCTATTAAAACCAGAATGCACGACTTGTTTCTGGACGTATGAATTACGTGTCTTTATTGCCTTTGCTGAACGACTTGTGTACTAGCTAGAATTATCTTCACAACCATCTTGTATCAAATTTATTGTGTGCTATATTTCATGCTATATGTAAAATAAGCGGTATTGTAAGTTTGTAAAATATTGTGTAAAAGTTTGAACGCGAAATATTATTATAATCAGTTTTTCATATAGAATTGTAGTAGTTGAATTGTATATTAGCTACTAAGTATGAACTTAACGGGTAGGTACTACCCGAATTTAAACTTATAAAACGCTAATATGAAGAAAAAGCTTTTATAAATGAGTTCATATTATGCTACGAAATACTATTAACTACTCTTAATATTCTGTATGATTAACTTGTTCCATTTGACTATTTTGAAGGAAATGGCACCGACTACTCGACACACCGTGAATATGAATGAAGAGGAATTCCGTACTTTTCTAGCTTCAAACATAGCCGCAGTACAGGCTGCGCTACATACCAACAATAACCTTGGATCTAGCAGTACAGAAAATCGTGTAGGATGCACCTACAAAGAATTCACTGCCTGCAAACCTTTGGAATTTGATGGAACCGAAAGACCGATCGGATTGAAACGGTGGACCGAGAAGGTCGAATTGGTGTTTGCCATAAGTAAGTGTACTGAAGAGGACAAAGTGAAGTACGCTACGCATACCTTCACAGGTTCTGCGTTAACATGGTGGAATACCTATCTAGAGCAAGTGGGACAAGACGATGCGTACGCACTACCGTGGTCAGCATTCAAGCACTTGATGAACGAGAAGTACCGTCCCAGAACCGAGGTCAATAAGCTCAAGACAGAACTTAGAGGGTTACAAACCCAAGGATTTGATATTACCACGCACGAAAGACGATTCACAGAATTGTGCCTATTGTGTCCGGGAGCATTCGAAGATGAGGAAGAGAAGATCGACGCGTTTGTGAAAGGATTACCGGAAAGAATCTAAGAAGATATAAGTTCACACGAGCCCGCCTCCATACAACAGGCATGTAGAATGGCTCACAAACTAGTGAACCAGATTGAAGAAAGAATTAAAGAACAGAATGCTGAAGAGGCCAATGTGAAGCAAGTCAAAAGAAAGTGGGAGGAAAACGGTGATAAGAATCACCAATACAACAACAACAGCAATTACAACAATAATCGCAACAATTATCCCAACAATCGCAACATCAATCGCAACTACAATAAACGGCCCAACAACAACAACAACAACAACAACAACAACAACAACAACAACAACAACAACAACAACAACAACAACAACAACAACAACAACAACAACAACAACAACAACAACAACAACAACAACAACAACAACAACAACAACAACAACAACAACAACAACAACAACAACAACAACAACAACAACAACAACAACAACAACAACAACAACAACAACAACAACAACAACAACAACAACAACAACAACAACAACAACAACAACAACAACAACAACAACAACAACAACAACAACAACAACAACAACAACAACAACAACAACAACAACAACAACAACAACAACAACAACAACAACAACAACAACAACAACAACAACAACAACAACAACAACAACAACAACAACAACAACAACAACAACAACAACAACAACAGCAACTACAACTACAACAATCATCCCAACAACAATAATAACCGCAACAACAACAATAATCAGAAGCAGCTATGCCAAAGGTGTGAAAAGTATCACTCGGGGTTCTGCACCAAATTTTGCAACAAGTGTAAAAGAAATGGTCATAGCGCGGCGAAGTGTGAGGTCTACGGACCAGGGGTTAATAGAACGAAAGGAACAAATGGTGTCGGAACGAGTAATGGCGGAGCAAGTAGTGTCGGAGCAAGTTATGCCAATGTAGTTTGTTATAAATGTGGAAAACCGGGCCACATTATTAGAAATTGCCCGAACCAGGAGAACACGAATGGACAAGGCCGCGGAAGAGTTTTCAATATTAATGCGGCAGAGGCACAAGAAGACCCGGAGCTTGTTATGGGTACGTTTCTTATTGACAATAAATCTGCTTACGTTTTATTTGATTCGGGTGCGGATAGAAGCTATATGAGTAGAGATTTTTGTGCTAAACTAAGTTGTCCATTGACGCCTTTGGATAGTAAATTTTTACTCGAATTAGCAAATGGTAAATTAATTTCAGCAGATAATATATGTCGGAATCGAGAAATTAAACTGGTTAGCGAAACATTTAAGATTGATTTGATACCAGTAGAGTTAGGGAGTTTTGATATGATAATCGGTATGGACTGGTTGAAAGAAGTGAAAGCAGAGATCGTTTGTTACAAAAATGCAATTCGCATTATACGAGAAAAAGGAAAACCCTTAATGGTGTACGGAGAAAAGGGCAACACGAAGCTACATCTTATTATTAATTTGAAGGCACAAAAACTAATAAGAAAAGGTTGCTATGCTGTTCTAGCACACGTCGAGAAAGTACAAACTGAAGAAAAGAGCATCAATGATGTTCCCATTGTAAAAGAATTTCCCGATGTATTTCCGAAAGAATTACCGGGATTACCCCCACATCGATCCGTTGAATTTCAAATAGATCTTGTACCAGGAGCTGCACCAATAGCTCGTGCTCCTTACAGACTCGCACCCAGCGAGATGAAAGAACTGCAAAGCCAATTACAAGAACTTTTAGAGCGTGGTTTCCTTCGACCAAGCACATCACCGTGGGGAGCTCCTGTTTTGTTTGTCAAGAAGAAAGATGGTACATTCAGGTTGTGTATCGACTACCGAGAGTTGAACAAACTTACCATCAAGAACCGCTACCCACTACCGAGAATCGACGACTTATTTGATCAACTACAAGGCTCGTCTGTTTATTCAAAGATTGACTTACGTTCCGTGTATCATCAAATGCGGGTGAAAGAAGATGATATTCCAAAGACTGCTTTCAGAACACGTTACGGTCATTACGAGTTTATAGTCATGCCGTTTGGTTTAACTAATGCACCAGCTGTGTTCATGGACCTTATGAACCGAGTGTGTGGACCATACCTTGACAAGTTTGTCATTGTTTTCATTGATGACATACTTATTTACTCAAAGAATGACCAAGAACACGGTGAACATTTGAGAAAGGTGTTAGAAGTATTGAGGAAGGAAGAATTGTACGCTAAGTTTTCAAAGTGTGCATTTTGGTTGGAAGAAGTTCAATTCCTCGGTCACATAGTGAACAAAGAAGGTATTAAGGTGGATCCGGCAAAGATAGAAACTGTTGAAAAGTAGGAAACCCCAAAAACTCCGAAACACATACGCCAGTTTTTAGGACTAGCTGGTTACTACAGAAGGTTCATCCAAGACTTTTCCAGAATAGCAAAACCCTTGACTGCATTAACGCATAAAGGGAAGAAATTTGAATAGAATGATGAACAAGAGAAAGCGTTTCAGTTATTGAAGAAAAAGCTAACTACGGCACCTATATTGTCATTGCCTGAAGGGAATGATGATTTTGTGATTTATTGTGACGCTTTAAAGCAAGGTCTCGGTTGTGTATTAATGCAACGAACGAAGGTGATTGCTTATGCGTCTAGACAATTGAAGATTCACGAACAAAATTATACGACGCATGATTTGGAATTAGACGCGGTTGTTTTTGCATTAAAGACTTGGAGGCACTACTTATATGGGGTCAAAAGTATTATATATACCGACCACAAAAGTCTTCAACACATATTTAATCAGAAACAACTGAATATGAGGTAGCGTATGTGGATTGAATTGTTAAATGATTACGACTTTGAGATTCGTTACCACCCAGAGAAGGCAAATGTGGTAGCCAATGCCTTGAGCAGGAAGGACAGAGAACCCATTCGAGTAAAATCTATGAATATAATGATTCATAATAACCTTACTACTCAAATAAAGGAGGCGCAACAAGGAGTTTTAAAAGAGGAAAATTTAAAGGATGAAATACCCAAAGGATCAGAGAAGCATCTTAATATTCGGGAAGACGGAACCCGGTATAGGGCTGAAAGGATTTGGGTACCAAAATTTGGAGATATGAGAGAAATGGTACTTAGAGAAGCTCATAAAACCAGATACTCAATACATCCTGGAACGGGGAAGATGTACAAGGATCTTAAGAAACATTTTTGGTGGCCAGGTATGAAAGCCGATATTGCTAAATATGTAGGAGAATGTTTGACGTGTTCTAAGGTCAAAGCCGAACATCAGAAACCATCAGGTCTACTACAACAACCTGAAATGCTGGAATGGAAATGGGAAAACATTACCATGGATTTCATTACTAAATTACCAAGGACTGCAAGTGGTTATGATACTATTTGGGTAATAGTTGATCGTCTCACCAAGTCAGCACACTTCCTACCAATAAGAGAAGATGACAAGATGGAGAAGTTAGCACGACTGTATTTGAAGGAAGTCGTCTCCAGACATGGAATACCAATCTCTATTATCTCTGATAGGGATGGCAGATTTATTTCAAGATTCTGGCAGACATTACAGCAAGCATTGGGAACTCGTCTAGACATGAGTACTGTCTATCATCCACAAACTAATGGGCAGAGCGAAAGGACGATACAAACGCTTGAAGACATGCTACGAGCATGTGTTATTGATTTCGGAAACAGTTGGGATCGACATCTACCGTTAGCAGAATTTTCCTACAACAACAGCTACCATTCAAGCATTGAGATGGCGCCATTTGAAGCACTTTATGGTAGAAAGTGCAGGTCTCCGATTTGTCGGAGTGAAGTGGGGGATAGACAGATTACGGGTCCGGAGATAATACAAGAAACTACCGAGAAAATCATCCAAATTCAACAAAGATTGAAAACCACCCAGAGTCGACAAAAGAGCTATGCGGACAGTAAAAGAAAAGATATAGAGTTTGAAATTGGAGAAATGGTCATGCTTAAGGTTTCTCCTTGGAAAGGCATTGTTCGATTTGGTAAACGGGGGAAACTAAATCCAAGGTACATTGGACCATTCAAGATTATAGATCGTGTCGGACCAGTAGCTTACCAACTGGAGCTACCTCAACAACTCGCGGATGTACATAACACTTTCCACGTCTCAAATTTGAAGAAATGTTTTGCTAAAGAAGATATCACTATTCCGTTGGACGAAATCCAAATCAATGAAAAACTTCAATTCATTGAAGAACCCGTCGAAATAATGGATCGTGAGGTTAAGAGACTTAAACAAAACAAGATACCGATTGTTAAGGTTCAATGGAATGCTCGTAGAGGACCCGAGTTCACCTGGGAGCGTGAAGATCAGATGAAGAAGAAATACCCGCATTTATTTCCAGAAGATACGTCAACACCTCCAACTGCTTAAAATTTCGGGACGAAATTTATTTAACGGGTAGGTACTGTAGTGACCCGAACTTTTCCATGTTTATATATATATTAAATGAAATTTTTATTTTACATTATTAAGTGTTTCCAACATGTTAAGTAATCAAACTTGTTAAGACTTGATTAATTGAAATAGGTTTCATATAGACAATTGACCACCCAAGTTGACCGGTGATTCACGAACGTTAAAAGTTGTAAAAACTATACGATGACATATATATGGTTATATATATAGTTAACATGATTTTATTATAAGTATGTATCTCATTAGGTATTTTAACAATGAGTTATATACATAAAAATGAGACTATTAATTTAAGAAACTCGAAAACGATATATATAACGATTATCGTTACAACAACGTCTTACTAGGTACATATGAATCATATTAAGATATTGATACACTTGGTTAATTATGTTAAATGATAAGTAAATATATTATTAAGTGTATTAACAATGAAATACATATGTAAAAATAAGACTACTAACTTAATGATTTCGAAACGAGACATATATGTAACGATTATCGTTGTAACGACATTTAACTGTATATATATCATACTAAGATATATTATATATCATAATATCATGATAATATAACAATTTAACATCTCATTTGTTATAATAAACAATGGGTTAACAACATTCAACAAGATCGTTAACCTAAAGGTTTCTAACAATGAAATACATATGTAAAAATAAGACTACTAACTTAATGATTTCGAAACGAGACATATATGTAACGATTATCGTTGTAACGACATTTAACTGTATATATATCATACTAAGATATATTATATATCATAATATCATGATAATATAACAATTTAATATCTTATTTGTTATAATAAATAATGGGTTAACAACATTCAACAAGATCGTTAACCTAAAGGTTTCAAAACAACATTTACATGTAACGACTAACGATGACTTAACGACTGAATGTATATACATGTAGTGTTTTAATATGTATTCATACACTTTTGGAAGACTTCAATACACTTATCAAAATACTTCTACTTAACAAAAATGCTTACAATTACATCCTCGTTCAGTTTCATCAACAATTCTACTCGTATGCACCCGTATTCGTACTCGTACAATACACAGCTTTTAGATGTATGTACTGTTGGTATATACACTCCAATGATCAGCTCTTAGCAGCCCATATGAGTCACCTAACACATATGGGAACCATCATTTGACAACTAGCATGAAATATCTCATAAAATTATAAAAATATGAGTAATCATTCATGACTTATTTACATGAAAACAAAATTTCATATCCTTTATATCTAATCCATACACCAACGACCAAAAACACCTACAAAACACTTTCATTCTTCAATTTTCTTCATCTAATTGATCTCTTTCAAGTTCTATCTTCAAGTTCTAAGTGTTCTTCATAAATTCTACAAGTTCTAGTTACATAAAATCAAGAATACTTTCAAGTTTGCTAGCTCACTTCCAATCTTGTAAGGTGATCATCCAACCTCAAGAAATATTTGTTTCTTACAGTAGGTTATCATTCTAATACAAGGTAATAATCATATTCAAACTTTGGTTCAATTTCTATAACTATAACAATCTTATTTCAAGTGATGATCTTACTTGAACTTGTTTTCTTGTCATGATTCTGCTTCAAGAACTTCGAGCCATCCAAGGATCCGTTGAAGCTAGATCCATTTTTCTCTTTTCCAGTAGGTTTATCCAAGGAACTTAAGGTAGTAATGATGTTCATAACATCATTCGATTCATACATATAAAGCTATCTTATTCGAAGGTTTAAACTTGTAATTACTAGAACATAGTTTAGTTAATTCTAAACTTGTTCGCAAACAAAAGTTAATCCTTCTAACTTGACTTTTAAAATCAACTAAACACATGTTCTATATCTATATGATATGCTAACTTAATGATTTAAAACCTGGAAACATGAAAAATACCGTAAAACCGGATTTACGCCGTCGTAGTAACACCGCGGGCTGTTTTGGGTTAGTTAATTAAAAACTATGATAAACTTTGATTTAAAAGTTGTTATTCTGAGAAAATGATTTTTATTATGAACATGAAACTATATCCAAAAATTATGGTTAAACTCAAAGTGGAAGTATGTTTTCTAAAATGGTCATCTAGACGTCGTTCTTTCGACTGAAATGACTACCTTTACAAAAAAGACTTGTAACTTATTTTTACGACTATAAACCTATACTTTTTCTATTTAGATTCATAAAATAGAGTTCAATATGAAATCATAACAATTTGATTCACTCAAAACGGATTTAAAATGAAGAAGTTATGGGTAAAACAAGATTGGATAATTTTTCTCATTTTAGCTACGTGAAAATTGGTAACAAATATATTCCAACCATAACTTAATCAACTTGTATTGTATATTATGTAATCTTGAGATACCATAGACACGTATACAATGTTTCGACCTATCATGTGGACACATCTATATATATTTCGGAACAACCATAGACACTCTATATGTGAATGTTGGAGTTAGCTATACAGGGTTGAGGTTGATTCCAAAATATATATAGTTTGAGTTGTGATCAATACTGAGATACATATACACTGGGTCGTGGATTGATTCAAGATAATATTTATCGATTTATTTCTGTACATCTAACTGTGGACAACTAGTTGTAGGTTACTAACGAGGACAGCTGACTTAATAAACTTAAAACATCAAAATATATTAAAAGTGTTGTAAATATATTTTGAACATACTTTGATATATATGTATATATTGTTATAGGTTCGTGAATCAACCATTGGCCAAGTCTTACTTCCCGACGAAGTAAAAATCTGTGAAAGTGAGTTATAGTCTCACTTTTAAAATCTAATATTTTTGGGATGAGAATACATGCAGGTTTTATAAATGATTTACAAAATAGACACAAGTACGTGAAACTACATTCTATGGTTGAATTATCGAAATCGAATATGCCCCTTTTTATTAAGTCTGGTAATCTAAGAATTAGGGAACAGACACCCTAATTGACGCGAATCCTAAAGATAGATCTATTGGGCCTAACAAACCCCATCCAAAGTACCGGATGCTTTAGTACTTCGAAATTTATATCATATCCGAAGGGTGTCCCGGAATGATGGGGATATTCTTATATATGCATCTTGTTAATGTCGGTTACCAGGTGTTCACCATATGAATGATTTTTATCTCTATGTATGGCATGTGTATTGAAATATGAAATCTTGTGGTCTATTATTATGATTTGATATATATAGGTTAAACCTATAACTCACCAACATTTTTGTTGACGTTTTAAGCATGTTTATTCTCAGGTGATTATTAAGAGCTTCCGCTGTCGCATACTTAAATAAGGACGAGATTTGGAGTCCATGCTTGTATGATATTGTGTAAAAACTGCATTCAAGAAACTTATTTTGTTGTAACATATTTGTATTGTAAACCATTATGTAATGGTCGTGTGTAAACAGGATATTTTAGATTATCATTATTTGATAATCTACGTAAAGCTTTTTAAACCTTTATTGATGAAATAAAGGTTACGGTTTGTTTTAAAATGAATGCAGTCTTTGAAAAACGTCTCATATAGAGGTCAAAACCTCGCAACGAAATCAATTAATATGGAACGTTTTTAATCAATAAGAACGGGACATTTCAGAAACTTAAAAGTCTAAAAACTAAATATTAAAACTTGCGTCTAAAGGTATTAAAGCTTAAAAGGAATTCTAAACGAAAAACGGCAATTACTTAAAAGGTACTAAAATCTCTTAAATACTAAAGCGATAAGTGACGTCGTAAAATTCTAAAGCGCCTAAATCTTAATCTAAAGAAAAAGCACTTAAGGGATTTTACGGCAAAGCCTAAAGATCTAGAAATACTATGGCAAAATACTAAGCTTAAAATTAGTTACGAACAAAAAAATATTACGAAATAAACGATAAAAATACAAATTATAACTAAAATGATAAAAATATAAATTTTATAAAAATATTATTTTTATATTATTATTTTATAAAAGTATTAATTTATATAATTAATAATAATATTAAAACTTAATATTACTAATTATAAACTAATATTAATAACTAATTAAATACTTAAACCCTAATTAGGTTATTAATTAATAATAATAATTAATAATACGTAACCCTAATCCGTACGTCCAATGATTCAGGCCTGTCACCTCTGCTCATGCCATCGCATGAGTTGAGGTTTATTTTTCCATGCGGTCGCATGGAAGCAGATTCAGAATGATATGCAGGCTCAAAATCTCGCAGGCTCAGTTTTGTTTATTTTTTTTACTTTTTTACTTTTTACTTTGATTTTTTTATTTTCTTATTTTATAGAAAATATAATATAACTAAAACTTATGAAAAAAACTTATTAATTTTTGTAACTAAAAAAAACTTTTTAATTTAAACTCTTAAAAATATAGATAAATATTTTTCTTTTTTATGTTTTTATATTTTTGTTTCTTTTTTTAAAACTTATTATATTTTTACAAAAAATAAATAGATTAAAACTAAATTTTTTATAGCGTTTCGCTTTCGGCGTCCCCCGGCAGCGGCGCCAAAAATACGTGATGTGTGCGAGGTGTAGTACAAAATAGATTATATTTTACTACGAAATACTATTAAATACGATACAATTTTACACAAGTTATTTATTTATTTATTGAATAGATATACCTAAACCTTGCTACAACACTTATAGGCAGTGTACCTAATCGTAGAGTAGTGTAGTTTTTAGTAAGTCCGGTTCGTTCTACAGGAAGCTAGCTGAGTTTAACGCTATATATATTTTAAACTATATTTGTATAAATATATATATATAAGTAATATAATAGTAGTATTATTATTATAAAGGGGGGTTTTTACCGTTTAATGACCGGTTTGTCGATTTTATGTCTTAAGTCACAATTAAAACCTAATGTAAAATATTAAATATAAATATAACTTAATTTAAAGCGTAAAGTAAATGACGATAAATAAAAGTGCGATAAATAAAATTGCAGTAATTTAAAGTACGATAAATAAAATGACGGTAAATAAAAGTACGATGAAATATAAATTAAGAGAATTATGCTTATTTAAACTTCCGTAATCATGATGTTTGACGTGTTGATTTTAATTTATTACCATGGGTTAATTGTCCTTTGTCCTGGATTATTCGATATGTCCATCTGGTTTTTGTCCATAATAGTCCATCGGTCATAAATATAAAGTGCGAGTGTCCTCGTCAAATTACCCTTATACCCGAAGTCAAATATTCCAACTAATTGGGGACTTAAACTGTAACAAGGTCTTAATACTTTGTTTATAATTACACCAGGTTATCGACTGCGTGTAATCCAAGGTTTTAATACTTTGTTAACAATTACACCAATTTTCCTAGTATGTAATCCACCCCAGTTTTAATGAGTCCATTGACTATTAATCCATCCCCGTGTCCGGTCAAATGAACGATTATTAGTATTTATAAATATCCCACCCATCGTGTCCGATCGAGTGTATGTGGTTATTTATAGATACGTCAAATTGTAAATCTATATATTAAATTAACGAACTATCATTCAGTTAAACAAATATAAAGCTCATTAATAGCCCATAGTCCAATTTTCACAAGTGTTGGTCTTTTGTCCAAACTCCAATTATGGTCCAAAGCCCAATAACCTCGTCTTAATATTTAGTCCAACATCACGATTATTTCGGCTTAAATAAACATAATAATAATTTAGCTACGAGACATTAATTTAAAAAGGTTGAACATAACTTACAATGAGTATTAATCGCGTAGTGTTACACGGACAGAATTTCGACTTACAAACTTAAAACATTCGCCACTATAACCTTATTATTATTAACTTAATATTAAAATTATAATTATAAAATAAATATAAATATATATTGAGAGATAGAGAGTAATTGAGAAATATGGTGTACATAAAACGTCTGAAATATGCTGCCATTTATAGATGTGGCCAGGTCCTGGGTGCCATGCGATCGCATGGGAATAAGGCACCCAGGCCATGCGATCGCATGGCCTGCTTTTCCTGCTCCATTTGCTTCCAAAAACGTGGGCGGCTCTTGATTTATTTATTATATAATATATATAATTTTATTATATAATTATATATATATTATATTATATTCTTGTGCATAGTTGACTTGTAATTTTAGGTCCGTTGCGTCGCGCGTTGATAGTTGGTTCATGTCCCGGTTTCGGATTTTCGAACGTCCTTTCGTACGATTTAATATCTTGTACTTTGCGTTTTGCGGCTTGTACTCTTGTAATTTCTAGACGTTTCTCATCAATAAATTGAACTACTTGGATTGTACTTTGTACTTTTTAGCGTTTTGGTCATTTGCGTCTTCAAATCGTCGAATCTGTCTTTTATCTTCACTTTTTAATATTTAAACGAATATCACTTGTAAATAGAACAATTGCAACTAAAAGCTTGTCTTTCTTGAAGGATAATGCTATGAAATATGTGTTCGTTTTTAGCATTATCAGTCATCCTATATGGTTGTAAGCGTAGGTAATTAATCAACATAAAATACAACTAAAGTTACAACTGAATCTCAACTAATATGGTATAAAGATGCAAAAAGCCAGATTATAAGAATACAATGTCGACAATAACCTCATAATGTTACTTGACCCAGTCATAATAATTGTGACTAGCACTTAATTACTGTAGTTTATAGTTAATTACAAGTTGTGCATTATTTACAAAGTCAATGATGACATCAACTTTAATGACATTTTTGGCCTCCAACATCCATTTAAATTCGTGTTCCATGATTAGTGTGCCTTGTATTTCTTTCTCTCTATTTTTTTTTTTTTAAGGCAAACTCACACACCATTGACACGAATATTTACAATCACGACTATGTTGTCCTTGTTATGATGTTCGCTTGTTGTTATGACGTTCTACTTGTTGTAACGGTAGATGGTGTTTTTTTTTTTTTGTATTTCTTGCTTTTTGCACTTTTTTGATGACTATGACATATTTCTTGTTTGGGTGGAGTAGTGGTGGTGTTTCTTTTTGGTGTGGGTTAAGATATTGTGATGATGTGTTAAAATATAATTGGGTTAAGTATTAAAGGAGGATAAAAATAATATTTTTAAATTAATAAAAAAAATAATAAAAACAATAAAGAAACGGGTGTTTCTTCTCCCGTTGAAATCGGACGGATGAAAAGTGACAGAGACACATGGATACAACCAAAATAGCGTTTCTTGATTGCCATGTTGGCAAGTGACAGGCGTCACTATGCACCGATACAAATGGTCTAATTGAATGATTAAGTACTCAATATTGAATTGGTCAAAATTCAACACGCTTGTCTGTAACCTCTAATGGCAAATAATGTTAAATGACGAAAAATGTCTGATGAAGCATTCATAGTTAAAATATTCTCGTAACAATTTAGCACTCCCTTTTCTTTTAATATCCTCCTTAAAAAACAGTATCAAACATTTATATATATTTTTATTTATTGATGTAAAATGTTAATACATTAATTTTACATCATTCAGAATAAATAAATATTAAATAAGTTTTTTTTTTTTTTGGGCGAAAGAAGAGCAAATATTATTAAAACACACGATAACTTCATCAAAGCAATGAAGGTTACCGGTACAAGAACACAATACAAAAGAAGGATACATCAAGAAACAAAAAAGCTAAATACAAAGCAAAAATGGATTTTGCTCCCAAACATACGCTTGCAACCCGTGCACCAACTTAAGATTTGACGCCCATAAGAAAACCTTAAGCTTGATTTTCCGAACGACATTAGACCGACAAGCAAGTTTGCCATTGAAAATAACGTCATTTCTAGCCGTTCAAATGGCCCATATAGTCGCGGGCCCAATCATTTTCCAAAACTTCGAGGCCTTAATACCCATGCCATAATACCAATCAAATGAAAACTCGATAATTGACCTTGGCATGATCCAACGAATGTTCCACCATCGAAATAAATCCGCCCAAATACATGAAGACCATTTGCAATGAAGTAACAAATGTTCAATGGTCTCAACTTCTACCATACACCAAACGCATAAAGTAGACACGTTAGAAGGCAAAAATTTTCTTTTTGCTAACACGTCTTTAACGGGTATGCTATTTTTAATAGCTAACCAATGAAAAACCATAATCTTTAACGGGTATGCTATTAAATAAGTTATTATCATTCAGAACTCAGAATTAATTATAGAATAAATGTATGATTAATGGGTGGGGTTTGGAATTTGGTAGCCACGTGGTTGTTTTTGTACGTACCTGAACTCCAACGTATAAATTTATATTGGGTTAAAGCATCATAAGCTTGGTAGTAGAGTGGTTGACTCACATTATTGAAGTTTTTATTCATTGCCTTTTCATCTTTTACTCGTACAAGTTTTTATGGGCATTTAAAATTAGGGATAAAATTAGGGATGGCAATGGATCGGATATGAATTAGATGATGCTATATTCATATTCATATCCATTTAATTTCAGTTCATCCATATCCATTTAATTTCAGTTCATCCGTCCATATCCATATCCGATAAATTAAGCGAGTTAATGGATATCCGTTGGATATTGAATGAAATGTTAATATAACGACGATTTTGTCAATTTAATATAGAGTATAACAAATGTAAATATTTAAACTTTTTGTTTTTGATTTGTTACATATATTCCGATTGTAATTTGTCGCAGATTGTGATTTTAAATGAGCAAAATACGTTATAATATAAGTAAATATACGTTTAAACTAATCTAAATATTTAACTTTGAATATTGTTAGTAGCAATTTAATAATTGTGACTATCACAACCCTTATTTTCGTTAATATTTTAAGAATTTGTAAATTATATGTATATTTATATCGATATGTAGATGTATATGAATATATTTCTAATCACATCTCATATGCGTGCCTGATTGAAGCCACTCCATGTTTTGGTGATAAGTTGAAATGGGAACCTTAGTCTGCCTAAAAGATCCATGTATCCATATGCATATACATTTGGTAATTTACTTTTTAAGTGTTGTTCTTTATGTTTTTGTTATATATTGTCCATAGCTTTTTAATGGAATAAATAAAGTAGAGACAATAAAAATTCGAAATTAGTTGTTATCGTCCGTTTTATCATGTTTTATCTCTTTGGGTGACATTACATTGCTGTAGTGAGTGTAAACACGGTTTTCAATCATGAGCAGAGGCGGAACATAGAGTAACCCAAGTGGGTATCTGTCCACCCTGGATTTTACGGAACAAAAATTTTTACACTAAAAAAAATATTTTACTAAAAAATAAGGGTTTTTTTAGTGTTCATCTCTGCTGAATATGAAAGATTTAAAAAAAAATTACACCCGCCCCACTTGTATCCGAATTCAAGTTCCGCCGCTGATCGTGAGTGCTCGACAACGCAGGTTTACCAGGTTGGAGCAAAATACGTTGCAATATCGGTCGTGGATATGGTATCAATAGTAAGGGGAATTCTTCTCTTTTTTGTGTTTTCTATAAGTTCTCGCTTCAAGTTGTTAGCTAATACGTTTTCTCGACATTATTCAGAACTATTGCTCATCAAAGCTCAATTTTGGTGTGTGGCAAACTGGCAAAGTAATGAACACAAACTCTTCCACTTACAGACAATTGATTTTTTGAAGTTCCTTTTTAAATAAAAATGCAAAGGTCCCGAGGGAAGTGATGCGGGGAAGTGGTGGTTTGACATGATTAGAAGAACCATGAATAAAGGCACATGTTGTCGTCATGTTGGATACGTACACAAATAATAGGAATGCTTATCGACCAAAAGAGGTGAGTATTATGTTAACTTTTTCCGATGTTTCTGTTGGTTCCGTCATATTTTGTGTTTGACTACTAAATGCACATTTTAGCTTCTGCTACAGTTTTATGTCCAAAATAAAGATATTAATTACTTACGAAGTTGTTTAATGCGGCTTTATGTTCTTGTTGTAGGGTAGGAATGTGGGATTCGAGTGAAAAATGCATGCTACTCCATGATCTTATCGATAACCTTCAGTTTCTTCCATTTTGTAGTAACTTTCGCTATCCATACTTCTTCAAAAGCAACAGATTATCAAATAATGAGCAAGTCACACAGTGCATATCATCACATTCATTGATCTCACAAATACTCCTCCCGAACCCGACGAGTTCACAGTTCCATACTACACTAACACTGAAGTCGACATACCTCACAAGATCCACCAATAGCAAAAAGAATGTTGTTCAATGACTCAGGTAAGTATCAAAAAAGTTTACTAAATAATATACGACCATAAAATATAAAACTAACATGTAGAGACCCGTCCTAATCCATCCGGACGAAGTCCATATCGATTACAAACGATTCACAACAGTTGATTACATCGCGAGGTAATTGACCTCTATATGATAAATTTTACAAACATTGCATTCGTTTTTAAAAGACAAACTTTCGTTACATCGACAGTTGACAGGCATGTAAAGCATTTCATAATATATCCAAATATAATTGACTTAATAATAATCTTGATGAACTCAACGACTCGAATGCAACATCTTTTGAAATATGTCATGAATGACTCCAAGTAATATCTCTAATATGAGCAAATGCACAGCGGAAAATTTCTTTCGTACCTGAGAATAAACATGCTTTAGAGTGTCAACCAAAAGATTGGTGAGTTCATTAGTTTAACATAAATAATCATTTCCATCATTTTAATAGACCACAAGATTTCATATTTCCATTTCTCATAAACATACTTCCCATGCATAGAGACAAAAATATCATTCATATGGATTGAACACCTGGTAACCGACATTCACAATATACATATAAGAATATCCCCATCATTCCGGGATCCTCCATCGGACATGATATAAATTTCAAAGTACTAAAGCATCCGGTACTTTGGATGGGGCTTGTTGGGCCCGATAGATCTATCTTTAGAGTTCGCGTCAATTAGGGTTTATGTTCCCTAATTCTTAGATTACCAGACTATATAAAATGGGCATATTCGATTAGATAATCCAACCATAGAATGTAGTTTCGATCACTTGTGTCCATTTCGTAAAACATTTATAAAAGCAGCGCATACATTCTCAGTCCCAAAAATATATATTGCGAAAGCATTTAAAAAGGGAGTAATGAAAACTCACCTAATGTATTTTGTAGTAAAAATACATATAACTATATTGAACAACTGAACAATGCAGGGTTGGCCTCGGATTCACGAACCTATATCATTTATATATATTAAAACATATAATAATAATCAAACTAGTTTATATATATATATATTATTTATTTAGTTTAGTCATGTATTTGTTATTTTACAAGTTATATATATTTATTTTGTAATTTAATATTTATACCTATAGTTATATTAATAATAAAGATAATACTAAAAAAATAACTAAAAACTTATATGTTAATAATAATAATAATAATATTTGTGATAATAATAATAATAATAATAATAATAATAATAATAATAATAATAATAATAATAATAATAATAATAATAATAATATTAATACTAAAAATAAGATGGCTACCTCAAAAAGACGCCTTAAAAAGAAAATTGCCGTGTACGGGACTCGAACCCGCAACCTTTCCTTTAACCCTCACACCACCCAACCATTAAACCATTTTCGCTTTTATGAATCATTTTCGGTATTAACTATATGTAACCCGTATAATATTGGCTCAACTCAGAAACTTGTTAGCCCAACAAAAGGTTTCAATGGATCTCTGCCCAAATTAATTAAAACAGCCCAAATAAATCTCGATCCACTAATAGATTAGGTGATCCTTTTAAAATTTAATCTGATACGGTGTCTTTAACCCTAATCATAACAGATCGAGTATAGCAGAAACAGATCGAGTAAGGCAGAAGGCAGATCGAGTAAAGCAGAAGGCAGACGCAGCTTGAATCCCGTTTCATGGGGTCTCCGATTCTTTAAATCGATCAATCGATCAAACAATCGTCATCAAGGAATAACATGTCTTCGATTCATCATCATCATTCAATTAGTCAATACTCATCATCATCATCATCGTCTTATATTTGCTACCGAATCATAATCATCATCAATCGAGCACAAAATTTCTATCGGTATGTTTATGTTTTCATTTGTAATCCAAATTTCAATTTCAAAAGAGTTCATAAGATTTTGTGTAACATTGATTGTAATTTATTATGAATTTGTTTGTGATTAGGGTTTTTAATTGGAGTGTAACAGGGAAAATAGGGAACAGAAAAAAAATAAAGAGGAGGTAGTAGCGGCTGTACATAGTAGCAGGTGGTGATTTGGTTTGGTTGTCAATCGAAACAGGAAAATAGAAAATAGCAGGTAGTCTGTTCGTTATCATTCTCTCATAATAGTTTTCATATTTTGTATTTGTATTGTTGTTGGAGTGGTGGCTGTACAGAACAGTAGTTGTATCATGAGCAAACTGCAGCATAAATGAGTTGTAATTGATGGTGATTGTGGGGGTTGTTTGGTTCGACTGGAACAAGAATAATGAACTTAGCAGCGGCCTTTAATGAAGGAAGTGGTGGTTTGGTGAAGAAGATGGTAGGAGGTTATATGTGGGCTGTGTTTGACATTTGCTGAGCTTAAGGTATATATAAATATATACATCTCATAATTTAGTTCACAGTTTGTTTGATAGTAGTTGTTAATTTGATGAAGGTTTGCGTGGCTTTTGATTTTGTTATGGTTCGAAAATAGAGACAAAAGGAACTGCAGGTAACAGCGAAGCAGAATTACAGATAAGTATAGTTGCAGGTATTACCTTAATTACAGTCATGATAAAAATGCAGTAACAGCAGGTATGTAATGGGGGTTTTTTTTTTTTAAGGTTGATAAGGTGATTTGAAATGGTGATCATAATGTGTCGGTTTGATGATAATAGAGTGACTTTGGTTTTGATTTTTACAGCAGACAGTAGCAGCATCCATGATGGTTGCTTGTGGATTCAACATGACAGAAGTAGGAAGTATGGAGATTGGTATTGCAAGGAGGGTGAAGATGATGGTTGCTGGTTGATTCTTGTCGTGAGATGGTTAAAATGGGTGTTTGTTTAAATTCTACACACTTGGTTTGTTGTAATTGATAAAGAAGATTAGAATCTGAATTATTGTTAAATTTACATGTACGAGTATTCGTTTATTACATACTCACGTTGATGTCGACAGGGTTGTTCAAACAGGTACGGATTAATATATAAAAAATTAATAGCTGATGTTTACCCTTAACTAATTTTGGATTGATTTTGTTGTAAGGGAATCACTTAATAGATAGATACAAAAGTCTTGTACAGAAAGATTATGACATTACACAGTATCCTTCATGTGATTTATTGATCATTCTTTTAATAAATAATTGTAAATATATTATTAATAATAATTCTAATAATAATAATAATACTGATAATAATATTTACTAATAATAATATTAATCATAATATTAATAATAATAATAAAGATAATAATAATATGATAATAACATTAAGGATGATGATAATAAAATTAATGATAACAATAATAAATGGTAATATGTTGTTATTAATAATAATCAAAATGATAATTTTAATAAGTTTATTAATAATAATTACTAAGAATGATAATAATAATAATATTATTAATGATGCATATATTAAATTGTAGTATTTTCTAAGAATATTTATGATAATAATGATTTTAATGATAATGATAATTATCAATAATAATAATCTTAATTAAAATTTTACTACTCATTATAATAGATTAGTGATATCAACAATGATAAAAAAATAATCCTAATATTTATAATTCTTATTAATAATTATACTTTCAATAGTTATGATACAATTATAATAACTGATAATATCTAAATTACAATTATAGTATATACATAAAACTAATATTGATATTAGTATTAGTATTAATAGTGAAAGTAATAATAAAGTTATTATAATGACTATATTCTTAACTTGTATTTACATTTAATATATACAATTTATTATTCATGTAAATCTTAATGATTATCTATAGATATCCTATATTTATATAAGAGAATATTTTAAGTACAACTTAATTATTTTATGCCTTATCTTACATAATTAGTTTTACTGCTTAAATTTTATTTTTATAAATTTTCAAATTAATATATATACTACATTATGTATATATACATATCTATTTACAAACAACTGTTCGAGAATCGTCGGGAAATAGTCAAAGGTCAATTGGTATCATGAAATAGTTCCAAAATTTTGAGAATCGGTTTATTAGACTTTGCTTATCGTGTCGAAACTATATAAAGATTAAGTTTAAATTTGGTCGGAAATTCCCGGGTCATCACAGTACCTACCCGTTAAAGAAATTTCGTCCCGAAATTTGAGTAAAGTGGTCATGGTTAACAATAAAAATGTTTTCATGACTAATATGAGTTGATAATTAGAGGCTTATCATCATTGAATAATAATGATAAAATAATTCGATTATTCGAAGGGTACGAATGAAGCTATCACCAAAAAGTGAAATAGGAAAGTAAAGATTCATCTTAACTTTTGACAGAGTCAGGGTTGAATTTCGGAATTCAAGGGATTTAAAGAAAATCTTCGAAGTCTAAAAGATTTGATTCTTCGGGATTTATGGAAATTAAGATCTCTATAATTAAATACGGTGATCTGCCTTGATTACTCTGTCTGATATTTCCATTATATATTTACCTTTTCCGTTCCATTTGTTTCCATCACTTCTATACTCAATTCTCAAATTCAAAAGATTTATGAAAATGCTTAACCCTGTTTTGATCCTTGTTCTTATTCTAACTATCGCAATGATCGTTCTTCTTTTCCAACTCCTACCTAAAGAATCTGTTTATTTTTATTATGCTCTAGGGATTATTGTATTCATAATCCTCCCGTGTCTTTATATTGCTATACGCACTGATATCCACAGTTTGTAATTTCGGTGATGTTGTTGGGCTTTATATTTTCCCTTATATATCGGAGCTTCATGTTCTTATTTTCTCTTCCCGATTTTAAATCAAGCGAATAATGGTCCAGAATTCGTAGGTATAGAATTTCGAATGAATTTAATGTTCTAAACAAGAAAGAACGTAATAGCAGGATTTGATTTGTCAAATTACCAGAATCACTGAGAATAGAACTATCAAGAATATATTTTCTTGATATGTTCATAAATTAAGCAGAATGAAAGAGTTATGTAACATGACACATGATGATGTTATAGTCTGTGAATCATCACGTTCCATTAGAAACTCAGCATGACTTACTATAATATAATCATGTTGATCAAGTGTCATTATATTATACTAATTTATGCATCAGTTCCCAACATTACTTCAATAACATTCATATTCTAAACTTGAAAGTTTACAGAATATAGAAACTAACAGTTTCTATATGATGTAATACTGATTGCACGAAGAGATTAATGATTTCAGATAAGAATAGTTATGAAAATATCTTCAGAAATATGGAGGATATTTATAATAAAAGATACGATAATATCTTTGAATATCTAAGATTAAAAGATGATGGAGACTTTTGTCCGCAATGGTTTAGAGTAAGGAGCAAGATATTCACTAAAGGTTTTAGCAGACATTGAATCATTTGGATTCTTTGAAGTCAAACTTATTCTTTGTGATTTGTCCACGGCTTTCTTCCTAGTTTCGCATAATCTGCTTTTCGATACTAAATTTTCTATTGAATGTTTCCAATATAATGATACACAGGAAGCACGAAAAGGTATATAATTTCGGACTAGAATATTTATGAAAATATCCTCAGAAATATCGAAGATATTGATAATGATATTTTGGGATTTCAAAGTTTGATGGTTGATGGAGAAAGGTTTTCCACAAGATTTTTAACATGACTTCGGAGTAAGATATTCTCTAAAGATTTCAACGGATCCAGAATTACCTGAATCCTTTGAATATAGGGTTTGGTCCTTGCATTTGTCCTTGGTCTCCTTCATGGGTAGCTCAATCTATTTTTCAATACCCAATTTTCTATCGAGCGTTCCTAACACTTCTTTCTTTATCATCAAACTTTTGGCCGTTTAGACCATCTACCATTTTTCTGTTTCCTCTGCATTTAATGCTATGATATCTGAATCATCAGTTATTAATCCGAGGTGGTGTTAGGAGAATTGTGTTTTTAGATGATTAAACGATGATGGTAATATGGTAGAATATGAAAGGTTCCATGGTAACAATAAAAGAGCACGCGTATATATCAACGTTATAATAAGGTTGTTTCGTACGAAAAGTCGAAGTTGTCTTGCTGGAGCTGTGACAAAATTTGGCTATTTTGAAGAAGAACAACAAAGTTATCTTGGGTAATAATAACAATAAAGAAATTAGCACAGTTATGTGTTAAACATTTACTCAGTTTCCGAGAGTTTTTCAAGTGCCTCTCTATATGCATCAATCTTTTCTCCCGTAGATGAAGTGCGGTCGGTTCATCCTATCGGTTGAGGTGTTTTCAAGAATCATGAAAGGTTTGAACGTAGAATGTAATCGTGAAGATACAATTGAGGTTTGAGATGAAATCAAGTGGCAGACTTGAAGAATTGTTTAGTTTCATAGGTTTTAATCAATATTTTAGTTCATTTTAATTGTTCAATATTGGTAGTCATCAGTTGATAGTCCACAGTTGACAGCCCAATAATTCATATATAGTTTAATATATAAAATTCGAATTAATTAATACGTGTCGTGACCCGTATACGTCTCAGACTCGATCACAACTCAAAGTATATATATATTTTGGAATCAACCTCAACCCTGTATAGCTAACTCCAACATTTGCATATAGAGTGCCTATGGTTGTTCCGAAATATATATAGATGGGTCGATATGATATGTCAAAACATTGTATACGTGTCCCGATATTTAAAGTGCGTAAAATAAATAACAGAAATTAAATGACGATAAATAAAGTGCGTAAAGTAAATAACAGAAATTAAATGACGATAAATAAAGTGCGTAAAGTAAATAACAGAAATTAAATGACGATAAATAAAATTGCGAGAATGTAAATTGTGATAAATAAACTGTGATAAATAAATTGCGATAATTAAATGGTAATACGGAATTAACAGTTAACTAGGAATAGTTAGCTAGGATTTGTTAGCGTGGATTCTTAATAGAATTTCATATTGTTAATTAATCTGTTTCTAATCGATTTTTATTGTGTCCATTATTTCTTCATTATGCCACTTGTTAGATTCTGATAGGTCAAAATCCAAATATGTAATTGGATGAATATGGTTATTTTGTGGTGAACGGATTTGTATATCGGTGGTTGTAAATAGGATAGTAAATGACTGTTGAATCTGATTCGAAGAATGTACAGTGTAACTTATTAATGTGAAATCTAAATATTTCTTGGGTATTACCTACCCGTTAAAATATTTTCATCATTAACAGTTTGTACGAAGGAATTTTTAATTACAACCTTTATGAAAACAAATATACATGTATATTTTCTTCAGATGTAATCATGGATTTAATGAGTCAATAAGATATTAGACTCATTTGATTTACCGTTAGAACAAGAATATATAATCTCTAAAACATTAGAGATTACATAATCGCCATGAAGAACGAAGATAATTGATGTAGAACGATACATAGAACGATGATTGTACTCGAGGTACTGAATGGGATGTTGAGGCATGGATTGTTGATACTTGGATTGTTGGTGGTACTAGTGTTGATGTTGGTAGTACTGTTGGTGCCGGTGATGTTGCTGAAGCTGGTACGTTTTGCACCATGTTTTTCAAATTGATTACTCGAGCGTGAAGTTCGTTGACTTCTTTTATTATTCCGGAATGATTGTCGGTCGGAACGAGCGGATGAATAAGGTTCATAATTGTGGATAGAATGTAATCTTGTAGAGTTACCCTGGAAATGAGACTGAAAATGGTGTCTCGAACAGGTTCGCCGGTAAACGCTTCAGGTTTATTGTGAGGTGAATTCGGTTGGTGGAAGGGATTGCCTCATGTGCGTCTCCATTGATTAAGTCGACTACGAACCCATCAAATGAATTGGTTGATTCATTCTGGTGACTCTGCTTTCGGAGCTTAGTTGAAACTCCATATCGGAATAGCTGTCGGAATCCAAGGAATTCAAATTGGTTGAGGGATTCATCTCGTACGATCAGATGTAGGATTTTCGATAAGAAATAGATTATAGGATGTAGATTAGTACCCTGCAATACATAATTTACATATGCATATATAATACTAAAATCCCATAAGTTACGGAGGAATCTACAGAAAATGTCAGGCAAAGTTTACAATAACAGATACGCTAAGATATGAATTAGCAGATATGCTAAGATATGAATTTTGTCCATACACTAATCATGCAATCAATGCAGTAAAACGTGTCTAGACTAAGAATGATAAGCAAGTGATTCTCTAAGAATGATAAGCAGGTAATTTTTGACACAAGTGATAAGCAAAACTTTTGACAGGCAGACACGGTCGAAGTCCAGACTCACTAATGCATCCTAACGAATTATCAGTTAGACACACTATTGCAGACCTGGTTCGCTAAGACCATCGCTCTGATACCAACTGTAGAGACCCGTCCTAATCCATCCGGACGAAGTCCATATCAATTACAAACGATTCACAACAGTTGATTACATCGCGAGGTAATTGACCTCTATATGATAAATTTTACAAACATTGCATTCGTTTTTAAAAGACAAACTTTCGTTACATCGACAGTTGACAGGCATGTAAAGCATTTCATAATATATCCAAATATAATTGACTTAATAATAATCTTGATGAACTCAACGACTCGAATGCAACATCTTTTGAAATATGTCATGAATGACTCCAAGTAATATCTCTAATATGAGCAAATGCACAGTGGAAAATTTCTTTCGTACCTGAGAATAAACATGCTTTAGAGTGTCAACCAAAAGGTTGGTGAGTTCATTAGTTTAACATAAATAATCATTTCCATCATTTTAATAGACCACAAGATTTCATATTTCCATTTCTCATAAACATACTTCCCATGCATAGAGACAAAAATATCATTCATATGGATTGAACACCTGGTAACCGACATTCACAATATACATATAAGAATATCCCCATCATTCCGGGATCCTCCATCGGACATGATATAAATTTCAAAGTACTAAAGCATCCGGTACTTTGGATGGGGCTTGTTGGGCCCGATAGATCTATCTTTAGAGTTCGCGTCAATTAGGGTTTATGTTCCCTAATTCTTAGATTACCAGACTATATAAAATGGGCATATTCGATTAGATAATCCAACCATAGAATGTAGTTTCGATCACTTGTGTCCATTTCGTAAAACATTTATAAAAGCAGCGCATACATTCTCAGTCCCAAAAATATATATTGCGAAAGCATTTAAAAAGGGAGTAATGAAAACTCACCTAATGTATTTTGTAGTAAAAATACATATAACTATATTGAACAACTGAACAATGCAGGGTTGGCCTCGGATTCACGAACCTATATCATTTATATATATTAAAACATATAATAATAATCAAACTAGTTTATATATATATTTTATTTATTTAGTTTAGTCATGTATTTGTTATTTTACAAGTTATATATATTTATTTTGTAATTTAATATTTATACCTATAGTTATATTAATAATAAAGATAATACTAAAAAAATAACTAAAAACTTATATGTTAATAATAATAATAATAATATTTGTGATAATAATAATAATAATAATAATAATAATAATAATAATAATAATAATAATAATAATAATAATAATAATAATATTAATACTAAAAATAAGATGGCTACCTCAAAAAGATGCCTTAAAAAGAAAATTGCCGTGTACGGGACTCGAACCCGCAACCTTTCCTTTAACCCTCACACCACCCAACCATTAAACCATTTTCACTTTTATGAATCATTTTCGGTATTAACTATATGTAACCCGTATAATATTGGCTCAACTCAGAAACTTGTTAGCCCAACAAAAGGTTTCAATGGATCTCGGCCCAAATTAATTAAAACAGCCCAAATAAATCTCGATCCACTAATAGATTAGGTGATCCTTTTAAAATTTAATCTGATACGGTGTCTTTAACCCTAATCATAACAGATCGAGTATAGCAGAAATAGATCGAGTAAGGCAGAAGGCAGATCGAGTAAGGCAGAAGGCAGATCGAGTAAAGCAGAAGGCAGACGCAGCTTGAATCCCGTTTCATGGGGTCTCCGATTCTTTAAATCGATCAATCGATCAAACAATCGTCATCAAGGAATAACATGTCTTCGATTCATCATCATCATTCAATTAGTCAATACTCATCATCATCATCATCGTCTTATATTTGCTACCGAATCATAATCATCATCAATCGAGCACAAAATTTCTATCGGTATGTTTATGTTTTCATTTGTAATCTGAATTTCAATTTCAAAAGAGTTCATAAGATTTTGTGTAACATTGATTGTAATTTATTATGAATTTGTTTGTGATTAGGGTTTTTAATTGGAGTGTAACAGGGAAAATAGGGAACATAAAAAAAATAAAGAGGAGGTAGTAGCGGCTGTACATAGTAGCAGGTGGTGATTTGGTTTGGTTGTCAATCGAAACAGGAAAATAGAAAATAGCAGGTAGTCTGTTCGTTATCATTCTCTCATAATAGTTTTCATATTTTGTATTTGTATTGTTGTTGGAGTGGTGGCTGTACAGAACAGTAGTTGTATCATGAGCAAACTGCAGCATAAATGAGTTGTAATTGATGGTGATTGTGGGGGTTGTTTGGTTCGACTGGAACAAGAATAATGAACTTAGCAGCGGCCTTTAATGAAGGAAGTGGTGGTTTGGTGAAGAAGATGGTAGGAGGTTATATGTGGGCTGTGTTTGACATTTGCTGAGCTTAAGGTATATATAAATATATACATCTCATAATTTAGTTCACAGTTTGTTTGATAGTAGTTGTTAATTTGATGAAGGTTTGCGTGGCTTTTGATTTTGTTATGGTTCGAAAATAGAGACAAAAGGAACTGCAGGTAACAGCGAAGCAGAATTACAGATAAGTATAGTTGCAGGTATTACCTTAATTACAGTCATGATAAAAATGCAGTAACAGCAGGTATGTAATGGGGTTTTTTTTTTTAAGGTTGATAAGGTGATTTGAAATGGTGATCATAATGTGTCGGTTTGATGATAATAGAGTGACTTTGGTTTTGATTTTTACAGCAGACAGTAGCAGCATCCATGATGGTTGCTTGTGGATTCAACATGACAGAAGTAGGAAGTATGGAGATTGGTATTGCAAGGAGGGTGAAGATGATGGTTGCTGGTTGATTCTTGTCGTGAGATGGTTAAAATGGGTGTTTGTTTAAATTCTACACACTTGGTTTGTTGTAATTGATAAAGAAGATTAGAATCTGAATTATTGTTAAATTTACATGTACTAGTATTCGTTTATTACATACTCACGTTGATGTCGACAGGGTTGTTCAAACAGGTACGGATTAATATATAAAAAATTAATAGCTGATGTTTACCCTTAACTAATTTTGGATTGATTTTGTTGTAAGGGAATCACTTAATAGATAGATACAAAAGTCTTGTACAGAAAGATTATGACATTACACAGTATCCTTCATGTGATTTATTGATCATTCTTTTAATAAATAATTGTAAATATATTATTAATAATAATTCTAATAATAATAATAATAATACTGATAATAATATTTACTAATAATAATATTAATCATAATATTAATAATAATAATAAAGATAATAATAATATGATAATAACATTAAGGATGATGATAATAAAATTAATGATAACAATAATAAATGGTAATATGTTGTTATTAATAATAATCAAAATGATAATTTTAATAAGTTTATTAATAATAATTACTAAGAATGATAATAATAATAATAATATTATTAATGATGCATATATTAAATTGTAGTATTTTCTAAGAATATTTATGATAATAATGATTTTAATGATAATGATAATTATCAATAATAATAATCTTAATTAAAATTTTACTACTCATTATAATAGATTAGTGATATCAACAATGATAAAAAAATAATCCTAATATTTATAATTCTTATTAATAATTATACTTTCAATAGTTATGATACAATTATAATAACTGATAATATCTAAATTACAATTATAGTATATACATAAAACTAATATTGATATTAGTATTAGTATTAATAGTGAAAGTAATAATAAAGTTATTATAATGACTATATTCTTAACTTGTATTTACATTTAATATATACAATTTATTATTCATGTAAATCTTAATGATTATCTATAGATATCCTATATTTATATAAGAGAATATTTTAAGTACAACTTAATTATTTTATGCCTTATCTTACATAATTAGTTTTACTGCTTAAATTTTATTTTTATAAATTTTCAAATTAATATATATACTACATTATGTATATATACATATCTATTTACAAACAACTGTTCGAGAATCGTCGGGAAATAGTCAAAGGTCAATTGGTATCATGAAATAGTTCCAAAATTTTGAGAATCGGTTTATTAGACTTTGCTTATCGTGTCGAAACTATATAAAGATTAAGTTTAAATTTGGTCGAAAATTCCCGGGTCATCACATAACAAACTTTTACATTTGCAGAACAACCAGAGTAGATTTCCAAGAGAAAGGACTAAAGAACAGGGAAACCATATGCTTTCCTTTTAAACTATGACAACTTTCTCTTTGAACAATGCAAGTGTAAAAACGTTAACAAATAATTTACAAAATCTGCAGCAACGCGCGGACCAGAAAACTACTATATACTAATAGCCACCCGACATTTGGTCTTTTTTTGATAACTTGAATCGAGGAGACCCGAGACTAACCCTGAATTCACTTAAGAATCGAGGGATAGCTCGACATTGTGACGCCCCGTACAAAACCATCGTGTACGATTCGTCAACAACAGGATCTTTACATGGTCAAACACTATATGCTGTTTGAAAACCAGTTTTGCATTCATAAAAAGATAGCGTTTACAAAAGATAACGTGACACACAGGTCGTTACAAAGTCATTATTTGAAAATAACATAAACTACGAATGCAAAAGAAAAGTTCCATAATTGAGACATCTCTAAGTTATGCAGCGGATATCTAACACAGCAGGTCCTTAACAGCAAGTTTAAACACCAAGACAGCAAGTCTAAACAGCGGAAGCAAGATACCTCTAAGCACCTGAGAAAACATGCTTAAAAACGTCAACAATAATGTTGGTGAGCTATAGTTTAAATTGTAACAGTAATATAAGATTGACCACGAGATTTCAATGTTTCAAAACAGTATGAAAAGTATATGTATAATCGTGGGCACATGGTAACTAGACTTAACGTAAATATAAATGTCACCCCCTAAAAGTACACCTGCCAAGTGCGTATGTCCTCGAAGTATTAAACACCCGTTAAATGCTAGCGCGACTAGCCCGAGTGGGGATGTCAAACCCTATAGATCCATATCTAAGATTCGCGTCTACTGTAACATCCCGCCTTTTTCCGGTTACTTTCCGTTTAACTATTTTAAAGTCCGTTATATATTTATAACATCTTTCGTTAATACGCATTTTAAATTATCTCGATTAGGTAATTCACGCACCCGATTCAAACTTGAGGGACTAAACTTGCCAAAATTCCAAAATGGTGACTAGGTCAAAGGAGTCAAACTCCTCTCATCCATTCATTTCATCTTCTCCATCTTCCTTCTTCTTCTTTTTCTCTCAAAAACACCAACAAGAATTCATCATCTAAATTCGGATTAGGAAGTTAGCAACAAAACAAATTACAAATTCGTGATCCTTGCATCTTCCTCTTCGATTCCATACCGATTTCATTACATTTGGGTAACTTTCTAAAATCACTAGATTTTGTGTTCTTGATGTTTTTAACTTATAAAAGTGTTAATTAGTGTCTATGGCTCAAGTCTAACATGAATATATGAATTGTATGCTCGATCTTGTTGTTTTGAAGTAACTAGCATGAACTTGAATTTTGGTATGTTGTTCTTGAGTTTTGGATGATCATATGTTGTTAGATGTTAAAAGTTCATGTTCTAATTGTGTTCCTAGTATCACTAGCTTCAATTTGATGTGTAAGTTGCTTTAGAAAAGTTCATGAACTTGATTTATGATTTTGGTGAATTTGGGTTAGGGTTTGATGAACTTGAAATGGACTTTTGATGCATTGAATGCCATGGATTATTATTGGTAAGTGTTTAGTTGGATTGTATGTTTGATTACCTTCGAAACGGCATATCATTCATGTAAATTGGTTGCCCGAATCATTGAATTGCATTTATGAACTTGTATGCGGTTAATGTTAAGCATTAGATGCAGTTTTGGTTGTTGTAATAGGTAGATTGATTGATGAAATGTGTTTAGTTGTTTTCCTCGTCAAATTACCTTCCCAACGGTATAAGATACTTGTCTTGATTGTTTGCGGATCATAAATTGTGTTTGTTTGGATTTTGGTTCGTGCACTTGAGACTTTCAGCAAACAGAACCTGAATACTAATCTGGACGCCGTCCAGATATTAGGACGTCGTCCAGTTCTTCGATACTGGACGCCGTCCAGATATTGGGACACCGTCCAGTCCTTTAATACTGGACGCCGTCCAGAAAATCTGGACGCCGTCCAGTTACACTTGAAGTTTCTGTTTCGTTTTACCATTTTTCGAAAAATGTTTACTATGCTACGCACCTCCGATTCACATGTAACTTGTTCTAACGTGCTCATATATGATTAAAAACCTCAGAGAAATAGTTCGGGACCCGACCCGAACGTGTTGACTTTTTCGTTGACTTTGACCCGACCAAGTTGACTTTTAATCAAACTTAACCAAATGTTTGTGCAAATCATTCTAACATGCTTTTATACTCGTATCTTGCATGAAACATGACAATTTTACTCACATGTTGTAGTATTCGAGTCGTAACGAGCCATAGGACTAATTGAACATCTTTGACCTATCGTGTTTACCGTTATTGATACAACCTATTGTTTAGGTCAAGACTAGCATTGTTCTTTGCACATGTTTACTTGTTGAAGTACTTTACTACTCGTGCACTCAAGGTGAGATCATAGTCCCACTTTTACTCTTTTGAAACTTACATTTGGGATGAGAAAACATAAACGTTCCTTTTTAACTAAGTGAACACAAGTACAGGAAAACAAACATTCTACATACGAGTTTAGAACAAAAATCCTCAATTCGATTATCATTAGTTACACTTGCCGGGTGTAAGCGAGAACTTATGTTATATGGCCATATGGGTTTGACAAACCCTCATTCAAACGGTTCGCTACCGTTTACGAATGAAATATATTTTCGAGAAACAGTGTATGTTCTAGCACTAAGGTGATGGGGTTCTATGGAAGGAATGTTAAGCATTGATAATTGGGTGCTCGTGATAACAAATTTTTGGAATGGTTAACTATTATTGAAATGTTATAAATCTTGTGGTTCATTTGTACGTACTTACTTAAACCTATGATTTCACCAACGTTTTCGTTGACAGATTTCTATGTTTTTCTCAGGTCCTTGAATGACACATGATACATGCTTCCGCTCATTATTTTGATACTTGCATTGGATGTCGAGTATATATGCATACATGGAGCGTCTTTTGGCTACTTTTAAATTGTGTCGCATAAGTTTCATTTGTACTTATAACTTTGTAACGTAACTTGTGGTGGAACTATTCTTGTAAACTTTGAACAATCTTTACATTTGAAATGAATGCGACATATCTTTTGGTCAAACGTTGTTTTAAAGACTTATGACCACGTAACGGGACCTAAGTAGACGGCGCCATCAATGATGATTTTGTCTGGTCGCTACAGATGGTAGCAGAGCGTTGGTTGTAGGGATTTAGAGTTCATTGGTGTCAACCTCGAGTCATAGGGTACATTGGTGAGTCTAGACTACAACCGGCATATAGACTTGAAGTAGGAATTACTTGACTACTTGTGCATTTATACTCGAACGCTTCTACTCATATCTACTCTTAGTTCATCTTAATCTCACGTTGTTTAATTTGATTGACACGCCACCTTGACTATATGAAATGATGTCGAATGCACATATGAATCAGGGTAATATAATTTCCGGGATTATATTACGGTGACTCGTATGAACGTTCCGACATTGTGGCATAAAGAATTTAAGGCGAGTCAAGGAAAATTTTCTCTCTATCTTTATTCCATATCACGGTTAGTATTATTTAGAATACTAACCAACGGTATTCTTTTGTTTTGAAGGAACAATGCCTCCTCGCCGTGCGCCACGCCGTGAAACTCCCGAACAAGCTCTACAACGCATGATAGCCACCGCCGTAGATGAGGGCATGGCCGGTCACTCATCCAACAACAATAATAATAACAACCACAACAACAACAACAACAATGGAGCCGGTAACTCAAACGAGGGATGCTCCTATAAAGCTTTCATGGGGTGCAAACCTCACACTTTCGATGGAACCGGAGGACCGGTTGCTCTCACTCGATGGTTTGAGCAAACGGAAGCCGTTTTTAGCATAAGGGGTTGTCGGGACCAAGACAAGGTCAAGTACTCCACTCACACTTTCTCCGGCGTCACTCTCACTTGGTGGAACACCTATGTACAATCGGTGGGTACCGATGAAGCCCACGCTCTCTCTTGGTCCGATTTGAAAGGAAAGATGATCACCGAATACTTTCCGTGCGAGGAAACCCGAAAGCTCGAACAAGAGCTAAGAACTCTAAAAGCGGTCGGAAACGATCTCAAGGCCTATAATCAACAATTTTCTGAACTAGCCTTGATGTGCCCAAACATTGTGAACCCCGAGTCTTTAAGGGCTGAACTTTACATGGATGGTCTTCCAAAGAGCATCAAACACGGAGTAATGTCATCCAAACCCCCTAATCATCAAGAAGCTTTGAACATGGCCCGCAAATTGATAGAGACGGTGGACGAAATCGTAGTACCGGCACCTAAAGCCGAGGACAAGTCGGGTAACAACAAAAGAAAATGGGAAGCTCCCCAATCAAGCAACAACAACTTTGCCAAGAAATCTTTCACCTCCGACGGCAAGAAGGGTTATGCCGGAAATCTACCTCTTTGCAACAAATGCAACAAACATCACTTTGGCGAATGTAGTAAGCTAATTTGCCATCGGAGCCAAGGAATTGGTCATAAGGCCAACGATTGTAAAAGTGCCACTCCCGTCGCTTGAAAGTGGCCCAATGCACCAAAGACGGGCACTTGTTACGAATGTGGCCAAACGGGTCATTATAGAAATGCATGCCCAAAGAAGAAAGATAACCCCAACACGCGCGGCCGAGCTTTCAACATCAACACCAAGGAAGCCCGGGATGACACTGAACTAGTCACGGGTACGTTTCTTCTCAACAATTCTTATGTCTCTTGCTTATTCAATTCGGGTGCCGATAAATGCTTTGTATCCAAGACTTTGACTCATTCTTTTAGCACTCCACCTCTTCCATTAGATACCACTTATACCATTGAAGTGGCTAACGAGAAACTATTAAGTGCCGACACATATTACCGGGGGTGTACGTTAAACATTTTGGGTAAGGAATTTGAAATTGACTTGATACCCATGGAACTAGAAAGCTTTGATGTAATAATCGGTATGAATTGGTTAGTCAAAACGAAATCTCACATCCTTTGTGATCTTAACGCAATCCGAATTCCTATCGAGAATGGTGAACCTTTGATTGTTTATGGCGATAAGAGTTGCACCAGACTCAACCTCGTTTCGTGCCTTAAAGTTAGAAAACTACTCCGTAAGGGTTGTTTTGCGATCCTTACCCACGTTAAGAAAGTCGAGTCCGATGAGAAGCATATCGATGATGTGCCAATTGTTAGTGACTTTTCCGATGTATTTCCCGACGAATTGCCGGGTCTTCCACCTCATCGACCGGTAGAATTCCAATTCGATCTTATTCCGGGAGCCGCACCCGTAGCACGTGCACTGTATAGACTTGCTCCATCCGAAATGCAAGAATTGCAAAGTCAAATCCAAGAACTACTTGACCGTGGTTTTATCCAACCTAGCCATTCACCATGGGGCGCTCCGATTTTGTTTGTTAAAAAGAAAGACGGATCCCTACGAATGTGCATTGATTATCGTGAATTAAATAAATTGACGGTTAAGAACCGATATCCTCTTCCTCGCATCGATGACCTCTTTGATCAACTACAAGGGTCTTGTGTATATTCAAAAATCGATCTCCGCTCGGGTTATCATCAATTAAGGGTTAAGGGGGAAGATGTCTCCAAAACCGCTTTCCGGACTCGTTATGGTAGTTATGAATTCCTTGTCATGCCATTTGGTCTCACTAACGCACCTGCGGTGTTCATGGATCTTATGAACCGCGTGTGCAAACCGTATCTCGATAAATTCGTTATTGTGTTCATCGATGACATATTGATCTATTCTAAAAATGAAGAAGAGCACGAACAACATCTCCGACTTGTGCTTGAACTCTTGAGACAAGAACGACTTTATGCCAAATTCTTCAAGTGTGAATTTTGGTTGAAGGAAGTTCAATTTCTTGGTCATGTTGTAAGTGATCAAGGTATTAAAGTCGATCCCACGAAAATCGAAGCTATTAGTAAATGGGAGACTCCTACTACTCCTACTCACATTCGTCAATTCTTGGGTCTCGCCGGGTACTATCGTAGATTCATCGAAAACTTCTCTTTGGTTGCACGTCCTCTAACCGCATTAACTCACAAGGGAAAGAAATTCATTTGGGCGACCGAGCAAGAATCCGCGTTTCAAATCTTGAAGACAAAGCTAACCACCGCTCCTATCTTGTCACTTCCCGAAGGCAATGATGATTTTTTTGTATATTGCGATGCCTCGAAACATGGTTTTGGGTGTGTATTGATGCAACGGAAGAAAGTCATTGCTTATGCCTCTCGACAACTAAAAATTCATGAACGGAATTACACGACTCATGATCTCGAACTCGGAGCCGTTGTCTTTGCACTTAAAATGTGGAGACACTATCTTTATGGAACCAAGAGTACTATCTTCACCGATCACAAAAGCCTTCAACACATCTTCGATCAAAAGCAACTAAACATGAGACAACGACGGTGGATTGAAACTTTGAACGATTACGATTGCGAGCTTCGTTACCATCCCGGGAAGGCAAACGTAGTAGCCGATGCCTTAAGTCGAAAAGAAAGAGCGGTGCCTCTTCGTGTCCGAGCTTTAAACATCACCATTCACACCAACCACAATAGTCAAATTCGTGTAGCCCAAGACGAAGCTCTCAAGGATGAAAACATCTCTCTCGAACACTTGAATGTCCTCACCTCTCGATTCAAAGTTAAAGAAACCAGACTCCGATATTTCGCCGGAAGAATTTGGGTACCTAGTTATGGGGACTTGCGAAGCCTTATTTTGGATGAAGCCCATAAGTCAAGATATTCGATTCACCCCGGTGCCAATAAGATGTACCACGACCTCAAAGAACAATCTTGGTGGCCGAACATTAAAAGGGACGTCGCTACTTATGTTGGAAAGTGCCTAACTTGCTCCAAAGTCAAAGTCGAACATCAAAGACCGTCCGGACTACTTCAACAACCCGAAATCCCGCAATGGAAATGGGAAAGGATAACGATGGATTTTATCACCAAACTACCAAAGACGGTTGGCGGTTATGATACTATTTGGGTCATTGTTGACCGACTCACCAAATCCGCGCACTTCCTAGCCATAAAGGAAACCGACAACATGGAGAAACTCGCACAACTCTACATCAAAGAAATCGTAGCCCGACACGGTGTACCCTTATAGATTATCTCCGATCGAGATGGCCGTTTTGTTTCTAGATTTTGGCGTACTTTGCAAGAAGCATTGGGAACGCGTTTAGACATGAGCACCGCATATCATCCACAAACCGACGGACAAAGCGAACGCACAATTCAAACCTTGGAAGACATGCTACGAGCTTGCGTTTTCGACTTTGGAAAAGCTTGGGATAAGCACTTGCCTCTCGCCGAATTCTCCTACAACAATAGTTATCACGCGAGTATTAACGTCGCACCATTCGAAGCATTATATGGCCGAAAATGTCGTTCTCCTCTTTGTTGGGCCGAAGTAGGCGACAAATAAATCACCGGTCCCGAACTTATTCATGAAACAACCGAGAAGATCGTTCAAATCTGAGATAGGCTTAGGACGGCCCGTAGTCGTCAAAAGAGCTATACCGACACTAGACGCAACGACCTCGAATTCCAAGTCGGTGATCGCGTAATGTTAAAAGTCGCACCTTGGAAAGGTGTAATTCGTTTCGGGAAACGCGGGAAGCTAAATCTGCGGTATATTGGTCCTTTCGAAATCTTGGAGCGTGTTGGAACCGTTGCTTATCGTTTAGATCTTCCGCCTCAACTGAGTTCCGTTCATCCTACTTTCCATGTATCTAACTTGAAAAAGTGTTTAGCCGAACCCGAACTCGTCATCCCTCTCGAGGAGCTTACTATCGATGACAAACTTCATTTTGTGGAGGAACCGGTTGAAATTGTGGACACCTCCGTCAAAACGTTAAAACAAAGCCAAATTCCAATTGTCAAGGTCCGTTGGAATGCCAAAAGGGGACCCGAGTTTACTTGGGAAAGACAAGATCAGATGCAAAGGAAGTATCCTCATCTATTTGTGAATTCGGAAACGCAAGATCTCGAGGAAGAAACAACGACTACTACGCCTACTTAAATTTCGGGACGAAATTTCTTTTAAGGAGTAGGTAATGTAACATCCCGCCTTTTTCTGGTTACTTTCCGTTTAACTATTTTAAAGTCCGTTATATATTTATAGCATCTTTCGTTAATACGCGTTTTAAATTATCTCGATTAGGTAATTCACGCACCCGATTCAAACTTGAGGGACTAAACTTGCCAAAATTCCAAAATGGTGACTAGGTCAAAGGAGTCAAACTCCTCTCATCCATTCATTTCATCTTCTCCATCTTCCTTCTTCTTCTTTTTCTCTCAAAAACACCAACAAGAATTCATCATCTAAATTCGGATTAGGAAGTTAGCAACAAAACAAATTACAAATTCGTGATCCTTGCATCTTCCTCTTCGATTCCATACCGATTTCATTACATTTGGGTAACTTTCTAAAATCACTAGATTTTGTGTTCTTGATGTTTTTAACTTATAAAAGTGTTAATTAGTGTCTATGGCTCAAGTCTAACATGAATATATGAATTGTATGCTCGATCTTGTTGTTTTGAAGTAACTAGCATGAACTTGAATTTTGGTGTGTTGTTCTTGAGTTTTGGATGATCATATGTTTTTAGATGTTAAAAGTTCATGTTCTAATTGTGTTCCTAGTATCACTAGCTTCAATTTGATGTGTAAGTTGCTTTAGAAAAGTTCATGAACTTGATTTATGATTTTGGTGAATTTGGGTTAGGGTTTGATGAACTTGAAATGGACTTTTGATGCATTGAATGTCATGGATTATTATTGGTAAGTGTTTAGTTGGATTGTATGTTTGATTACCTTCGAAACGGCATATCATTCAAGTAAATTGGTTGCCCGAATCATTGAATTGCATTTATGAACTTGTATGCGGTTAATGTTAAGCATTAGATGCGATTTTGGTTGTTGTAATAGGTAGATTGATTGATGAAATGTGTTTAGTTGTTTTCCTCGTCAAATTACCTTCCCAATGGTATAAGATACTTGTCTTGATTGTTTGCGGATCATAAATTGTGTTTGTTTGGATTTTGGTTCGTGCACTTGAGACTTTCAGCAAACAGAACCTGAATACTAATCTGGAAGCCGTCCAGATATTAGGACGCCGTCCAGTTCTTCGATACTGGACGCCGTCCAGATATTGGGACGCCGTCCAGTCCTTTAATACTGGACGCCGTCCAGAAAATCTGGACGCCGTCCAGTTACACTTGAAGTTTCTGTTTCGTTTTACCATTTTTCGAAAAATGTTTACTATGCTACGCACCTCCAATTCACATGTAACTTGTTCTAACGTGCTCATATATGATTAAAAACCTCAGAGAAATAGTTCGGGACCCGACCCGAACGTGTTGACTTTTTCGTTGACTTTGACCCGACCAAGTTGACTTTTAATCAAACTTAACCAAATGTTTGTGCAAATCGTTCTAACATGCTTTTATACTCGTATCTTGCATGAAACATGACAATTTGACTCACATGTTGTAGTATTCGAGTCGTAACGAGCCATAGGACTAATTGAACATCTTTGACCTATCGTGTTTACCGTTATTGATACAACCTATTGTTTAGGTCAAGACTAGCATTGTTCTTTGCACACGTTTACTTGTTGAAGTACTTTACTACTCGTGCACTCAAGGTGAGATCATAGTCCCACTTTTACTCTTTTGAAACTTACATTTGGGATGAGAAAACATAAACGTTCCTTTTTAACTAAGTGAACACAAGTACAGGAAAACAAACATTCTACATACGAGTTTAGAACAAAAATCCTCAATTCGATTATCATTAGTTACACTTGCCGGGTGTAAGCGAGAACTTATGTTATATGGCCATATGGGTTTGACAAACCCTCATTCAAACGGTTCGCTACCGTTTACGAATGAAATATATTTTCGAGAAACAGTGTATGTTCTAGCACTAAGGTGATGGGGTTCTATGGAAGGAATGTTAAGCATTGATAATTGGGTGCTCGTGATAACAAATTTTTGGAATGGTTAACTATTATTGAAATGTTATAAATCTTGTGGTTCATTTGTACGTACTTACTTAAACCTATGATTTCACCAACGTTTTCGTTGACAGATTTCTATGTTTTTCTCAGGTCCTTGAACGATAGATGATACATGCTTCCGCTCATTATTTTGATACTTGCATTGGATGTCGAGTATATATGCATACATGGAGCGTCTTTTGGCTACTTTTAAATTGTGTCGCATAAGTTTCATTTGTACTTATAACTTTGTAACGTAACTTGTGGTGGAACTATTCTTGTAAACTTTGAACAATCTTTACATTTGAAATGAATGCGACATATCTTTTGGTCAAACGTTGTTTTAAAGACTTATGACCACGTAACGGGACCTAAGTAGACGGCGCCGTCAATGACGATTTTGTCGGGTCGCTACATCTACCGGTTCAAAAACCAATAGTTAAACGTTACCATGCTAAGGGGAAAGTTTATGCCGTTATATAACCTACACATATGTAAAGTTTAAGTACTCGTGTCAAGTAAGTAAAACATAAAAAGGCGCATGTATTCTCAGTCCTAAAAATAGTTAAAAGTAGCAAAAAGAGATGCTATAACTCACAGTGAATAAGCAATACATGTCGATAAGAAAGTGTGCAAGTAGTAAGTCGGTCTGAAAGGTCGTCAACCTAAATCAAAGGTTACTAGGTCAGTAGGTTGTATTTATAAGTTCTATTAGTGCATAAAATAAGTTTAAGTGTCATCATCATCATCGTTCATCATCATAAAAGCTAAGTAAGTTTGACAAGAATAGAGATCGAAACAATAGGCTGACTTAGGTCAGGTGCTACGACCTCTACGTAAATTGAAAAGACGCATAGTCAGTGGCTATGGCTCCGTATATGAGTCTCCTAACCTTTGACCAATTTTCAGAACCTAACTCGTCTTCGTTTGACCGTGACGACGGTCTAAGTGCGAGTAGGTCAGAAATTTCAGCACAACGTTACAACGGCGTAGTGACTTTCGGAGGGCCGTAAATCCTAAACCGTAACTCGGATTAAGACGAGGCCTAAACGGAAAATCATATACTCGAACCGAACTAGCTGAAAATCAACTTTACAGTAGCCTAGGTTGAAAGGACCCATCCTAATCCATCCGGACGAAGTCCATATCGATTATCAACGATTCACAATAGTTGATTACATCGCGAGGTATTTGACCTCTATATGATACATTTTACAAACATTGCATTCGTTTTTGAAAAGACAATCTTTCATTACAACGAAAGTTGACGGCATGTATACCATTTTATAATATATCTAACTATAACTGATTTAATAATAATCTTGATGATCTCAACGACTCGAATGCAACGTCTTTTGAAATATGTCATGAATGATTCCAAGTAATATCTTTAAAATGAGCAATTACACAGCGAAAGATTTCTTTCGTACCTGAGAATAAATATGCTTTAAAGTGTCAACCAAAAGGTTGGTGAGTTCATTAGTTTAACATAAATAACCATTATCATCATTTTAATAGACCACAAGATTTCCATATACAGTTCTCATAAATATACGTCCCATGCATAGAGACAAATTATCATTCATATGGATTGAACACCTGGTAATCGACATTCACAATATACATATAAGAATATCCCCATCATTTCGGGATCCTCCTTCGGACATGATATAAATTTCGAAGTACGAAAGCATCCGGTACTTTGGATGGGGCTTGTTGGGCCCGATAGATCTATCTTTAGAGTTCGCGTCAATTAGGGTGTCTGTTCCTTAATTCTTAGATTACCAGACTTAATAAAAAGGGGCATATTCGATTTTGATCATTCAACCATATAATGTAGTTTCAATTACTTGTGTCTATTTCGTAAAACAGTTATAAAAACAGCGCATTTATTCTCAGTCCCAAAAATATATATTGCAAAAGCATTTAAAAAGGGATTAATGAAACTCACGCATATAAATATTGTAAAACAGTTAATAAAGCATTTGCATGTATTCTCAGCCCAAAAATGTAATGAGTAAAAAGGGAGCAAATGAAACTCACATATTGTATTTTGTAGTAAAAATACATATGACTATATCGAACAACTGAACAATGCAGGGTTGGCCTCGGATTCACGAACCTTAAATGTTTTCCCAAAAAGAATGGCAGCAACCGGACTCGAACCCATGACCTCCCGCTCACCCGCTAATACCCTAACCGTTGGGCTGTTGCCCATTTTCTATTATAAAAATGTTTCGTTTATTACTTAACCCATAAATCGTTTCTTCCTATTTATTCATCTTCTTCATGGTTATACCCTTCCAACGATTACCAGTAATTCCTAATAACGAATTTATGATTTTACATATAACTTGTAACCAACCATAAACTCAACAAAGGTGTTATAAAAGAAAAATTATAAAACGAAAGAGAAAAAAAAACACAGCTAGGCTGCTGTTCGAAAAATAAAGAAAAAAAAATATAAAAATCGATTTTTGGTAGCATTTTAGATAGAGATTATAACACAAAATAGTTTCGTAATCGTATATAGAAACTATTGGGTTCGTTAATTTAACTTAAATCATAACAACAACATCAAATTTTTGGATGAACATATTAGTTGACTTTTAAAACCAAAAGTTTGACTCACAAATTAATAACCAATTTAAGGAATTAGTGGTTGTAAATTTGAAGATAGGTCGATAGAATAATTCCCAACACTTCTGCAATTATAGATTTTTTTATAAAGAACAGATTTTAAGCTTTTGAATTAAGGGTATGGCGAAAGACGGAGGAAAACAAAACAGCTGGGTTTAAATTTTTTTTTTCTCTGTAAAATTCCTTATCTTTGTTTCTGTTGAACGAATTTGTAGTGGATATAATCGAATGGTTTTAACTACTTCATAACAGAATTATTCGAAGGAAAAGAGTCTACACAGATGGCAGGAAGACAAGAAAATAAAGTAAAATTATAAAGATGAATTAGATTGGTAACTGCTTTTGTATTTATCCTAGTGTCTTATGGTAATGAGGATTAAATTTAGAAACAGAAGTAACACTTTAATACAGTAGATGAGGATGTAAAACTGCTTTTGGATCATTATCTGTATGAGTTTCGTAAGCCATTTTATTGATAACAGTATATAGATAATATTTATAATAATACAATTACTACACTAATAATATTAATATTATAATAATAATAATAATACATTGATAAATAACAACTACGGAATATTTAATATTTACACATAATATTTATATCTTTTGTATATTACAATATAGTAACTAATAATAGTAATCATACATATATATATATGTATATATTTATTTTAAATTACACTTAATTCTTATTTTACATATTTGATTTTAAAATTATATCTTATTACTTTTAATTATTATTATTATTTATTTTTTTAAACAATATATTTTTTTTTATTTACAACATTGGTTCGTGAATCGTCAGGACTGGTCAAAGTCAAATGATTTAATGAAACAGTTCAAAATTTTGAAACTTAATCTAACAAATTTTTCTTATTTAGTCGAAATCATATAAGGATTAAAGTTTAAATTTGGTCAGAAATTTCCGGGTCATCACATAGGTGGTCTGATCAGATCCCAAAAACAGTAAGAAAGGTGCTCCGGTGGGGTTCTTAGTGCTTGATGCTCATCACGGTTCTCATCCTTGATGCTTGTAGCTTCAAGTGTACAACTCGTTGATGGGTTAGCATCACCTTGACCAAGATTCTACCATCAACACACAATATGTTAAGACCAAGTAAGAACACAACTCATTTAAGAGTCTTAGATGGATGATGAACCAAGGTTACATCATATCCTTAGTCTTAACACAATTACAAGTTACATTTACAACTAAAGCTACAAACTTTACTTCAATCAAGCAAGTATGAACATAATCTAAGTCAAATGAAGTGATGGAACCCTAAGCTAGAGAGCTTGGATCCCTTTCACACAAGTTATAAGGTCACAAAGCTAGAAAGCTTGAACCTTTAGTGTTCTTGAAGAACTTGAAGCATAAAGCTTAGATCTTTAAGTTATATGAAGACCATAAACACAAGTTTTGATCTTTATAACAAAATAATGAGATCATAAGTTAGGAAACTTATATCCAACAAAAGATATGAAGATTCAAGCTAGAAAGCATGCATCTTGGTTGTTCTTGAAGATCTTGAAACAAAAAGCTTGGATCTTTAAGTTACATGAAGATTACAAACACAAGTTTGAATCTTTATAATAAAATAGCAAGATTAAAGTTAAAAAAAAATATAGATCTACAAAGTAGGTGAAGATTCAAAGCTAGAAAGCTTGAATCTTCCATGTTCTTGAAGGATTCAAATCTAAGTTTGAATCTACAAGATGTAATCAAGATCAAAGCTAAAAAGCTAGACCCATGATGATGATGATGATGATGATGACGAATTTGTGAGAGAGAGAGAGAGAGAGAGAGGAAGAAGAAGAAGAAGAAGAAAAATCAATACTTACACTTTTTAGAACTAGAGAAAGAATTAGAGAGTGAGTGTGTGTAAATTACAAATGAAAGCAAGTGTAAAATGGATGGAATAAGGCTTGTATTTATAGGTGGTGAGGAGGTGGGAGGGTGATGGTGGATGTTGGATATGGTGGGGGACAAGGGGGACAACTTTTTACTTTTTGGTTAATGGTTGTCTAAAGTTGGTGCTTATGTTAGGATCCCATGCAACATTAAAGATAATACTTGACATAAATGCTAGCATGTTCCCTCTAATAAATGGGCATTTGTCTTACATATTAATGGGTCACTAGCTATTAATAATTGGGCTAATTAAATAGTCCACTAACTAGTGTAGGGTGGGCTAAGGCGCAACAAGGTAGAAAGTCTAACAAGACTAACTAGTAAGCATAAGTAAATTACTACGCGTAATTAGGCATCCAAAAATCCAAGTAATTATTATTATGAAATAATAATTAAGATTTCGTAGTCATAATATTCCGATTACGACAAAAGTTAAACGTGTACGTAGTACGCAGTTTGTTCGTAACGTCAAGTGACGCTAACGGTCATAAAGGCTTCCGATGATCAAGTTAAGTATCCTACGTACTTAAAGGCACGTTTGAACACATAAATGAAAGTAGGCCATGTGTATTAAGATTTCAGAGTATAAGATAGCACAGTACGCATAAATACGCAGTTTTGCAAAAACACAAGGCACAAAAGCAAGTCGAAAAAGTCGGGTCGTTACATTACCCACCTGTTAATGGAAATTTCGTCCCGAAATTTGAGGAGTGACTAAAAATGGTACCGTATTTAAATAAGAAGTAGCGTATCAAAGTTTCGAAAGATTCGTGGGCTCAAAAGTGAGCTATTTACCTTGAAAGGTACTCGGGCGTATAAAAGTAAGAATAGGTATATGCCATTTATTAAGTCTCTTGTTCTAAGAGATCAACAGTTTGGTTTTGTTTCTTGCTAACACAAATATGTCATCCGAATATATACCCACAAAAGGAAAGATGATGTTTTTAGCCTTACAGGCATCTTCAGTAAGCTGGAATGCATCATGAATGTTACCAAACTCATCTAAAACATTGAGCGCTTATGTCGTAATACAAGGCTGACAGGTAAAATGGAAAACATGGTGATCATAACCATGCGATTTGATGTCTGGATAGTGTTAGCCACGGATTTTGTACTAATCCCTTAATTTTGGAAGGAGACCATAGGTATGAAGAACCCGATATTTAAGAACGTTTCATTTGACTAAATGAACTGAAATTTTAGCTGAAAGTGACTAATTGAACTTATATGCAATGCAAGCCATATTTATAGTGTCTTCAGGACGGTCTGAACGAACAATGAAGGATATCGCCCAGTTTACCATACTGCAGGTGAACTTGTCCTTAGATGGAATGAAAGCACAGTTCCATAATGTAACTTTATCATTTCAGTTACATGTTGAGGTTAGGGTTAACATTAACTAGAACAACATATAGTTGCAACCAACGAGGGAAGGAATGTGTAGAGTAACCATATCCGTGTTACAGACATTTTAAGCAGTCCCTTCCAAGAGGATAACAAGATTCATAGATTCTTAAAGCATTTTATACTACATTTCCGAAAGAAAATCGCACGAAAGGTGTAATCTTGGAACGAGAGTGAACTCTTCGAGCGGATTGATCTGAATTTATCCTTATACTTATGGGGATGCGCGGATGAGAAGATATGTGAACCCTTGGTCATAAAGAACGGTTTACTCTAAGTGAAAAGAATCTCAAAAACGATTCCTTGTACCTCAACCTACTGATTCATCAGCCTGCGTTTTTGCCATGTCTAACCTTAAAAGTAACATTTTACGAGCGCAGAGACTTCCTAACAAATTTTGTAAATCTGCCATCCAAAGTGGCTCAAGAGTTTTTAACAAAGATCTTGATGGTCAGTTTCATCCCTAACGGAGGGCGAGAAGAAGTGTAATCCATACATGGTGTAGTTTAATGCGAAAATCTTTAATAAAATCAACCGAGGAAGTTTTGAAAACCTTTAAACGTTTGATGTGACAACATAAACGGAACGAAGTTCCTAGTAAATTTAGAAGTATGTACGACGCGTACCATTTTGCACAAAACTATTTGACTTAAGTTAAACAACTCAATAAAGGAGTGGTTTTTAAATAATGTGAAGGTATAACTTAGTCGGTACTAACCAAAATAAGTAAGGGTAAATTTGTTAACTTAATCATATACATACATATGTGATTTTATAAATTGCATAAGTGACCGAAAATTTTTATTACTTTCGTTTGTCCATAAATCTCGTGAGGACCTTACAATAAACAACGTGTAAAAATTTTGATAAACATAGTTTTTCGTGTTTCAGAGGTTACGAGTTGAAAAAGGTCGAGTGAAAAATCTTTGAATCATTGGTTGTCATGTTACTAGGTAATAAAAACTAATGAATTAAATGTAGTTTTGATGATTATCAGGAACTTAAGTCTTTGGCCCAAAAATGTTCACGTGCGAAGCCGTTGCTAAAAAGTGAGGTATGAAGGATAGAGCACGAGGATGAGAAGTTAATCGATTCTTGACTTTGCAAGATGCCAAACAGGTTATGACTAACATTAAATTCGGAATACTGATGGTGTTAATATCGCTAGATGAGAATCTCTTGGAATCAGTCAGGACTTCGAGTTATGTAAGAAAGAGCATCGTTCCAACAGATGTGGCAAATAAGATCCTTAGGGTAACGCAGTAATTTTGAATGATTTAAGTGTTAGTGGATGCCTGAAGGCTCTGCATGACGTGGTAGTAAGTGCCTTCATCACATACACGCACACATGAATCTCTCAATTTCTACGGTTGTCAGTATTCACGATGACTTGGATACGAATAAGCAACGAAAAATTTTATATAATGAGCAACGAAAATTTTATAGAAATTGTTTAAGGTAACAATGTAAGAAAAAAAAATGAAGTTCTTAGTAAACTAGGGTTATGTACAACCCGTACTACTCAAAGTAAAATATCTTTGAACAAAAGATTTGATTTGTAAAAGTGAAAGTAAAATTTCATATGTATTAGTCAAAAGGAAGTAATCATTTACTTTATTTTATATAACACATATGATTTCAAAAATTTGCACGAATGGCAAATTAAATAATTTACTTTTATAAAACTTTGAGAGGATCGCACAGTGAAATAGTGTGTGAAAAATTTTAGCAAACAAAATCTTCATATTTTGGAGGTTACAAGTTGGAAAAATATTGATGAGGTTTGAGTAAAAGATTTTGAAAATTTCGGGTGATATTTGAGGTAATAAAAACCATTTAGTTTAAATGCAGTTGATGACTATCGGTAGGGCATAAGTCTTTCGACCAAAAATTCTTAAGTGTAATGTTGTTGCTTATAAGTGAGATACGAAAGGGAGAGTATGAGGATGAGAATTAACCACTCATTGATTTTGGGAAAATTTCAGACTGGTATGACTAATATTGAAGTAAGAAGGATGATGGTGTAATTATCGTCGAATAAGAAATCTCTCGGGATAAGTTAGGATTCAGAGTCGCGTAAGAATGAGTGTCAGATAAGATTCTTGGGTAGTCATTAATATAGAATTTGAATCGCTGAAATGACGGGATACAATTTTCTTTATGTATCGTCGTGCAAGTTTATCCATTGCATCAACTTCTTTCATGGCTAGAAAGTGAGCAGATTTGGTGAGGCGGTCAACGATAACCCAGATAGTGTCATAACTGCCTATTGTTTTCGGTAACTTCGGGATGAAATCCATCGTCATCCCTTCCCATTTCCATTGTAGGATTCCGGTTTGTTGAAGTAACCCAGATGTCTTTTGGCTCACCATTCTCGCGAGGTATACGAATAATCTTCTCATAAATAACTTATGCTTTCATCCTTGAAAGATAGTCTGTTCCAACTATTTCATCAAAGCTTCCTAACTTGATGAGTATTGGGTTAATCCTAAAGTCCATTCCAACTTTTATATCAATCTTCCTAACTTGATGAGTATTAGGTTAATCTTAAGGTCCATTCCAACCAAGTCTTATTATACTATCGCGAAAAATTCTATCAACCTTCTCAAATAACATTTGTTTGTGCATAGGTAAATAATCATTTCCACTAATACATTAAAATTTCCAAGTTTTGTTGGCATGAGGTCATCTCCAAATGACCCAACTGTTAATTTTAAGGTACTACCTTAAATTATTCTTTTATCTCTGCCAGCTTACCATTAGCTTATCTTATAGAATACTTAACTCTTATGGTTGTTAATGGCTTATTAGTCATAACACTAAAGTTCTTAGATATAAGGTTTCTATCGCTCTAGTATTAAACAACTTCGAGACAATAACCGTTGTGAAGAAATGCACCCTAACTAAAATCAGGATCTATGCGAGTCTCCATAACTGGGGTAATGATTGCTCTACCGCAGATAAGTCCAAAGTTTTTCCTATTTGAGAACTGTTCCCTTAAGTGTCCAGGGTTTCTATATCTATAACATATTTTCGGGTTATCATTTCTGCAATCAAGGCCCTTCTTGTACAGTATCTGGGCTACGTGGTTATTCTTTCCCTACCTCTAATAGACCATAATGCGTATACTCAAGTGGTTCCTACCAAGATTTTCTCTGAATCACTTCATATTTCTTATATAGTTACATTGGGACTTCTGCATGATTCACTTCAATATAATTAAGCTGGCCTGGCGTCATTATATTGTACTAAATCGTACGTTCGTTCCAATATCACTCCATATGGTCAATGTAACGTGATCACTTCCAGTTCTACTCAATTTCATCCAACGGTGCTTTATCTATGCTATCTCAAAACAAAATCTACATAATTAATCTCACGATTTCTCGGTGTGGGTGCGTAAGTTCCGTAGGTCATGCACCAATGCCTAAATGTCCCGAAATTTTTTCAAAATGTTCATGTTCAGGTAACGTCATTAGGTTCCTTTCTAGAAATTCAATCTGGGTCTCGCGTCGAGTTATACGTGTAGCAAGAAGTAATACAATATGTCTTGAGGCGACTCCCAAGTCTTTGGGTATGGCTGAGCATCAGTAGAAGGCACTCTGACTTTGTGAAAGGAGATGTCCTCCCGACTTCCCCAATGCCTAAGAGTGTTAGGGTCCTAAATCCAGAAGTGTCGTTAGATCGTCGAGTAATGGTGAAGAACGAAAGAGATAAGTGACGGTCATGAAAGCATACGAGATACGAGCCATCTTGCGGGAACTGAACAACCTTCGAATGTTCACACGTCGTACGTGGCTATTTAGAGTGAGCTCGGGGTTTCCTCCTCCGAGGATCAACTTCAGCGGGCGTGTAATCCGAGGGGTACTCTTCCTAGATTGCGTGAAGTAACGTTTCGATCTCCGGAACGGTGGGACGGTAGTAATAGGTGGATTACAATACTAATCCTTAGGGTTAGACGTGTGGAAAAAGGGTTCAGAAAAACATCTGAATCTAGGAAAGGTAAGTTTTCCAAGTCGGTACAGCGAATAGCAGGCAGGAAGCAAGCACGTAATCAGGCACTACAGCAACCTAGATTGTCTACAGCAATATATAGCATGGCAGTAATAACAGTATGAACAGAAGTATCATGCAAAAAGCAGATAGTAGCATGCAGTAGTGAGAATAAGCAAAAGCATACAGCAAGTTTACATAGTAGTAAAAGGAAACGGTAGCATGCAGCAAGTTCATACAGCAGTAAAAGTAAACGGTAGCATGCAGTAAGATCATATAGCGTAAAAGTAAACAGTAGCATGCAGTAAGTTCCGCAGAAGCAAGTAAACAAGCAAGTTGTAGATTAGTCCTATTAGTGAATCCTACTTGGTCCGGTCTAGACTCACTAATGCAACCTAATTCCCTACAACCAATGCTCTGATACCAAATGTGACGCCCCGTACAAAACCATTGTGTACGATTCGTCAACAACAGGATCTTTACATGGTCAAACACTATATACTGTTTGAAAACCAGTTTTGCATTCATAAAAAGATAGCGTTTACAAAAGATAACGTGACACACAGGTCATTACAAAGTCATTATTTGAAAATAACATTAACTACGAATGCAAAAGAAAAGTTCCATAATTGAGACATCTCTAAGTTGTGCAGCGGATATCTAACACAGCAGGTCCTTAACAGCAAGTTTAAACACCAAGACAGCAAGTCTAAACAGCGGAAGCAAGATACCTCTTAGCACCTGAGAAAACATGCTTAAAAATGTCAACAATAATGTTGGTGAGCTATAGTTTAAATTGTAACAGTAATATAAGATTGACCACGAGATTTCAATGTTTCAAAACAGTATGAAAAGTATATGTATAACCGTGGGAACATGGTAACTAGACTTAACGTAAATATAAATGTCACCCCCTAAAAGTACACCTGGCGAGTGCGTATGTCCTCGAAGTATTAAACACCCGTTAAATGCTAGCGCGACTAGCCCGAGTGGGGATGTCGAACCCTATGGATCCATATCTAAGATTCGCGTCTACCGGTTCAAAAACCGATAGTTAAACGTTACCATGCTAACGGGAAAGTTTATGCCCTTATATAACCCACACATATGTAAAGTTTAAGTACTCGTGTCAAGTAAGTAAAACATAAAAATGCGCATGTATTCTCAGTCCTAAAAATAGTTAAAAGTAGTAAAAAGAGATGCTATAACTCACAGTGAATAAGCAATACATGTCGATACGAAAGTGTGCAAGTAGTAAGTCGGTCTGAAAGGTCGTCAACCTAAATCAAAGGTTACTAGGTCAGTAGGTTGTATTTATAAGTTCTATTAGTGCATAAAATAAGTTTAAGTGTCATCATCATCATCGTTCATCATCATAAAAGCTAAGTAAGTTTGACAAGAATAGATATCGAAACAATAGGCTAACTTAGGTCAGGTGCTACGACCTCTACGTAAATTGAAAAGACGCATAGTCAGTGGCTATGGCTCCGTATATGAGTCTCCTAACCTCTAACCAATTTTCAGAACCTAACTCGTCTTCGTTTGACCGTGGCGACGGTTTAAGTGCGAGTAGGTCAGAAATTTCAGCACAACGTTACAACGGCGTAGTGGCTTTCGGAGGGCCGTAAATCCTAAACCGTAACTCGGATTAAGACGAGGCCTAAACGGAAAATCATCTACTCGAACCGAACTAGCTGAAAATCAACTTTACAGTAGCCCAGGTGGTCTGATCAGATCCCAAAAACAGTAATCAAGGTGCTCCGGTGGGGTTCTTAGTGCTTGATGCTCATCACGGTTCTCATCCTTGATGCTTGTAGCTTCAAGTGTACAACTCGTTGATGGGTTAGCATCACCTTGACTAAGATTCTACCATCAACACATAATATGTTAAGACCAAGTAAGAACACAACTCATTTAATTCTTAGATGGATGATGAACCAATGTTACATCATATCCTTAGTCTTAACACAATTACAAGTTACGTTTACAACTAAAGCTACAAACTTTACTTCAATCAAGCAAGTATGAACATAATCTAAGTCAAATGAAGTGATGGAACCCTAAGCTAGAGAGCTTGAATCCCTTTCACACAAGTTATAAGGTCACAAAGCTAGAAAGCTTGAACCTTTAGTGTTCTTGAAGAACTTGAAGCATAAAGCTTAGATCTTTAAGTTATATGAAGACCATAAACACAAGTTTTGATCTTTATAACAAAATAATGAGATCATAAGTTAGGAAACTTAGATCCAACAAAAGATATGAAGATTCAAGCTAGAAAGCTTGCATCTTGGTTGTTCTTGAAGATCTTGAAGCATAAATCTTGGATCTTTAAGTTACATGAAGATTACAAACACAAGTTTGAATCTTTATAACAAAATAGCAAGATTAAAGTTAAAAAAAATATAGATCTACAAAGTAGGTGAAGATTCAAAGCTAGAAAGCTTGAATCTTCCATGTTCTTGAAAGATTCAAATCTAATTTTGAATCTACAAGATGTAATCAAGATCAAAGCTAAAAAGCTAGACCCATGATGATGATGATGATGATGAATTTGTGAGAGAGATAGGAAGAAGAAGAAGAAAAATCAATACTTACACTTTTTAGAGAGAGAAAGAACTAGAGAAAGAATTAGAGAGTGAGTGTGTGTAAATTACAAATGAAAGCAAGTGTAAAATGGATGTAATAAGGCTTGTATTTATAGGTGGTGAGGAGGTGGGAGGGTGATGGTGGACGTTGGATATGGTGGGGGACAAGGGGGACAACTTTTTGCTTTTTGGTTAATGGTTGTCTAAAGTTGGTGCTTATGTTAGGATCTCATGCAACATTAAGGATAATACTTGACATAAATGCTAGCATGTTCCCTCTAATAAATGGGCATTTGTCTTACATATTAATGGGTCACTAGCTATTAATAATTGGGCTAATTAAATAGTCCACTAACTAGTGTGAAATGTCCCGTTCATATTGATTATAAACGTTCCATATTAATTGATTTCGTCGCGAGATTTTGACCTCTATATGAGACGTTTTTCAAAGACTGCATTCATTTTTATAACAACCATAACCTTTATTTTATCGATAAAGGTTTAAAAAGCATTACTTAGATTATCAAATAATGATAATCTAAAATATACCGTTTACACACGACCATTACATAATGGTTTACAATAAAAATATATTACATCAAAGTAAGTTTCTTGAATGCAGTTTTTACACAATATCATACAAGCATGGACTCTAAATCTTGTCCTTATTTTAGTATGCAACAGCGGAAGCTTTTAATAATCACCTGAGAATAAACATGCTTAAAACGTCAACAAAAATGTTGGTGAGTTATAGGTTTAACCTATATATTATCAAATCATAATAATAGACCACAAGATTTCTCATTTTTCATAAATATCATTACACTCGCAAGTGCATAAAAATCATTCATATGTTGAACACCTGATAACCGACGTTAACTTAATGCATAGAATATCCCCAAAACAGAACCTCGTCTGTATAATAATCTCGAAGTACTAAACCATCCATAACCTGAATAGGGGTTGTTAAGTCCAATAGATCTATCTTTATGATTCGCGTTAATTAGGGGCCATTTCCCTAATTCTTAGGCTACAGACTTGAAGGGCGATATTCGGTTTAATAATCCAACCATAGAATGTAGTTTTTGCGTACTTGTGTCTATTTTGTAAAGCATTTATAAAGCTGCATGTATTCTCATCCCAAAATATTAGATTTTAAAAGTGGGACTATAACTCACTTTCACAGATTTTTACTTCGTCGGGAAGTAAGACTTGGCCACTGGTCGATTCACGAACTTATAACAAATATGTACATATATATCAAAGTATGTTCAAAATATATTTACAACATTTTTAATACGTTTTACTGTTTTAAGTTTATTAAGTCAGCTGTCCTCGTTAGTAACCTACAACTAGTTGTTCACAGTTAGATGTACAGAAATAAATCGATATATATTATCTTGAATCAATCCATGACCCAGTGTATACACGTCTCAGGCTAGATCACAACTCAAAGTATATATATTTTTGGAATCAACCTCAACCCTGTATAGCTAACTCCAACATTACTGCATATAGAGTGTCTATGGTTGTTCCAAATAATATATATACATGGGTCGATATGATATGTCAAAATATTTGCATACGTGTCTATGGTATCCCAAGATTACATAATATATTAGAATACATGTATAATACAATATGAGTTAGCTAGGATATAATTAATATAGATTTGTTACAATATTTCACGTAGCTACTACAAACAAAAAATATCCAATCTTGTTTTACCCATAACTTCTTCGTTTTAAATCCGTTTTGAGTGAATCAAATTGCTATGGTTTCATATTGAATTCTATTTTATGAATTTAAACAGAAAAATTATAGGTTTATAGTCGGAAATATAAGTTACAAGTCATTTTTGTAAGAGGTAGTCATTTCAGTCGAAAGAACGACGTCTTGATGACCATTTTGAAAAACATACTTCCACTTTGAGTTTAACTATGAGTTTTGGATATAGTTTCATGTTCATAAGAAAAATCATTTTCCCAGAAGAACAACTTTTAAATCAAAGTTTATCATAGTTTTTAATTATCAAACCCAAAACAACCCGCGGTGTTACTACGACGGCGTATGTCCGGTTTTACAGTGTTTTTCGTGTTTTCAGGTTTTAAATCATTAAGTTAGCATATCATATAGATATAGAACATGTGTTTAGTTAATTTTAAAAGTCAAGTTAGAAGTATTAACTTCTGTTTGCGAACAAGTTTAGAATTAACTAAACTATGTTCTAGTGATTACAAGTTTAAACCTTCGAATAAGATAGCTTTATATGTATGAATCGAATGATGTTATGAACATCATTACTACCTCAAGTTTTGTGGATAAACCTACTGGAAAAGAGAAAAATGGATCTAGCTTCAAAGGATCCTTGGATGGCTTGAAAGTTCTTGAAGCAGAATCATGACACGAAAACAAGTTCAAGTAAGGTTTCCACTCGAAATAAGATTGTTATAGTTATAGAAATTGAATCAAAGTTTGAATATGAGTATTACCTTGAATTAGAAAGATATCTTACTGTAAATAAGAAAAACTTCTTGAGATTGGATGATCACTTGAAATGGATTTGCAAGATTGGAAGTAAGCTAGCAAGATTTCTTGAAGTGCTCTTGAATGGTTGTTTTTATGATGATTAAAGCTTGTAATTGAAGCTAAAAGATAGTGAAAATGCTTGGAGATGATCAAGTATGATGTTAGGAGTATTTTGAGAGAGAATTTGGAGTGTAAGTATGAGAAAATAGAATGGAAAAATGGGGTGAAATCATAAAAACGAAATTACTTGTTATAAAGAAGAAAAAAAAAGATCCTTAAGTTTGTTTTTATCTCTTTAGTCATACAAGTTGTTAAATAATGGTTCCACATGTTTTTGACTCTAAGATAGCTGCTAAGAATGAATGATTAAAGGTGTATATACCAATAGTAAATACATCTAGAAGCTGTGTATTGTACGAGTACAAATACGGGTGTACACGAGTAGAATTGTTGATGGAAACGAATGAGAATGTAATTTTGAGCATTTTTGCTAAGTATAAATACTTTGATATATGGCTTGAAGTCTTTCAAAAGTGTATTAATACATCTTAATACACTACATGTATATACATTTTAACTGAGTCGTTAAGTCACCGTTAGTCATTACATGTAAGTGTTGTTTTAAGACCTTTAAGTTAACGATCTTGTTAAATGTAATTAATTCATTGTTATTATACTTAAATGAGATGTTAAATTATTACATTATCATGATATTATAATGTATGAATATATCTTAATATGATATATATACATTAAAATGTCGTTACAATGATAATCGTTACATATATGCCTCGTTTCGAAATTCTTAAGTTAGTAGTCTTGTTTTACATATGTAGTTCATTGTTAACACACTTAATGATATACTTAATTATCATTTTATCATCTTAAACATAGTGTATCAATATCTTAATATGATTCATATGTATTTAGTATGGCGTTGTTATAACGATAATCGTTATATATATCGTTTCGAGTTTCTTAATTCAATAAACTCATTTTTATGTATATCATTCATTGTTAATATACTTAGTGAGATACTTACTTATCATAGTCTCATGTTAACCATATATAATCCATATATATATATATATATATATATATATATATATATATATATATATATATATATATATATATATATATATATATATATATATATATATATATATATATATATATATATATATCATGTAGTTTTTTTACAAATTTTTAACGTTCGTGAATCGCTGGTCAACTTGGGTGGTCAATTGTCTATATGAAGCACATTTCAAATAATCAAGTCTTAACAAGTTTGATTGCTTAATATGTTGGAAACATTTAATCATACAAATATAGTTTTCATTTAATATATAACATGGAAAAGTTCGGGTAACTACATAGTGTAGGGTGGGCTAAGGCCCAACAAGGTAGAAAGTCCAACAAGACTAACTAGTAAGCATAAGTAAATTACTACGCGTAATTAGGCATCCAAAAACCCAAGTAATTATTATTATGAAATAATAATTATGATTTCGTAGTCATAATATTCCGATTACGACAAAAGTTAAACGTGTACGCAGTACGCAGTTTGTTCGTAACGTCAAGTGACACTAACGGTCATAAAGACTTCCGATGATCAAGTTAAGTATCCTACGTACTTAAAGGCACGTTTTAACACATAAATGAAAGTAGGCCATATGTATTAAGATTTCAGAGTATAAGATAGCACAGTACGCACAAATACGCAGTTTCGCAAAAACACAAGGCACAAAAGCAAGTCGAAAAAATCGAGTCGTTACAGACATAGCCATAAGCCCAAAACCATCACTCAATCCCATACTTGGGCGATGTGGGATCGTAACAATACCCCACCCTCAAAGAGCCAACGTCCTCGTTGGTCACGGTTGGCACCCTCTCTCGGTCCAAGCCACCACTCCATAGACCACCACTCCGAGTGTTGGGTCCGAAAGACGAGGCTAGCTCTGATACCATCCACTCCATAGACCACCACTCCGAGTGTTGGGTCCGAAAGACGAGGCTAGCTCTGATACCATTTGTTATGATATTCCTGAATTGATAACTTAAAAATCGAGGGATAGCTAGCTTGACATAGCCATAGTTCAAGTGTAGAATTCACTCCCAAAAATTAGCTTGAAAGAGGAAGGAACACCTTAACTTATAAGCCTATCACTCAATTCCATACCTGGACGATGTGGGATCCTAACAGGTTTCCTTCAGAAAATCACCCTAAACCACATTTGACAGCATAAAAAAAAAAAAACCTGCTTCATCATCGCCACCTACCGTCGCCTCCTCCCTTCCTCTCTCAGCTCCTCTTACATCTAGGGTTTTTTATTCCCTTGCAAAAACTCTGAATCCACCCCGGGTTTGTTGAATTTCATGGGAGAACCAGCATCTGATTTCCTCTCAGCGAATTAACCCTAGGGTTGTGGATTGCGTGACTTTTTGTCTATGCGATTATTATCTAACCATAGGGGTTTCGATTTCCTCTCAACGATTGTGCTTTAACCCTATCGTTTTGAGTTTCTTACGATCAATCAAGTTTCTGACAACCGTCGTCACTACCGCCGTAGGTTTTGTCCCCGCTGTCAGTGCTACCTACGCTATTGCAAGTAAGTTTTTTTTTTTTTTTTTTTTTTTTTTTTCTCTTCTGCGTTTTCTGAGATAATGCTTCATCAACTACATATGTGGGTGAAACTGATGTCCATAGTCTGGTTCTTCATCTTTTATACATTTGGTTTATTTTGTTTTAGAATATTGTTATTTTTATGTCTACATATTTAGAGATTGTTGTATTGATTATGTATGTTGCTCATTTTTCAGATTATATTCAATATAAGTACCTTTCTACTGCCGACACATATCGTCATTCATTATTGCATGCTTCTCCTGTTCAACTTCAGCCTCAAGGTTTGTATATATCATATCATTTATGAGATTGAAAACACTGAATGTTTAATTGTTGAAACTCAGGAAAAGTACACTTTATGTAGTGTATGCTTTGTGTATGTAGTGTATGTACTAATAACTTAAAAAATTAAAATGATAGTGTTTGTTCCCTCCTATTTCGAAAAGAACAGCGTCCCTTAAAAGGCTGCCCAATCATTGTGTATTTAAGTTTATTTGAATTTTTAAAAGATGGAAGTGGCTGTAGGATAGTTGCATTATCAGAGTTGATATAGTCATATATGATTAAATGCGGGGTTTGGGTTATATTAAACTTAAGAGGATTTAATTGTAAACAAATAACCTCTATACACCCAACATATCAGTTTCAATTACAAACTAATTTGATTGAGTTATTTTGCAGGATGTCGGAAGATAATGTAATGAGAGTGTATGATTGATTTTAAAAGGAGCTTCTACATCACAAGTAAGCTCGACAAAATTTTCGTTTCAAAATTTCAATCTATAATCTTGACAGATGGTAGAAAGAGCTACGAGATTAAAACTGACTCGAATATTATGATCATAATAGTGGGAATCAGGGCTGGTTTGCGCCACTTGAGTGTTGTTCCTACAGAGGAGATGAATACATTTGCGGAATAGGATAACACTTATTTTATGAAGACATCAACTCTGGAGGCTTCGAATGTTGAACCGTTTTCACAAAATTCCTTTCACAAATGTATCACGTTATCAACCGAAAAAGCTCTTGATGCACTAAATGACTCATCAGCTCTGCCTAATCGACAAACTATCAACATGGGATCAAATGAGGATGTATCCATTGTAAAGAAAGTTGGTTGCAACTGCTTCTATTATCCAATCCATGTTTGAAGGTATTCATCAAATCAACCACTTTATTGATTTGTTAGGTTTTCAATTTTATGAGTTTAATTGCTTATTATTTGTGTATTTTAGTAAGTATACTCCGATTTTCTATTTTAGTAAATGGCCATTATGTACATTACGTCCATAATTGTGTCTCAAAATCTATTCTGATGAAGGTTGGTTCACGAAAATGTGGGTCAAAGCCAGTGCACATTTCTGGTTGTTATTATTGGTAATTAATTGTATCCCAAGATTTGTGTTTAAAATTCACGGTAAATAATCTCATGTATTATTACCAAACGTGTGCCGAGTGCCGAAACAAACTCATCCCAACTGGTGTAAGGCTTCAGTGTGCAGACCACAGGTACTAAACCAGTTGCAGGCCCAGGTTACAAATTTACACCCCAATAAACGCTTAAGACTCTAATTAAAACATTTTAAAAACTATTATGACTTGATGTATGTGCTAACACTTCAATCCACCATTAGTTTGAATGCCACTTTAGGTACCACTGATATTCAATAGCACAGCCAACAAGATATAAGGTGACTAGCAACATAATTTAGGTTTCATAAGTTAATAATTGGCATGTAACATTAGATTTTCTTAAGTTTATAGTTCGTGTTGTGTATCAATGGATTTTTGAACTTTGTTGTTATTTTGGTACAGGTTGTTTAGGAGCTGTATTTGTATTTAACAAGGAAAAATATTAGCTGGAAGGTTTTTGGGTATATAATTAGAAAGTGTGAAAGTTAGATTTGGGAATATGGAGAGATTTATACTGATCAGTAAAGAGAAAAAGTGAAGAGATAGGTTAACAAAATTTGACCACCATTGAGTACTTGCGTAAATTTTCTAATAGATAGGTTAACAAAATTTGACCACCATTGACTATTATATCAAATAGTCAGCCTGATTCGATCAAAAAGTCAACTTGATTATATGATCAAAATTGAATAGCTTATAGTGAACTTAATGAAATAGTCAACTTAACTATTCGACCAACGTTGAGCAAATTGGTTAATAGATTGGTTAGTCAACTTGAAAAAAAGTCAACTTTTGATCAAAATTGAGCACTTGATCAGGTCCGTAAAATTTAACCAAAATTGAGAACTTGATCAAAAATTGAAATTTTGATCAGATAACTGGAATATTTGATTAAAAAATTAAATTGAAAATTTGATCAAAACTGAGTAGATTTGTTAATGGTTTGACTAACCAAATACAACCAAAACTGACTCTTTGAGTAAATTGTTTAATAAATAGGCTAATAACTTTATTGCTGTGAACTTTGTTGCTATAAATTTGGTCTTTTTGTATATCTTAGCTTCTAGATAGTTGTAAATATATACCTGCACACTTTGGTGCTACTGTGTTTGTAGGTTATCGACAACGTTGTACACGGAACCATCACAGGTAACTCTTATATATTGTTTTCATTTATGTTAGCGACAATTGAATTATTCAGCTATTGTGTAACTAGAGTTTTGTTGCACCTTATGTGTAGGTATTGCTTGCATTGTGAATTGTGATTTATGGTAGTTCAAAGCACATTTAAGCTTTGTACATTTGATAGCAAGGCACTGAATTTAGCAGCAAAAGAAGTCATCTCTTCACTGGAATTAATTAGTGCAGTTTTAGTGTTGGCGTAGCCATTTTGTGTAATCAACAGTCGGTTAAGTAGAACATTCTATACTTGGGTGAAGTAGAACTTTACGTATTACTTAACGCTATGTATGAATGCTACGCATTTTGGAACACTCCGTAAGCTACGCATCGAAGCCATAACCAAAAACAAACAAAACTCAGCCGCCGCAACGCGCGGCCCGATACAACTCTAGTTTTTGCTATATTTTATCATTTGTATTTGATAAGGATTACATTTTAGTTTAGCATAGTATTTATCATCTTTTATTCATGTGTTAATTGTAAATTCTCGTAATTTCAAGTTTTATCATATACAGCTTAATGTACATCGTTGGTCCCTGAATGTAACATACGTTATTTCCTCGTCGTTAGTGTGCATCACGTGATATGCACATAAGGATTTTCAGTCATTTTACATATGTAAGAAATGTTATTTTCTCATCTTAGGGGCATCACGTGTGTGTGCATCATTATTTACTCACCGTTATTGACTAAAAATTCCCATGTGTATCTCATGACGGGCGATGGGAAATAATGTCTGTTAACTTCGGGGACCAATGATGCAATATGTTTGAACATTAGAGTCATTCACGTTTAAAAAAATACTTTAGGTTCATCCATGAAATTTTGACCAAACATTAAGGACCAATGACGTAATTTTGTTTAAATCGAAAGAAACTTTTATTTATCACAAATATAAATACAATATTAATTAAGTGAGATTGATCATCTTCTTTTGGATTGTTCTATTCATGTCGAGTCGATTGATCATCTTCTTTTGGATTGTCCATGGTCTCGAAATGTTTGGTCGGCTTTATTTACATGGTGGAACGTAGAATGGGTTATGCCGTCGTCCCTTATTGAATTTTCTCTTGAATGCTTTCATGGGCTAGGTTTTAATGCCAAGAAAACTTGGAGGTTGATAGCTCCGGTTTCGTTTTGGTTAATTTGCTTGCTAGAATCGATTTTCTATTTAATGGATCTTATAAAGTTGGGTGGGAGTAGTAGAGCATATTAAGATAAAGGTGTTTCAATGGTTGGTAAACGCTAGCAAAGTCGAAAGTCACCAGCTATACGTTTGGAAATTGCAGCCATGGTTATTGATTTGATCAGTGCTCGGACTCTGTTTAAGAAGGATCTTCTTTTTGCATTTGTATTGTATGTTGTTACATGTTGGGTTGATTGTTTTTTTTTTATTTATGGGGTATTTTATGGGTTTTGTCCTGGGCTCTAGTTATTGAGTCAACAGCAAGCGTCGATTTATTGACGACTTGGCTGACTCTTAGAGCCTAAATTAAATTTCAGGCAGGATTTAAAATCCATGAAAATTTAATTTTACCATTTTCATGGCGTCTCAATTTTATTTTTTATTTTATTTTATTTTTTAAAAAACTTTTTTCTACTTATTGGCCAGAGGTCCACTCGGAAGCAATCTCTCCATCCGTCGAATAGAGAGATGGATGATTTTCTCTACTTTTGAGAGTGTTTTCACTCTAGGTGGAGAAATGACTTGACTTTATTCTCGGATAGGAGAAGAATTGTCTACATCTCACCTCCCCATACACCACTTACGTGGTATTGGGTTTTGTTGTTGTTGTTTATGGGTTTTGTCCATAAGGTCTTTAATGTTGTGATATGGGCCAACATATTATATCTTTTATTTTCACTTTTTATGAAAAATTTTAATACATTCAGTTTTTTTGCCAAAAATAAAAAATAAAATAATAAAATAATAATTTTAATTAAGTGAGAGGTGATTGGTGATCCCTCGAGTTATATACAGCAACTTTTAATGTACTACTTGTACGGAGTATTAAACTTGATAAGTAGCGCCGTCGTTAATCGAGCGAGTCTCCGGTGAAAAGGTTCAAGTCTCCTCCTCCATATCTCCAGGTATTCCGGCCACCGTCCAATACACACGGTTCTGCACCCTGTTTCTCACGATTATTATCACTTGTCATTATAACATCTACTTATTATACTTGTACTATACCTACCTACTACTCGCATAATCACATTGTTGCTAATTGTGTTTATACTACATGTACATGATACAATATGATTTAATGATGACTGCTTATCTGATTTTCACGGAGTATTATGTATCTGAAACTGTATCAAACTTTTCATAAGATTATATGGTATGTATGTAACTTTCACTAACTGTTATTGTCCGGATCTGATATTTATAACCTGTAAACTGGTGATGTAACGCTATATACTCTATAAACAAGTTATCGGATACATACACTAACCATAATTTCAGAGTTTGCTTAAAAGTTTCAGTGTGTAACATAAAATTTTGGGTATATACAAAAACTAAACCCTTTTGTTTAAGCATATACTGTAAGTAATTATGACTGTTTTGTTTAACCGGTTTCATTTGTTTTTCCTTAATTGCAAAATAAGCAATTTCAGACATAACTAAAATATTGTTATTGCTACTCAAATTATATTTTTGTTACAAAATTATGAACATTTCCTTTGTTACTACTTGTTCTGAAGTGATTAGAAAGGCACATAATTACTTCTCCAAATGGAGTTAATCTATGATGCTTTGTAGAACAGTTTGAAAGATGTCACGTTTGTGTAACACTGTAACTGTTGAGGTAAGTAATTATGAAGTGTTTAATTATAAATGGCAGTTCATCATAACCTAAAACAAGTTACATAAAGTCTGTACCGCCAAAAAGATGCCGGATCCCTGATAGTCTAGCACTTCAGCCAAACAGAAAATGTGACAGATATTGGACAAAAGAGAAATTATTCACGCGTTGAAGGATAATGACTTGTAAAAATTGTTGGGAAAACGGCCACAATGTTCGGTCTTGCAAGAATCCGAAAAAAGATCCACCACCGAAGGTGCTGAAACCAAGAGGCAGGCCTAAAAAAGTCAACACGCTTGCATCTACAACGATAATTGGAGTAAGGACCTTAAAACTACTATTTGTCTTTCAAGTTATCATTTTCTAATATCACTTATTGGTTTAATTTTACTTTTATAGGACAAGGGCTTATTACCTCTGCCTGTCAATAATTCTGATGAAGTTCATGTTGGTCAAGAAAACGTAACTGCTGGTAATGAAGTTTATGTTGCTGATCAGATGGTTGAACAAGAAACAGAAAATGTTGGGAATGAGCATGTTCCTGTTACTGTTGAGCAGTCAGAGTACAATGATGATATGATTGATGAACAGCTTGATGTTATCTCTCGACAATCGAGTAGTGAAGAAGAAACAAGTGACGGTGAATACGAGCAACCAAATCGGTTGTGTGTTGAGTCAAAGAAGAGGAAAAAGTCAGAGAGGATAATTAAGATTAAGTTGAGCAAACCGGTATATGATGAAGATGGAGGAGGGTCAACAATTGATAAGCCATTAGTATTAGATTAATCTAGTTATTTGTATAGCCCGCGGGCACATCTTAGGTACTTAAGTTAGACATTAAGTAGAACAGTGGGACAGGTTTTTGGTCAGTTGGGTGCACTTTTGTTTGTAAACTATTTTAAGTGCACCAAGTTCTGATCTTTCTGTAACCCTAAATCTTATCACTTCAGATTAGTTGCATCCTCTCACTTATTGTACTCTGCCTTTTACATATCTAACTCATAGTTCAAATTTGCTGATATCTTGAAGGTTGGGTTTGAATTAGTTCATGTTCTATATATCTTCCACACGTTGAACGTTTCATGAGTACATCGTTTGGGATATCTGAATCAGAGGTATATTTTGCATTTTTGCTCAATATTTGCAGTAAAGTCCTGTTATTGAGAGACTGCAAATTCTGAATGTTTGAAGACGATAACTAGATGTGGTTGAATGGGTGGGTCTGCATGATGGGAACATGTCCTAACTTTGTTAAACCATGATGGGTAACTTTTAACATGGATAATAAACAATACGGGTCTGGCTGCTCCATCCACAATTTTAGTTTATAATCACTTTAATGTACTTTGGGTCACATTTGACCATTTGACCCATTTGATTTGTTTCATCTTAAATAAGTTTATGAACTTAACCTGTATATATGACCCATTAGACATGTAACCCAAATCATTCCATTTATATGTTCAAGGTACCAATTGTTTTGTAAAGCTGAGTATGAAATTTTTTTCTAACGATCGAAAGTATCATGTTCATTTACATGATGTAGGACATGGCTACAGATTCTTTAGCTATAAAGAAAATAAGGTGATATTAATGTACTGCACCGGAGACATTCTTTAAAATAAAATATCTGTCACTTACAAACAACTTTTTGTATAAAACAACATAACTGATATGGCTATCGTAATTAATACAATGGTTGTTTTTTTTTTGTTTGGGGGGGGGGGGGGGGGGGGGGGGGGTGGTTGGGGTTTACAAATTATGTGTATTCTACTTTACGCTTGCAATTTCGATTTGTTGGGGGCCTTCAAACACAATCATAAGTTGGTTTATCATTTACCTTTGCATCTTAGAAAGAGATTTTAAGTTGCAAGCAATACCATAACCGATCACGGTAACACTCATTTAGGATATATAGGATAATGTTTATTTTATAAATTATAAGATTCCAATATATTTCCTTTTATTATAAAAGACAAAGGTCTCAATACTAATTTCTCTACTCGCATTCGGATACATGTTAGATCCTAACCTACTAGCGATATGATTGTCGAATAGATACAAATGTTAGGATTTAGGACCCAAACAAGAACATGTGATTGTGGTATCGCCAATCACAAACAACCCACGAACGACAAACGAATAATTAAAGCATAAGAACGATAAATAAAAGCATAAAATGACACAAGGATTTAACGTGGTTATATCCCAACTCCAAGCACGGAGAAGGGTTTAGTCCACGGGCGCAAACCAGAGATTTTTCACTATTAATTTCGTGCACACATTGTATGGGTTACATAGGGTGTTTATATAGGCAAATCTAAACAAGGAAACTACTTAACGAGCAAGAAAACTCAATTCTAGAATTTTCTCCCATCAGCACCATTTTCGCGACCGCAATGAATTTCTGGTGGTCGCGAGTTTTGTTTTCTCAGCTTCTTGCGACCATAACTCAAAACTCGTGGTCACCAAATTCACAGATTCAGCAAACCTTGTTTAATTCGAACTTCGCACTCCAACAATCTCCCACTCGAAGGAGACATTAAACAACTTTCGCCAAACCCATCAACTATGTTTAAACAAACCCACAATAACTCTAGACTAGCCGATTACCAACTCCTTTTGATACCGCCGGATGAGACACCCGAATCACGCCGCACTTTACTCGTTAGCCTACGAGCAAGTGAAGTCTTTCGACACCAAAAACACAGCTGAGTGATAATCCAATTTCATAGTTACTAGCTTGGGCCATCTCGGTTTCTATCGCCACCATCTTCTAACACGAAGATCATCTTCTTACATCAGAAGACCAATTGAAGTATACGACTCTTCAATTATAGGATTCTTCATGAGACTACACCGCCTCACCGATCACCCTAGACATGTCCAATCCCGAACACACATGTCAACGATCACCCTCGTACAGGACTTCACCGTCTATCTATGATTTTCCTTCCCAGCAATCAGAAAATCCAACAGATGCCCTCGTAGACTCTTCATCAAGGCTTCAGTGAGAACGCAATCACAACCTCGAAATCTACTAACTTTTCAACTTTCCGCTTTCTCGCTGGTTCACTGACCTCCTCATAGCTATGAATTTCACAAACCCATCTTCTCATCCCAAGCACGCTCCCACTGTACGAGTAAGAAATAAAATCGCGGCTACTCGAGAAGAAACTTGGTTCGTACCACCAGTCAGTCGCAAATCTCTTTGCCATCGGAGAGTAAAACAAGTACTCGAAGCCCTAGTGTTACCCGGAATCATCACACTAATCTTGAGAACATTGGAGACAACGTCGCATAATCATCTCCACAACTTTACTAGTTGACTAACTCCCACTAGCTCGATAACTTCCGTCGGTTACCAACCTCATACCAAGTTCCCGACACCCTCAACGATCTTAGAAAGCTCAAGTTCCAGGACTTACAAGATTATCCGCCCCTCTTCGATCACCTAAAGACTCCTAATTGATCACCCTCGAAGAAAAACCGCTCCTTTTGTTGAAACATCAACCAAACTCGAGCAACCGTCGAACGTGTTCTATCCGACACCCTTCGACAACCAATTTTCTTAGTGACAAGGAACTCTAATCTTCCCACATACTCCATAGATCATAGAATATTGACCAAACACCATTGATCATCTCGTTTCCAAACCACAAGCATCAAACTTCCCCGATACTCCCACTATCGACTTTCAACCCGATGCATCTTGTTCATTATTCAACCGCTCTAAACCGAGAGAAAAAACACCCTCCTGAGCTTCCATAACAAACCCACATCTTCAAAAACATAGCTCGTATCGCTCGAAGTTTCCGAGACAAAACCATCTCACGCTCGCGCCATCAAACCCGAAAAACTTCATCCCAAAAACTGCCCAGATTCGAAAAATCATATCTCAAGATCCAACGGTCAGATTAACCTCAAATTTTTACCACGTGTAGATCAGTAAGTCTACTATCCGCACACAAAAAATCAAGTCGATCCAACGGTTAACGAATCCGCTACGAATTTTCTACTACAACAGCTCCTGGAACTCCGAATTTGATAGTTCAATCATTCTTTCGCACTGGATCGCGAAGAACGAGAACTCAGATCCGACACCTGGATCTCCCGAAAAATCTCTCCGCAACGAACCCATCGAATCGACCTCTGAGTCCGTAACCCTTCGCAAAAAAATCACCATCATGATGCAATCAGCGTCCCGATTACAAAATAACATCCAAGAACCAATACCCGAATCTTGTGTAATCAACTCTCCCGGATACATACACATATCCATGAGTTCATCGCGACCAAAGACAAATCCTTAAACCCGTCGTTTTAATAACCCTGATGAAAGAACCGATTAATCAACCATATCAAAAACACCTGCTTTCAATTCGCCATCGTGCCCGAACTCGTAACCTTGAAGCTCTTGATACCACTTGTTAGGATTTAGGACCCAAACAAGAACATGTGATTGTGGTATCGTCAATCACAAACAATCCACGAACGACAAACGAGTAATTAAAGCATAAGAACGATAAATAAAAGCATAAAACGACACAAGGATTTAACGTGGTTATATTGTGATGACCCGGAAATTTCCGATCAAATTTAAACTTTAATCTTTATATGTTTCCGACACGATAAGCAAAGTCTGTTAAACTGAATCTCAAAAACTCTGGAACTGTATACATTTGACCCTTGGCTAATCCCGACGATTCACGAACAATTAGATGTAAATAAATATGTATATAAGTATATATATATATATATATATATATATATATATATATATATATATATATATATATATATATATATATATATGTGTGTGTGTGTGTGTGTGTGTAAATATAAACGTAAGTGTATATATAATATGTTTAGTAAACTACACTTTAAATTACTTAAATTATAATGTAAAATAATATCCAGAATAATTAAGTATTATCAAAATAAATATATATATGATTCTTATTAATAATTAGGATTTTATGGTAATACATACATATCGTATAAATAATAAATATTCAACATTTATTATCATAACAATAAAATGTAACTACAAGTTAAAAAATATATTTATTATAATTACTATTACTTTTATCAATATCAGTATTATTAATTTTTTTTAGGAAACCTGTAACTTGTTATTACTAGTATTATTATTAATTATTATCATTAAAAGTAATATAATTATTTAATATTATCATTAACAATATTATTATTAACAACTATTATTATCATTGTATTATTATTAAGATAATTATTATTAATATTAACTGTATTATTGTTTTAATATTATTATTAATATTACAGCATTATTAAATTTTAATGTATTTATATTTATTAGTAATAAAATTATTATTATTATTATTAGTATTATTATTAATATATTTATAATTATTAATAATCAATAAAAAAATTAAATTATAAAAACAGATATATTATGTGGATTTGTTAACCATTGCAATCTGATTCGATCATTCTTCAGCTCCTGTTAATAAATTCGTTCCCTTCCTCCAATCTGTTACATGTCATAATCCATTAACAATATGAACAAAACTTGTCAGCTTTCTGTATCCACTAATCGTACGAACTTTTGTCATCTGCTATATTTTATTTTTATTTCTATATCTGCTAACTGCTCTTGATTTGATTCTGTCGACTTCAGCTCACAGATGGGACCCAAACTTTGTACAAATCGAATTCCAAATTTTGAACTTATCTAATTCTGTTAGAAGTCTTTTTCTTCTTTTTATTTTCTTTTGTTTTCTTCTTTCTGGCATCGAATACTTCTGTCGACACACATTTTCTTTATATAATAAACGATGGACTCAAATTGTGGAAGAGTTATTCGATTTATCCCTCCTCACCTTCAATCATCTCCCTTCTGCAACCATTACTACCCTCTTGGATCCCTTCTATGTCGATCAATAAACTCATTAGTGTACTGCATACTATTTTTTTTCCTATTCAATTCATCACTAAAACACTCACCTTTCGACCACCATTAAAACCCGTTTCAAACAACACACCGTAACCATCACTTGCTTTCTCTGTTACTAGACGAGCTAGACCAAGAACCATCACCACCTTTAATCCTTAAACCCACCAAACGTCACCCTTCTCTATCTATATCTCTTTATCTCACTACAACCATATAATCACCACTATACTTTTCATTTTTCTGTTTCACGACAAAACACCCTCATTGCCCGCTACTACATATTGTTTCAAGCTTAAAAACAAAAAAAACGAACACCCTTTATTCATTCCCTCTTACTGTTGCTGTTACCATATGCTCCTGCTTCTAATTTTTTTTGAATGCGAATGATAAAGATAATATATATATATATATATATATATATATATATATATATATATATATATATATATATATATATATATATATATATATAAATAAAGACGAGCTGTGATGAGGAATATAAAGAAGGAAGAGAATACTTTATTTGCTGCGTGTTCTTTTACCTACTGGCCGACACATAATGCTCAATGAGTTGTTTCTTGTTCTATTTGAAAACAATACCCACTCAATGGACCCTAGTCGATTATAAAAATGGGGTACTTGATTAAACTTTTGGACTGCCTTTTTCTTTTTTATTTGGACCGTGCTATTAGTGCTGTTAAGGGACCGGGATCCTTTTTATACTTTCAATTGATCGAGTATTATGAGGAACGTGATTAATGATGGTAACCGTTATTGAGGATTAGAATGAATACGGTTTAGAAGATGATGATGACGATGGGTATAAAGGAGATAATGGTGATTATAGGTTATGATGATCCAAGATGATAATGAAAGATGATGATTATGACGTGTGTGGTTGTTGATGTAATGATGATTGAAACCGAACCCTACAAACTTATTGCTGCCATTCGATTTCTATTAAACACCAACGAAATCCCACATTTTTTCCTTGGGCCTAGTGTATTGTCGAGCTGGACTTGGTTATTGGATCGGGAACCTTGTTAAAGTTGTTGGGCCGAAAACTTGAATAAATAATAATGATAGAAACGAAATTTATGGTTAAATAGATTTAAGTTGGGATATAAATCAGAAATGAACAACTAGAGGAAAGGTTTTGGAGTGTTTGTTATAACCGGGAGGTCTCGAGTTCAACCGCTGCTTGTGACAATTCTTTTTCACAAAAGCTAGTGAGGTCGTTTTCAACACAAATTTTTATTTTCATTATTATTATTATTATTAATATTATTATTATTATTATTATGATTGTTAGTGTTATCATTATTATTGTTATCATTAATGATATAAACATTATTATTATTATCACATGTATAAGTATTATAATTATTATCATTATTATTATTATAAGTAGTAATCATATTAATATTAGTAGTAACCTTATTATTTTAAGTATTATGGCCAATATTATGATTATGATTATTATTATTGTCATTAGTACTATGAAAGTAATAAAAACTTATTGATATTACCATGAGTATCGTTATTAAATAATTATTAAAATTATTATAATAAACATCTTTAATAGTGAAATTTATATTTTTACAGTTATTATTATTAATATCATTATATTTATCACTATTATTTTTATTAGTAATATTAAGTGTTATCAATATTACCATTTTACCATTTCAAATATCATTTTAAGTATTAGTACAATTATTAGTTTTAACAAACAAACGATATATATATTTAATACATTAAACATAACAAAATTAATATTTTCACATACAAAGGAAATACATGAAACATATATATATATATATATATATATATATATATATATATATATATATATATATATATATATATATATATGTATATATATATATATATTGTTCGATTACGATTATGTGTATTAATAAATAAACAAATGATATAGGTTCGTGAATCCGAGGCCAACCCTGCATTGTTCAATATAGTTATATGTATTTTTACTACAAAATACAGTATGGTGAGTTTCAATTGATCCCCTTTTACTCTTTACATTTTTGGGACTGAGAATACATGCAAATGTTTTATTAAATGTTTTACAATAATTATATGCGTGAGTTTCATTTGCTCCCTTTTTAAATGCTTTTGCAATATATATTTTTGGGACTGAGAATTCATTCGCTGCTTTTTATAAATGTTTTACGAAATAGACACAAGTAATCGAAACTACATTCTATGGTTGGATTATTAAATCGAATATGCCCCTTTTTAGTCTGGTAATCTAAGAAGTAGAGAACAGACACCCTAATTGACGCGAATCCTAAAGATAGATCTATCGGGCCCAACAAGCCCCATCCAAAGTACCGGATGCTTTAGTACTTCGAAATTTATATCATGTTCGAAGGAGGATCCCGGAATGATGAGGATATTCTTATATGCATATTGTTAAGGTCGGTTACCAGGTGTTCAATCCATATGAATGATATTTTTGTATCTATGCATGGGACGTATGTTTATGAGGAATGAAAAATGAAAATCTTGTGGTCTATTAAATTAATAGAAATGATTGTTTATGATAAACTAATGAACTCACCAACCTTTTGGTTGACACTTGAAAGCATGTTTATTCTCAGGTATGAAAGAAATCTTCCGCTGTTCATTTGCTCATTTAGAGATATTACTTGGAGTCATTTATGACATATTTCAAAAGATGTTGCATTCGAGTCATCGAGTTCATCAAGATCATTATTAAGTCAATTATAGTTGGATGTATTATGAAATGGTATGCATGTCGTCAACTTTCAATGAAATGAAAGTTTGTCTTTTAAAACGAATGCAATGTTTGTAAAATGTAACATTTAGAGGTCAAGTAACTCGCGATGTAATCAACTATTGTGAATCGTTTATAATCGAGATGGACTTCGTCCGGATGGATTAGGACGGGGCTCTACAGTTGGTATCAGAGCCAGGTTGTCGTAGCGAACCAGGTCTTGCATTAGTGTGTCTAACTAGGAGTTGTTAGGATGCATTAGTGAGTCTGGACTTCGACTTAGTAGTTGTTAGGTTATATTAATAAGTCTGGACTTGAACCTGGTCTGCATGTCAAAAAGTTTTGCTTATCATTGGGTGTCAAAAATTATCCGCTTATCATTCTTAGTCTAGACACGTCTTGCTGCATTGATTGCATGAATAGTGTATAGACAAAATTCATATCTTAACGTATCTGTCACTGTAGACTTTATCTGACACGTTTCCTTAATTTTCTCCGTAATTTACGGGATCTTTGGAAGTATGTATAGATATTCTATATATAATTAGAATATCATTCAATATTCGAAAATCATTTCATATCAAAACCCTTTAACTGATCGTGAGAGATGGATCCTACACCTAGCTTGGATTCCATTAGTTCCGGAAGCGATTTCGAGATATATATTGAAGCAGACTCCGAAGTCAATGAACCAGAAGTGCCTCAACCATTTAATTATTTTTCTTTCTGAAGGAGATGGGGGTGGGTCCGAGACTTACTCATTCGATGGAGAAATGAAGAAGGCGAGCCCTACCGCGAACCAAACTTACCTCCTAACATCGGAGAAAACGATGTACTTACCAGTGAACCTATGCGCAACACTGTATTCACCCTTCTTGCTAAAGTTTTCCATCTCGAAGGTCGCATTACTACAATCTCAGAAAATATTCAACCTCTACTTCTGAATACCAACCGAAGGGGAATATCAGAAGAAGTTAGGGAACTTCGAATTGATAATCAAGATCTATCGAATCAGATGAGTGGATGGATAGAAATGATAGAGGGTAGGATAGAAACCCTGACAAGAATGGTGCGTGATTTACAGGCTATACTTACTACACCAACATCATCACCAACCTCAGCACCAACGACACTTGTAGCACCGACAGCAACAGTACCACCATCAGCAGCACCAGCAGCATAACCAGTACCAACAACAACAACATCATCACAAGACTCAACCTCGTAATCTATACCTCAAGTATAATCATCGTTCTACGAATTGTTCTACATAAACTATCTTCGTTCTTCATGACAATTATGTAATCTCTAATGTTTTAGAGATTATATACTCTAGTTCTAACCGAAAATCTGATGAGTTTAATATCACATTGACTCATTAAACCCATGATTACGTCTGAAGAAAATATATATGTATATATGTTTTCATATAGATTGTAATTAAAAGTTTTATTATACAAACTGTTAATGGTGAAAATATTTTAACGGGTAGGTAATACCCGAGGAATATTTAGATTCACATTAATAAGTTACACTATACATTCTTTCAAATCTGATTCAACAGTCATTTACTATCCTGTTTACATCCATCGATACACGTATCCATTCACCACAGAATAACCATTTTCATTCAATTTCATATTTGGATTTTGATCTATAAGAATTCAATAAGTGGCATAATGAAGAAAACATTGAACAAAATAAAAATAAAAACTTGTTAGAAACAAACAAATTTAACTATGAGAAAATTTTGTTAAGAATCCACGCTAACTGTTCCTAGCTAACTGATTACATTTTATTTATCGCAATTTAATTCTCGCAATTTTATTTATTGTCATTTAATTTCTGTTATTTATTTTACGCATTTTATTTATCGTCATTTAATTTCTGTATTTATTTTTTTACGCACTTTAAATATCGGGACACGTATACAAGGTTTTGACATATCATATCGACGCATCTATATATATTATTTGGAATAACCATAGACACTCTATATGCAGTAATGATCGAGTTCTCTATACAGGGTTGAGGTTGATTCTACAATAATATATATAGTTTGAGTTGTGATCGAGTCTGAGACATGTACACGGGTCACGATACATATTAATTAATTCGAATATTATAAATTAAACTATATATGAATTATTGGACTGTGAACTATGGACTATCAATAGTGGATAATTAAAATGAATTAAAATATTGATTATAATATAAGAAACTAAATAATTTTTCAAGTTTGCCACTTGATTCCTTCTTAAACCTCATTTGTATTTTGATGATTACAATCTGCATTCAAACCTTTCATAATTCTTGAAAACACCTCAGTCGAGAGAATGAACCAATCGTATTTCATCTACGGAAGAAAAGATTGATGCGTATAGTTATGCACCTGAAAACACTCGGAACATGAGTAAACGTTTAACACATATCGGAGCTAGTTCCTTTGGCATTGTTAATACCGAAAAATAACTTTGCAATCTCATTCCAAATTAGCCAATATTGTCACAGCTCCAGCAAGTCAACTTCGACTTTTCAGTCGGACTAGCCTTACTATAACCTTGATATATATGCGTGCCCTTTTATTGTTACCGGGGAACCTTTTATATTCCATCATATTACCAGCAGACGTACCAGCAACCTCGTTGCTTCTTGGCTTAAATCTCTCTGACGAATCATTATAGTTATTCATTGAAACCCTATCATATACTTATCCACATCTTGTAACGAGAACTGCCATACCAATTACCGGGAATCAGCAATCAGTACTTTGAAAACTCACAGCATATCTACATCAACAGTTATATGTATGACATTTATTTCTTAGAATTATGATCTCTCATTCTGAAATTCTGAAAAGCACTCAGTCATAAATCAATACTCTGAATGTTAAAAAAGCTGAATGAAGCAGTAGAAACTGTAGGCAACCGTAAACGACCAAAGTTTGATGATAAAGAATAATATGTTGGAAAAGCTCAGAAATGTTGAAACTGGAAAACGGATAGAGTTAATCATGAAGGAGACCAAGGACAAATACAAGGACCATACTCTATATTCAAAGAATCTAGATAATTTTGGATCCGTTGAAATCTTTAGAGAATATCTTGCTCCGAAGTCATGTTAAAATCTTACGGAAAAATCTTTCTCCATCAACCATCGAACTTAGAAATTCCAAAATATCATCATCAATATCTTCGATATTTCTGAGGATATTTTCATAAATATTCTCATCCGAAATTAATTATCTCTTCGTGCTATCTGTATTACATCATATAGGAAACAGTTTAGTTTCTATATTCTGCGAACCTTCGAATTTAAAATATGAATGTTTTTGAAGTAGTGCTGGGAACTGAAGCATGAATTAGTATAATATAATGACACTTGATCAACGTAATTATATTACAGTAATTCATGCTGAGTTTCTAATGGAACGTGATGATTCACAGAACATACCGTCATCATGTACCATTTACACGACTCTTACATTTTATTTAATCTCCAAACATATTAAGAACATATATTCTTGATAGTTCTATCTTTTCGGATGTTCTGGTAATTTACCAAATCAAGATCGTGCCATTACGATTTCCTTCTTAGAACATTAACTATGTTCATCCAAAACTTTATACCTATGAATTCTGGACCATTATCTGCTTAACTTAAAGTCGGAAAGATGCACAAAAACATGAAGCCCTGGAATATAAGGGAAGATATAAAGCTCGACAACAACACATAAATTACAAACCGTGCATATCAATACGTATTGCCACGTAAAGGCACGGGAGAATTAAAAATTCTATAACCCCAAGATAGTAGTAAAACTAAATAAAATCCTCCGGTGATAAATGAAGAAGAATAATGAAAGATATGAAAATTAGGAGTATATCAAGAATCAGTACTGGATGGAGCATATTAATGGATGTTTTAAAGTATGAGTTGAGGGAGAAAGAAGGTGCGAGTTGTACGGAAACAACGGGGGTAGATTTATAGTAAAATATCCGACAAAGCAATCAAAAAGGATGATCACATTTAAAGTGGATCCTAATTCCCTTGATTAGCAAAGAATCAAATCTTATTACGAAGATTTTCTCCAAATCCCTTAAACTCTGGTAATCAATCCTACCTACGTCAAAAGATATGACGAATCTACATTTACTCATTTCCCTCTCATGCGATAGCTTCACTTATACTCTTCGCGTAATCAAATTTTTTTATCTACATTACTCAATGATGATAAAACTCTATTCACAACTCATATTCGTCATGAAAACATTTTTATAGTTAGCCATGACGACCTCGATCAAATTTCGGGACGAAATTTCTTTTAACGGGTAGGTACTGTGATGACCTGGAAATTTCCGATCAAATTTAAACTTTAATCTTTATATGTTTCCGACACGATAAGAAAAGTCTGTTAAACTGAATCTCAAAAACTCTGGAACTGTATACATTTGACCCTTGGCTAATCCCGACAATTCACGAACAATTAGATGTAAATAAATATGTAAATAAGTATATATATATATATATATATATATATATATATATATATATATATATATGTAAATATAAATGTAAGTGTATATATAATATGTTGAGTTAGTAAACTACACTTTAAATTACTTAAATTATAATGTAAAATAATATCCAGAATAATTAAGTATTATCAAAATAAATATATATATGATTCTTATTAATAATTAGGATTTTATGGTAATACATACATATCGTATAAATAATAAATATTCAACATTTATTATCATAACAATAAAATGTAACTACAAGTTAAAAAATATATTTATTATAATTACTATTACTTTTATCAATATCAGTATTATTAAATTTTTTTTAGGAAACCTGTAACTTGTTATTACTAGTATTATTATTAATTATTATCATTAAAAGTAATATAATTATTTAATATTATCATTAACAATATTATTATTAACAACTATTATTATCATTGTATTATTATTAAGATAATTATTATTAATATTAACTGTATTATTGTTTTAATATTATTATTAATATTACAGCATTATTAAATTTTAATGTATTTATATTTATTAGTAATAAAATTATTATTATTATTATTAGTATTATTATTAATATATTTATAATTATTAATAATCAATAGAAAAATTAAATTATAAAAACAGATATATTATGTGGATTTGTTAACCATTGCAATCTGATTCGATCATTCTTCAGCTCCTGTTAATAAATTCGTTCCCTTCCTCCAATCTGTTACATGTCATAATCCATTCACAATATGAACAAAACTTGTCAGCTTTCTGTATCCACTAATCGTACGAACTTTTGTCATCTGCTATATTTTATTTTTATTCCTATATCTGCTAACTGCTCTTGATTTGATTCTGTCGACTTCAGCTCACAGATGGGACCCAAACTTTGTACAAATCGAATTCCAAATTTTGAACTTATCTAATTCTGTTAGAAGTCTTTTTCTTCTTTTTATTTTCTTTTGTTTTCTTCTTTCTGGCATCGAATACTTCTGTCGACACACATTTTCTTTATATAATAAACGATGGACTCAAATTGTGGAAGAGTTATTCGATTTATCCCTCCTCACCTTCAATAATCTCCCTTCTGCAACCATTACTACCCTCTTGGATCCCTTCTATGTCGATCAATAAACTCATTAGTGTGCTGCATACTATTTTTTTTCCTATTCAATTCATCACTAAAACACTCACCTTTCGACCACCATTAAAACCCGTTTCAAACAACACACCGTAACCATCACTTGCTTTCCCTGTTACTAGACGAGCTAGACCAAGAACCATCACCACCTTTAATCCTTAAACCCACCAAACGTCACCCTTCTCTATCTATATCTCTTTATCTCACTACAACCATATAACTACCACTATACTTTTCATTTTTCTGTTTCACGACAAAACACCCTCATTGCCCGCTACTACATATTGTTTCAAGCTTAAAAATAAAAAAACCGAACACCCTTTATTCATTCCCTCTTACTGTTGCTGTTACCATATGCTCCTGCTTCTAATTTTTTTTGAATGCGAATGATAAAGATAATATATATATATATATATATATATATATATATATATATATATATATATATATATATATATATATATATATATAAAATAAAGATGAGCTGTGATGAGGAATATAAAGAAGGAAGAGAATACTTTATTTGCTGCGTGTTCTTTTACCTACTGGCCGACACATAATGCTCAATGAGCTGTTTCTTGTTCTATTTGAAAACAATACCCACTCAATGGACCCTAGTCGATTATAAAAATAGGGTACATGATTAAACTTTTGGATTGCCTTTTTCTTTTTTATTTGGACCGTGCTATTAGTGCTTTTAAGGGACCGGGATCCTTTTTATACTTTCAATTGATCGAGTATTATGAGGAACGTGATTAATGATGGTAACCGTTATTGAGGATTAGAATGAATACGGTTTAGAAGATGATGATGACGATGGGTATAAAGGAGATAATGGTGATTATAGGTTATGATGATCCAAGATGATAATGAAAGATGATGATTATGACGTGTGTGGTTGTTGATGTAATGATGATTGAAATCGAACCCTACAAACTTATTGCTGCCATTCGATTTCTGTTAAACACCAACGAAATCCCACATTTTTTCCTTGGGCCTAGTGTATTGTCGAGCTGGACTTGGTTATTGGATCGGGAACCTTGTTAAAGTTGTTGGGCCGAAAACTTGAATAAATAATAATGATAGAAACGAAATTTATGGTTAAATAGATTTAAGTTGGGATATAAATCAGAAATGAACAACTAGAGGAATGGTTTTGGAGTGTTTGTTATAACCGGGAGGTCTCGAGTTCAACCCCTGCTTGTGACAATTCTTTTTCACAAATGCTAGTGAGGTAGTTTTCAACACAAATTTTTATTTTCATTATTATTATTATTATTATTATTATTATTATTATTATTATTATTATTATTATTATTATTATTATTATTATTATTATTATTATTATTATTATTATTATTATTATGATTATTAGTGTTATCATTATTATTGTTATCATTAATGATATAAACATTATTATTATTATTATCACATGTATAAGTATTATAATTATAATCATTATTATTATTATAAGTAGTAATCATATTAATATTAGTAGTAACCTTATTATTTTAAGTATTATGGCCAATATTATGATTATGATTATTATTATTGTCATTAGTACTATGAAAGTAATAAAAACTTATTGATATTACCATGAGTATCGTTATTAAATAATTATTAAAATTATTATCATAAACATCTTTAATAGTGAAATTTATATTTTTACAGTTATTATTATTAATATCATTATATTTATCACTATTATTTTTATTAGTAATATTAAGTGTTATCAATATTACCATTTTACCATTTCAAATATCATTTTAAATATTAGTACAATTATTAGTTTTAACAAACAAACGATATATATATTTAATACATTAAACATAACAAAATTAATATTTTCACATACAAAGGAAATACATGAAACATATATATATATATATATATATATATATATATATATATATATATATATATATATATATATATATATATAAATGATAGAACTAATAAGTTTATATATATATATATATATATATATATATATATATTGTTCGATTACGATTATGTGTATTAATAAATAAACAAATGATATAGGTTCGTGAATCCGAGGCCAACCCTGCATTGTTCAATATAGTTATATGTATTTTTACTACAAAATACAGTATGGTGAGTTTCAATTGATCCCCTTTTACTCTTTACATTTTTGGGACTGAGAATACATGCAAATGTTTTATTAACTGTTTTACAATAATTATATGCGTGAGTTTCATTTGCTTCCTTTTTAAATGCTTTTGCAATATATATTTTTGGGACTGAGAATACATGCACTGCTTTTTATAAATGTTTTACGAAATAGACACAAGTAATCGAAACTACATTCTATGGTTGGATTATTAAATCGAATATGCCCCTTTTTAGTCTGGTAATCTAAGAATTAGGGAACAGACACCCCTAATTGACGCGAATCCTAAAGATAGATCTATCGGGCCCAACAAGCCCCATCCAAAGTACCGGATGCTTTAATACTCTGAAATTTATATCATGTCCGAAGGAGGATCCCGGAATGATGGGTATATTCTTATATGCATATTATTAAGGTCGGTTACCAGGTGTTCAATCCATATGAATGATATTTTTGTCTCTATGCATGGGACGTATGTTTATGAGGAATGAAAAATGAAAATCTTGTGGTCTATTAAATTAATAGAAATGATTGTTTATGATAAACTAATGAACTCACCAACCTTTTGATTGACACTTGAAAGCATGTTTATTCTCAGGTATGAAAGAAATCTTCCGCTGTGCATTTGCTCATTTAGAGATATTACTTGGAGTCATTCATGACATATTTTAAAAGACGTTGTATTCAAGTCATCGAGTTCATCAAGATCATTATTAAGTCAATTATAGTTGGATGTATTATGAAATGGTATGCATGTCGTCAACTTTCAATGAAATGAAAGTTTGTCTTTTAAAACGAATGCAATGTTTGTAAAATGTAACATTTAGAGGTCAAGTAACTCGCGATGTAATCAACTATTGTGAATCGTTTATAATCGAAATGGACTTCGTCCGGATGGATTAGGACGGGGCTCTACATATATCCCAACTCCAAACACGGAGAAGGGTTTAGTCCACGGGCGCAAACCAGAGATTTTTCACTATTAATTTCGTGCACACATTGTATGGTTACATAGGGTGTTTATATAGGCAAATCTAAACAAGGAAACTACTTAACGAGCAAGAAAACTCAATTCTAGAATTTTCTCCCGTCAGCACCATTTTCGCGACCGCAATGAATTTCTGGTGGTCGCGAGTTTTGTTTTCTCAGCTTCCTGCGACCATAACTCAAAACTCTTGGTCACCAAATTCACAGATTCAACAAATCTTGTTTAATTCGAACTTCGCACTCCAACAACAAATATATAATATATAAAAATTCCTCTTTTTTTTTTCTTCTTATGATAGTATTGTGAATTGAGAATCTATGGAGCAAATTGTCGTCGATGGATTCTGGCACCCGATGTCTGTTTTTTTCAAAGTTTGACTTTTCATTTTAGATTTCATTTTTGGTTACAATGATCACGATAATAATTTCATCGACTTCGTATATCATTCAATAAATGATTATATTTAGGCTTGACATACACCTCTAAAAGTTACGTACAATTTTGAGCTTATAATAACCTTCATAAAGTGTTATTTTGTGAAGTTAACTTATTTAGATGATGTACTACTAAGCATGGTGGTTTTAGAGTGTATGTGACTAACATATCATATTTCAGGCATAATTAGTTGAAAACAATGCATGATCCACATGTGTTCACCTTGCTATTGTGTTTTTGTTAAAGTCGGGGAATGATGAATGAAGGAAAACACAATTCGATTTTGGTGAATGTTGAAATTAAATCACGAAAAACCAAAACAACCAAAATGCTTATGCGGCTCCTTACATATTTGGGTGGCCGAAAATCTACTGAAGGTCGCACGGTTGAACGACAACTCCTTGAAGTTATTATGGCAATTATTGAAAGGTGTTAAAGTTGACCAATCTTGACTTGTCTTTGTTTGGTCATAACTTGAAATGTTTATTGTGCAGTTAGCTGTAATTGATCAAGAGAGAAGAGGTTGAAGTTGATTTGTAAAAGATTGAAGGTCTGAAGGTTGAAGCTAGAAGGGCCAAAACCTTTGTGAATCATGTAAAATATTATTTGGTTAACATACCTAGTATGGGGACTAAATAGTACTTTTACAAAGATGTGACATAGTTGGTTTTGGTTTATTTGAACTTAGAGGACCAATTCTGCCAATATTAAAAGTGTTAGTTATCTGATTCAGACAGTATAAAAGCAAAGGTCCTCTCCCAAGTTCACACACGATTCAATCTTCATTCTGCATATTCTCTCTATTGAATAAATCCTTAGTTAGGGTTTGTAATTGTTGATTCATCTAGTTGACGAATCTATGGTCTGTGATCATAATTTGTAAACTGTACGAAGTAATTTTCAAGAGTTTAGTTTATTCTTTGATTTGATTTGGTGTGAATACTGGTTGTATTCATGTGTTCTTGATCTAAGAATCAATAGATTCTTGAAATTGTTCATGGTATCAGAGCGATTGTTCTGATATCTGGTGTATTTGAAGTGATTACGGGTTAATTTCTAGAAAATTAGGGCTCCATTCGTTGTTCGAAGTTTTTTAGGGTTCTTAGTGATTTTTGGGGATTTTCTCTGAAATCCTTCGATTGAAGATTATCAGGCTAGTTCTTGGGATATCAATTGAAGATTTGTGTCTTTCTTCATTGTGTAGACACATCTGGTGATTTAAAGATTGTTTTTATCATCTTCCGCTGTGTAATTGAATCTTGTTCATCGAGGTGTGTTCTTCGCAGAGAAAGCCACTGTAAGTCTTCTTTACTCACCTTCTCTGTAGCAATTTGCCTTAGCACAGAATAGCTGTTGTGCTAAGGAGATTGGCCTATAGGTTGGATCTTGACTGTCTAGTTGCTTTCTTGATCTTATTTGACTTGTTGTCTTCTTTTGTTTGTTGTAAACATGGGTGATAGTACTAGTGATACAATGATCAGCAAACTTGATTTTGGTGATCCATTGTATCTTCATCCTTCTGATATAAGTAGTACACCTTTGGTTAATATAAAACTGGTTGGTACTGAGAATTATAGGGTTTGGGCATGTGCTATGACTTTAGCACTTGAAACTAAAAACAAATATGGTTTTATTGATGAAACTATAATAAAATCAGAAGATGATGAAGTTTTAGCAAAACAGTGGAATAGATGCAACTCTGTTGTTCTGTCATGGATTTTAGGGTCCATATCAGAAGAGTTGTATCTAGGTCAAGTTTTTTCTAAAATTGCATCTGATGTCTGAAAAGAAACTTAAAGAACACAATCAATTGTTAAAATTAATGCAGTTCTTAATGGGTCTTGATGACAAATATTCACATATAAGAAGTAATCTTTTGACTAGTGATCCTTTACCCTCTATAAAGGGTGCATATGCTATTCTGTCAAGAGAAGAATCTCATAGAGATTCCTCTATTTCAACTAATGGAAAGATGCAGTCCTCTGCTTTTTTGTCTAAAGAACATCTAAATTCATCTAATGCTGTTAACAACTTTAACAATTCTAGTTTTAAAGTTGTTAAAGGGCCTAACCCTAATCTCAAATGCTCCAAATGTAATAAGACTGGTCATACAATTGACAAATGTTTTGAGGTGGTTGGATATCCACCTTGGTTTAAAGGAAAAAATAATCCTAATTACATCAACAACAGTAACTCAAACAGTAGTAGAGTCTCTAGTTCTTGGAACAATAACAATAATAACAACTGTAACTCTGCTACTAAATCTTTTGCAAGCAACAATTGTGTTACAGATAAGACTACACAGTTAAGTCTTTCTGAAGATCAAATAACCAAGTTACTATCCTTGTTGAGCAATAATGTGAATGAAGAACCAAAAGCTAATATGGCAGGTAATTATTTTCATTCAAATATGGCAAAAAGTCATTTCTTCTCTTCTATGGCCACAAGTTGCTTTAGTTTAAGTCAACCTGGGTGGATTATAGATTCTGGAGCTAATCAACATTATGTGAACACTCAAAACCATCTATATAATTTGGTTGATGTGTCTGACCTAGGTCTAGTTGTTGGTCATCCTAATAGTTCTATGGCCAAAATAACTAAAATTGGTGATTGCAGGCTAACATCAAATGTTACATTGTTTGATGTTTTAGTTGTTCCTGAGTATGTTGTAAGCTTGTTGTCTGTTAGCAAGTTAGCTAGAGATAGTAAAAGATTTGTTGGTTTTGATAAAAATATGTGCTATATACAGGACTTGCCCCAAGGAAGAGTGATGGGTAAGACACTGGGGACTGGTAGTGTCCAGGGTGGTCTTTATTTCTTTGATGATTTGAATGGTGAGCATAATGCTGATACACCTGCTATTAGTTCAAATGTTTGTTTGTTATCTAAGTATACTTGGCATAATAGGTTAGGTCATCCTGCAGAACCTGTTCTTCATGCTTTAAAACATAAATTGTCATTTGGAAATGAGAAATTAATGCCATGTGAAGTATGCCATAAGGCTAAACAGACAAGATACCCATTTCCTTTAAGTGAACACAAGACTAAGGATATTGGTGAACTTATTCATTTAGATTTATGGGGTCCATATAAGGTCACTAGTAGAGATGGGTATAGATTTTTCTTGACCATTGTTGATGATCACTCAAGAGCAGTTTGGGTTTTTTTATTAAAACACAAAAGTGATGCTTCTCAAAACATTATAGATTTCACAGAAATGTTTTTGAATCAGTTTAATAAGAAAATTAAAATTGTTAGAAGTGACAATGGTACAGAATTTTTGAATACAACCTTATCTCTGTTTTTTAAACAAAAGGGTATACTTCATCAAACTTCATGTGCATACACTCCACAACAGAATGGTGTTGTGGAAAGGAAGCACAAACATCTTTTAAATGTGACTAGATCACTTTTGTTTCAAGGGGGGGGGGGTACCATTACAGTTTTGGAGTGAGTGTGTGTTAACTGCAACATATTTAATCAATAGAACTCCTTCATCTGTGTTAAAGGGAAAGTCTCCCTATGAAGTAATATATGGAAGGGAACCATCTCTTAATTACTTAAGAGTTTTTGGTTGTCTTTGTTTTGCTACAAAGTTAAATAACAATGACAAATTTGCATCAAGAGCTGATAAGTGTGTGTTCTTAGGATATTCAAATGTACAAAAAGGCTATAAACTTTATAATCTGGACTCAAAGCTAATGATCTTTTCTAGGGATGTCAAGTTTTATGAACAAGTGTTTCCATTTAAAATGTCTTCTAAACTAAGTGTTGATGTTTTTCCAGGTATTGATCATTTGAATTTCTTTGACAACAAGTTGCTTTATGATAACCCTAATGACCCCAATGATGATAAAAATAATAATACAGATCATAGTGATGGCAATAGGGTGTCTGAATTTGGAAGTAGTAGTCATGAGTCAACCAGTAAGTCATCTTCTAACACAGAACATGATCTTAATGGTAATAATAGGTCAAATGTTAGGGGCATAAATGATGATTCTGTATTAAGAGGTGTAAATACTGGAAATGTCCATGGTCATACTTCTACCTATTCAGATGGTACTAATGCAACACATGTTGATCTGACAACAAATTCTGAGGGAAGTCAGGATGAACCTGCTTCTTCTTTAAGAAGGTCAAATAAGGAAGTCAAAATTCCAAAAAAGTTTGAAGATTTTGTTATAAATACTAAAGTAAAATATGGAATTGATAAAGTTGTAAACTACTCAACACTTTCCATGGAAAATCTTTGCTTTGTTACATTATTAAACAAAACTGTTGAACCAAAGAATTATTTTGAAGCTTCTAAAGACCCTAGATGGGTTGAAGCTATGGTTAGAGAGATGGAAGCATTACACAGGAATAATACATGGGTTCTTACAGATTTACCCCCTAATAGGAAACCAATTGGATATAAGTGGGTCTACAAAGTGAAGTATAAGTCAACAGGAGAAATAGAGAGGTTTAAGGCTAGATTGGTTGCAAAGGGTTATAGTCAAACAGAGGGGGTTGACTATGATGAGACTTTCTCACCTGTTGTAAAAATGGTCACTGTTAGATGTGTTCTTTCATTAGCTGTTCATTATGGTTGGTCATTGTGTCAGTTAGACATAAATAATGCCTTCTTGTATGGTGAATTAGATGAAGAGGTTTACATGTCTTTACCCCTAGGTTTTTTTAATAAACATGAAACAAAAGTGTGTAAATTAACCAAATCTTTATATGGTCTAAAACAAGCACCAAGAAAATGGAATGAAAAGCTTTCTAATTGCTTAATCAGTCATGGTTTCACACAAAGTAAAAATGATTATTCTCTATATACAAAAACAAAAGATAATATATTTATTGTTTTACTTGTGTATGTAGATGATATTGTGATAACTGGTAACAATGTGGATGAAATTGACAATGTTAAGCAGTTCTTGAGTAACATGTTCATGATAAAGGATTTAGGAAAGCTAAAATATTTTTTGGGTATTGAAGTAATTGAAACTGAACATGGTTTAGGGTTATGTCAAAGGAAGTATTGCTTAGAATTACTAAATGAATTTGGTTTACTAGGCAGTAAACCTTTTAATACTCCTATTGAAGTTAATGTATCATCATATAGTGCAAATGAGAAAGATAAAGTATTATCCAATATCACAGTTTATCAGAAATTAGTTGGAAAATTGATTTACATCACTGTCACTAGACCAGATATAAGCTTTTCTGTACATGTGCTTAGCCAATATATGCATGCTCCAACTAATAATCATTTGAGGTTAGCATTCAGAGTGCTTAGATATCTCAAAGGCAGCCCAGGTAAGGGTATTCAATTTGTAAAAGGTATGTCTCTTCATCTTACTGCTTATTCTGATTCAGACTGGGCTAAGAATCTGCTTGAAAGAAAGTCTATAACTGGTTTTTGTGTCTTTTTAGGTAATACTTTAATCTCATGGAAAAGTAAAAAACAGCCAACAGTTTCTAGATCTTCTGCAGAAGCAGAATATAGAGCTTTGGCTGCTGTCACATACACTCTAAATGATTTCAAAGTTTGACTTTTCATTTTAGATTTCATTTTTGGTTACAATGATCACGATAATAATTTCATCGACTTCGTATATCATTCAATAAATGATTATATTTAGGCTTGACATACACCTCTAAAAGTTACGTACAATTTTGAGCTTATAATAACCTTCATAAAGTATTATTTTGTGAAGTTAACTTATTTGGATGATGTACTACTAAGCATGGTGGTTTTAGAGTGTATGTGACTAACATATCATATTTCAGGCATAATTAGTTGAAAACAATGCATGATCCACATGTGTTCACCTTGCTATTGTATTTTTGTTAAAGTCGGGGAATGATGAATGAGGGAAAACACAATTCGATTTTGGTGAATGTTGAAATTAAATCACGAAAAACCAAAACAACCAAAATGCTTATGCGGCTCCTTGCATATTTGGGTGGCCGGAAATCTACTGAAGGTCGCACGGTTGAACGACAACTCCTTGAAGTTATTATGACAATTATTGAAAGGTGTTAAAGTTGACCAATCTTGACTTGTCTTTGTTTGGTCATAACTTGAAATGTTTATTGTGCAGTTAGCTGTAATTGATCAAGAGAGAAGAGGTTGAAGTTGATTTGTAAAAGATTGAAGGTCTGAAGGTTGAAGCTAGAAGGGCCAAAACCTTTGTGAATCATGTAAAATATTATTTGGTTAACATACCTAGTATGGGGACTAAATAGTACTTTTACAAAGATGGGACATAGTTGGTTTTGGTTTATTTGAACTTAGAGGACCAATTCTGCCAATATTAAAAGTGTTAGTTATCTGATTCAGGCAGTATAAAAGCAAATGTCCTCTCCCAAGTTCACACACGATTCAATCTTCATTCTGCATATTCTCTCTATTGAATAAATCCTTAGTTAGGGTTTGTAATTGTTGATTCATCTAGTTGATGAATCTATGGTCTGTGATCATAATTTGTAAACTGTACGAAGTAATTTTCAAGAGTTCAGTTTATTCTTTGATTTGATTTGGTGTGAATACTGGTTGTATTCATGTGTTCTTGATCTAAGAATCAATAGATTCTTGAAATTGTTCAGCAATATATCACATTTGTCCTTGTGTCAATTGTCACGAACCAATACTAATAAATAAAATATATATTTCTTTACATGTTGAAACATGTTGGCATTTGACAGGTAAATTTGAAAATTCTCTTTGTATTTCACAACCACGTTTTTACCTTCTAACATAAAAATATATATACGGAGTATAACAATTTATGTTTTAGTACTCTCGGAAAATGAACAAAGCCATACCAAACTACGCCTAAGAGCTCTAGGTGTGGAGGGAATCAGCTCAGCGTCGGTTGCTAATTTTCCTCCCACCGACCGTCGCTCCACACCCCTTCGGTGTCAGTCCGGTGTCTTCGTTGCCAAAGTCTTTATCCCGACGTTGGAATTTGCTGAAATATGTGGTCCCATTTTTGAAAATGTCCCCTATTTTTTCAGCAATGTCAGTTTACAATGTCAGTTCAGTCAGCGTTTAGTCATTAGTAAAACAATGAACTAACACCGAACTTACCCATCACTGCACACTGTCCTAATAATATATTCCGTAGCACTGTGCATAAAAATAAGAACACAGAGTCAAATTGAGTAAGGGGAGGAAATGACATTTTAAATGAGTTCATCTTTATTTCCTCAAATTCAAATGACATTTTAGGCAAATATTTCATTTCTTTTTACAAGCGAGAATGTAGTCGTTGATCATCTGTTTGAAATCACTCATCCTAACAAGAGGGCATCATATCAAGGTTAGGGTTTCTTCCATATTTTCGTATTTTATCTTTATTCACAATAATAATAATATTTCTAAGCTTGCGATGTGTTACTTTCATGTAGCCAGTTGGTTGCTTACATACTGTGATTATTGATGTTTTGATGAACAGTAATCACTGTAACAATTAGTATATCTTGATTCATTTTCCTACTTGATAGGGATCTGTTACTCTCAGTTAGGTTATGAAACTAGGGTTTGAGACATTTATTGGGTTTTATTTGGGAAAAAGGGCTTATACAAAGACAAGCTTAAGGATGATTGCAGCTTTAACAAAATGTGGTGATTTCTATTTTACAAAATTTGTTGCAATGGTCAAAAAGTTATCATCTAAGTGTAATAACTAGTACATCAATTTGCAGTTTACACCAATTTCTCTTACTCCTAATCGCGTTGTGACATCAGACCTCCTTGATTTATCATTCCACTGATTTATGATTATAGCTTATCCCGTGTTTATTTTAGACTAATTATTACTGGATTTGTTTGCATCAGAAAACGTTTTTCCGATAATAGTACAACATAAATAAAGAGCAAGGAATATTTATTAAATAAATGGAACAAGTTCCCGGAAAACATAAGGTATCCAAATCAGCATCTGAGGATATTATTAGCACAATGCCCGAGGATGTGATAACTCGTATTCTAGATCGTTTGCCAATACAATATGCGGTCAGGACATCCGTCTTGTCAAGAAACTGGAGATTCAACTGGACTTTACTCAGCCAGGTTATATTTGACGAGTTTTTCTTTGACTATTTGGAAGGAATAGGAGGTGAAAATTGGTATGATGAGAATAATATAAGTAAAATTCTTCTTCATCTTAAAGGTTCCATTACAAAGTTTCATCTTTATATACCAGAAGGCAAGGTTTTGGATGTTACAGAACTTGATCATTGGGTGCTGTTATTGTCAAGAAAGGGAATCAAAGAGTTTATACTCCGAAATCGGCATGAAGAACCTTGTATGTTGTCTTCCAATCTTTTCTCTTGTGTGAAATTGGAACGATTGTCGCTTTCGAACTGTTCTCTTTACCCCGCACCCACTTTTTGTGGTTTCCCATATCTTTGTGAAGTAACATTTGTGAATCTAAATTTTGGGGAAATTATCACTCAATGCCCATTACTTGAGTTTTTGGAGGTTGTCTATTTTGTTGCTGATCCTATTGGAAAAATAAAAATGGTTGAGATAGCCAAACTTAAAAATCTCAAATGTTTATTCTTTCCATTGTGTATGCTTGACACTACATCGCTCACAAGTTCCTTAGTCTTTCACCTTGTGGGTCATTTCTCAAAACTTCAAAAGCTTTCTTTGGATCTTCGTAAGTGCAAGGTATGCCTAAGTTGAATATATATATTTGAAATTGTCCTTACATTATATTGCAACAAATGCATTATGACTTATTTTGTTAATTGACTTGGCTCTCTATGCACCACTTTTCTTATAGTTCATACGAGAATCAGGTGCTGGAAATTGGGTTCGTACCTCCCTTAGCTGCCTCGGGACTCTAACATTATACTCTGTAGATTTTGATAGTGAGGTTATGTTATCGTTTGCAATTGAAATGATTTGGGGTTTACCAGAATTGCAGACACTTAAGATCAAAGTATGTTAAATTAATATGCATCATGATAATAATAATTTATAAATCTCGTAGGTGTGTATCTTAATGCTTAAAAAATTTTGCAGGCTGCATACAATGCTCCCGTCCCACAACCTGCATTGTGTGCTTCAGTGTTTAAAAACATCTCAATGGGGCAGTTGCAGTTACGGGTTATTGATTTCTACCCGTTTAGAGGTTCAGATAATGAGCTATGGTTGATAAAGAATTTACTTGCTTGTTCGCCTTTGCTAAAGAAGTTTTATATATTTCCGATTCGGATGTTTTTTTGTAGTCGCAATGAAAAGTTGATGTTTGCTACAAAGCTGTCAAAACTCCATCGAGCCTCCTCCGCAGCCAAAGTGAAAATCATGATTCCCAATGTGAATATTACCGGGTCTTGGTATTAATATGCAGTTATGCAGTTATGCACTTATATCATCTGCACGTAGTAAGTTCTATATATCAAGTTTGTAACATAATATCAAGTTTGTAACATATAAGCGGAATTTTTATTATTTTCTCACTATGGATTGTGTGGCTTGTTACTGTATGCATATGTAATAGGAGTGCATTGTAATATTTTGATATTAAAAATGTATGCATTTGGCAGCAACTGTGTTGACAATATATTTTCTTACTATGTACTGCATATGCAATAGGGGAATTGATTACTTTTCCTATATGATCAAAAAAGTAAAAATTCTTTACCCTTGTTACCACCAAATATTCCTTATATTAGATGCTTACTTGTACTTGTTTGCCTCATTAAAATTCTACTAAAGCAAGATTGGCTTCTTGCCTTCTTGGATTCTAAGTTTGTATATCATCAAGACCGCATCTTCTTTTAAACCTGGAAACCTGCAATATTATCCACCCTTCCCTCAAATACTAAAACATAAAATTAAAAAAAAAAAAAATACGCAAGGTAAACTGAGTTGTGTGGTTGAATTTCTAAACTAAAGTTTAAGTGGTGTAGGTGAAAGATTGTGAAACTTGATTGCTATGACTCCTGGGGTTGTGATTTATGTCATATTTGGAAGTTTGGGAATTGGTTTGTTTAGTGGAGTTTGCTGCATAAAATGCAGTTTTAGTTCTCACATATATGTATTTTGTTGAGTTCATGTTTGATAAACTTGAGTTACTCATTTTAAATGTTATGACTTGTGAATTTTTGGGTCAAAAATTGGTAATAAGATTGCTATGTATTTCGCTAAGTACATTGTAACACACATGTAGTGAAGAGAATGTAACAAACAAATATAAATATAAATAATGTAAACTTGACCGACGATTTACTGCGCCAAAGTAATTCAAGCGTATTAGAAAGTCAAAATTTAGACAACTGAACCGAATTAATGAAGCGATAATAATTAGCTAAAATGGAAATATAAAGGTATAATATTACGATAGGTGTTTAATATTCGGTTTCCAAATGTTAAATTGGAAAACCGAATTGGATAAAAAAAACAAAAATTTTAATTTGATTCTTAGAGCATCAGGTGTGGAAGAGGTCACCTCGGCGTCGGTTTCGGAGACGGAGGTGACCGACGGTAGGCCGACACCCTGCCACCGTCGGTTCACCGTTTTCAAGCCCAAAGTCGCGGGAAAGACGTCGAATGCGAAGGTATAAGTGGGTCCCAAATTCAAATTTATATCCGTTGCTCTTTTTTTTTTCTTTTTTTTCTTCCTTTTCCTCCATTTCTTCCTCCATTTAGATGGTTTTTGGGTCTGGTTCGAGCTGAAACAGAAACAGAAAAAAAACGCGTGTATTTTATATAGAATCTCAGTGAGGCTGGGAGCTGTCGTGGCTAAGTACAGCGGCGATTTGAGATAATTGAATCTCAGTGAGGCTGGGAGCTGTCGTGGCCGGAAGAACCCATGGCTGCGGTTGTAAGAAATGGTTTATCTTTCTCCCTTCGTGCCGATTTTTTTTATAGAGAATGGAGGCATAAAAGGTTGTGTTTGGATACCGGGATAGTGTGATACTTATTGTAATTTTTATATTTTTTTATTAAAATAAAAATAAAATATTCCGTATTGGCTGCTTCTCGTATCTTCTATTTTTCATTATCATTCATTTTATATAGAAAATATTCGTTGGGTTGTTTCTACTTAATTTGTTTTATATAAAAAAAATTTATTTAGAAAATATTTATTTAATTAAAAAGGATAAAATAAATGATAAATAATAAATATTTTCTTTTTCCAAGACACTAAATTGACACTGAACTGACATTCTTCCCAATTCCCCTGTTTTTCACCAATCTCAGTTTACAATGTCAGTCCAGTCAGCGTCCAGTCATCAGTATGACACTGAACTAACACTGAACTGACGCGTCACCACACCCAGTGCTCTTAGTTTGCTTCAGTTAACAAATGTGAATTGAATTTCGATTTGATTTTGCTTTTTTCAATTCAATTAAACCGAAATCAAGAAAATAATATATTAAATAATAATATTTAGACTGCAAATCAATTTCAAATCAAAAATCGAATTTAAAAACGATTTATATTACTATTTTGGTTCATTTGTGATTTTATTCTAGTTGTAACCGTGATAGAATCGAATCGAATTGAATTCAAATTCAATTATTGATTTTGAATTTAAATGTTGGTTTGATTTTTCTATGAAAAAATTTATAATCGAACAAATTACATCGATTAGAGCGAAGAAACTGAAAACTATACCGATACTTTTTTGAGTCTAGGTCATGAATTGTAAGAATGTTTGTTACGCTTATAAACCCACTCCGTGGAATCTAGCTAGCAAAGAAGTCACGCCCCAAAAAATGGGGTTATGCGCGTGAGATTTTGATGTGGGTTTGGGAATGCCTTAATTTTTCATGGAAGGAGCAACATACGTTGCTAAGTTGTTTGCTCCTTGAAAGGACCCGTCCTAATCCATCCGGATGAAATCCGTATCGATTATAAACGATTCACAATAGTTGATTACATCGCGAGGTATTTGACCTCTATATGATACATTTTACAAACATTGCATTCATTTTTGAAAAGACAATATTTCATTACATCGAAAGTTGACGGTATGCCTACCATTTCATAATATATATAATTATAATTGACTTAATATTAATCTTGATGAACTCAACGACTCGAATGCAACGTCTTTTGAAATATGTCATGAATGACTCCAAGTAATATCTTTAAAATGAGCAATTGCACAGCGGAAGACTTCTTTCATACCTGAGAATAAACATGCTTTCAAGTGTCAACCATGAAATGTCCCGTTCTTATTGATTAAAAACGTTCCATATTAATTGATTTCGTTGCGAGGTTTTGACCTCTATATGAGACGTTTTTCAAAGACTGCATTCATTTTAAAACAAACCATAACCTTTATTTCATCAATAAAGGTTTAAAAAGCTTTACGTAGATTATCAAATAATGATAATCTAAAATATCCTGTTTACACACGACCATTACATAATGGTTTACAATACAAATATGTTACAACAAAATAAGTTTCTTGAATGCAGTTTTTACACAATATCATACAAGCATGGACTCCAAATCTCGTCCTTATTTAAGTATGCGACAGCGGAAACTCTTAATAATCACCTGAGAATAAACATGCTTAAAACGTCAACAAAAATATTGGTGAGTTATAGGTTTAACCTATATATATCAAATCATAATAATAGACCACAAGATTTCATATTTCAATACACATCCCATACATAGAGATAAAAATCATTCATATGGTGAACACCTGGTAACCGACATTAACAAGATGCATATATAAGAATATCCCCATCATTCTGGGACACCCTTCGGATATGATATAAATTTCGAAGTACTAAAGCATCCGGTACTTTGGATGGGGTTTGTTAGGCCCAATAGATCTCTCTTTAGGATTCGCGTCAATTAGGGTGTCTGTTCCCTAATTCTTAGATTACCAGACTTAATAAAAAGGGGCATATTCGATTTCGATAATTCAACCATAGAATGTAGTTTCACGTACTTGTGTATATTTTGTAAATCATTTATAAAACCTGCATGTATTCTCATCCCAAAAATATTAGATTTTAAAAGTGGGACTATAACTCACTTTCACAGATTTTTACTTCGTCGGGAAGTAAGACTTGGCCACTGGTTGATTCACGAACCTATAACAATATATACATATATATCAAAGTATGTTCAAAATATATTTACAACACTTTTAATATATTTTGATGTTTTAAGTTTATTAAGTCAGCTGTCCTCGTTAGTAACCTACAACTAGTTGTCCACAGTTAGATGTACAGAAATAAATCGATAAATATTATCTTGAATCAATCCACGACCCAGTGTATACGTATCTCAGTATTGATCACAACTCAAACTATATATATTTTGGAATCAACCTCAACCCTGTATAGCTAACTCCAACATTCACATATAGAGTGTCTATGGTTGTTCCGAAATATATATAGATGTATCGATATGATAGGTCGAAATATTGTATACGTGTCTATGGTATCTCAAGATTACATATTATACAATACAAGTTGATTAAGTTATGGTTGGAATAGATTTGTTACCAATTTTCACGTAGCTAAAATGAGAAAAATTATCCAATCTTGTTTTACCCATAACTTCTTCATTTTAAATCCGTTTTGAGTGAATCAAATTGCTATGGTTTCATATTGAACTCTATTTTATGAATCTAAATATAAAAAGTATAGGTTTATAGTCGGAAAAATAAGTTACAAGTCCTTTTTGTAAAGGTAGTCATTTCAGTCGAAAGAACGATGTCTAGATGACCATTTTAGAAAACATACTTCCACTTTGAGTTTAACCATAATTTTTGGATATAGTTTCATGTTCATAATAAAAATCATTTTCTCAGAATAACAACTTTTAAATCAAAGTTTATCATAGTTTTTAATTAACTAACCCAAAACAGCCCGCGGTGTTACTACGACAGCGTAAATCCGGTTTTACGGTGTTTTTCGTGTTTCCAGGTTTTAAATCATTAAGTTAGCATATCATATAGATATATAACATGTGTTTAGTTGATTTTAAAAGTCAAGTTAGAAGGATTAACTTTTATTTGCGAACAAGTTTAGAATTAACTAAACTATGTTCTAGTGATTACAAGTTTAAACCTTCGAATAAGATAGCTTTATATGTATGAATCGAATGATGTTATGAACATCATTACTACCTCAAGTTCCTTGGATAAACCTACTGGAAATGAGAAAAATAGATCTAGCTTCAACGGATCCTTGGATGGCTCGAAGTTCTTGAAGCAGAATCATGACACGAAAACAAGTTCAAGTAAGATCATCACTTGAAATAAGATTGTTATAGTTATAGAAATTGAACCAAAGTTTGAATATGATTATTACCTTGTATTAGAATGATAAACTACTGTAAGAAACAAAGATTTCCTGAGGTTGGATGATCACCTTACAAGATTGGAAGTGAGCTAGCAAACTTGAAAGTATTCTTGATTTTATGTAACTAGAACTTGTAGAATATATGAAGAACACTTAGAACTTGAAGATAGAACTTGAGAGAGATCAATTAGATGATGAAAATTGAAGAATGAAAGTGTTTGTAGGTGTTTTTGGTCGTTGGTGTATGGATTAGATATAAAGGATATGTAATTTTGTTTTCATGTAAATAAGTCATGAATGATTACTCATATTTTTGTAATTTTATGAGATATTTCATGCTAGTTGCCAAATGATGGTTCCTATATGTGTTAGGTGACTCAAATGGGCTGCTAAGAGCTGATCATTGGAGTGTATATACCAATAGTACATACATCTAAAAGCTGTGTATTGTACGAGTACGAATACGGGTGCATACGAGTAGAATTGTTGATGAAACTGAACGAGGATGTAATTGTAAGCATTTTTGTTAAGTAGAAGTATTTTGATAAGTGTATTGAAGTCTTTCAAAAGTGTATAAATACATATTAAAACACTACATGTATATACATTTTAACTGAGTCGTTAAGTCATCGTTAGTAGTTACATGTAAGTGTTGTTTTGAAACCTTTAGGTTAACGATCTTGTTAAATGTTGTTAACCCAATGTTTATAATATCAAATGAGATTTTAAATTATTATATTATCATGATATTATCATGTATGAATATCTCTTAATATGTAGTTCATTGTTAATATACTTAATGATATGTTTACTTATCATAGTATCATGTTAACTATATATATATCCATATATATGTCATCATATAGTTTTTACAAGTTTTAACGTTCGTAAATTACCGGTCAACTTGGGTGGTCAATTGTCTATATGAACCATATTTCAATTAATCAAGTCTTAACAAGTTTGATTGCTTAACATGTTGGAAACATTTAATCATGTAAATATCAATCTCAATTAATATATATAAACATGGAAAAGTTCGGGTCACTACAAACCAAAAGGTTTGTGAGTTCATTAGGTGTGATGACCCGAAATTTTTTGACTTATTTAAACCAATTCTCTATACGATTTATTATTTTAACACGTTAAACAAAATCTGTTAGATTGAGTCTCAAAATTTTAGAACTGTTTCATATATACAATTACCTATGACTACTCTCGACGATTCATGAACAATTATATGTATGTATATATATATATATACAAGTAAAAATGACTTTCCTACAGTAAAACCCTATTTGCTACAGTAAAAATTACTTTGCTACAGTAAAACACAATTTGCTACAGTAAAACACTATTTGCTACAGTGAAACCGTATTTTGCTTTCATGCTACAGTGAAAACGAGTTTGCTACAGTAAACACTATTTGCTACAGTAAACACTATTTGCTACAGTAAAACACTATTTGCTACAGTGCACTATTTGCTACAGTAAACACTATTTGATGTCGACGAACTAGCAAACAAAAACAGAAAAGGCGGCCATGCGATCGCATGGCAAAAACACTGAAATCTCATGCTACAGTGAAAACGAGTTTGCTACAGTGATTTGCTACAGTAAACACTATTTGCTACAGTAAACACTATTTGCTACAGTAAAACACTATTTGCTACAGTAACACTATTTGATGTCGACGAACTAGCAAACAAAAACAGAAAAGGCGGCCATGCGATCGCATGGCAAAAACACTGAAATCTCATGCGATCGCATGAGCTACAGTAAATCGAAAAGTACTATAAAAGGTCAGTTTTGCTAGACGAAATTTTTCATAAATTATATCTGTACGTAAATTTTATAATTATAATTATAATTATAATTTTAAGTTTAATAATAATAAAATATATTCGAGGGTATTTTTAATTCGGGTTTCAAACCGTTTTAAAATAAGGAAATATTGGGTATTGTTCGGGGTATTGTTCTTGAATCCAAGACCAACCATACAGTCGTCTACCATCATTACGTCTACGCAATTTGCCTACAATATTGAATCGCAATATTGAACTGTGAGTTATAATCTCCCTTTTTAAATACTTTAAATATTTTTGGGCTGAGAATACATGCAATTTATTTTAAACGCGATAAGACACAAGTACATACTAAATTCTACACTGAGTTAAACCGAAAATCCCTTAGCTTTGGTAACTAGTAGCTGCCAGTACATAGGATATGGACTGGTGGGCGCGAATAATTGTATATGGATCCATAGGGCTTGACATCCCCGTCCGAGCTAGAGCGCTAGCCTTTTAACGGACGTATGTTATTTGAGTTTAAGACACGTTGGTTTGCGTGTATTAAAACGAATGGGGTAATTATCACTATAGCGTTAAGTTTAGTTACCAGGGTGCTCTGTTACGTAGAATCTATTGATAAACTTTTGATGAAATTTTGTGGTCTATCTTTATATATGTTTATGACTCGAGCAATTAAACCTATAACTCACCAACATTCGTGTTGACTTTTTAGCATGTTTTATTCTCAGGTCCTTAGAATGCTTCCGCTGTGATGTGCTTGTTGCCTGCATGGAGTCTCTCATGCTTTGTACAAAGTTTATTGCATTCAAAATAAAACTGCGTTGTGTAATAAATAATTGGACTGTGATGTCAACCTGTAAATTAAAGACTTATGTATTTCGGGGTTTTGCTTATACCTAAGCACTTGCCCACATGTTTATAACTTTCTATGTTTAGAAAGTCACTTATTTTAATGAATGCAATATTTTATCAAAACGTATCATATAGAGGTCAAAACCTCACTGTGGAATCAATGATTAACGTGCCGCGTCAATAGCAATTTTGACGGGTCGTTACAGTTGGTATCCGAGCTTGAGGTCATAGGGAACCAGAAATTACATTAGTGTGTTTAACTGGTAATTGTTAGGATGCATTAGTGAGTCTGGACTATGACCATATCTGTTTTTACTGATTTTTGCTTATTATTTGGTCAAAAACATTATATGTGATATATTTATATGCTAACGTAATTGTTGTTTCAATTATGTGATAGATGACTTCCTCTAATCCTATCATTTTGTACGACTCGGAATCGGACACTGAATCTATTATATCCACAACTGAAAAGGGCGTTCCAATACCTATTAAAGAAGAAATTGTGTTAGCCGGGGAATCTCAACTCCCGGTAAACCCAGAGGAGGTTCCAGCTCCACCCAGCTTTAGTTTTCCGGAGCCACAGTATCGTTGGCATGGACCCATGATCCCTGGAGTAAACGAGGATCGTCCATTTCTAAACAAATATGGACATTGGTCCAGATATACCGCCGACGGGCGGGTTGTGCCGATTACGCCTGGCAGATTTCGGTTCATGACCACCGGTACATATTCTTGCAGTTCGTCATCATATTCTCCTACACATGACTCAGACAGTTCGTCATCAGACGAGATCAGTAAGGAGGAGGATTTCGCTAATGAAATAAAAGAGATCACTAAGGAGAAATTCCAACTTGCTATAGATAATAAAAACAACCACAATAATAAAAAGTCCTTAATTATTAAAAAGGAACATGACCATTCGATCCGTAACCACCCTTATTGTATTAAACCCACTGAGGTAACGGGTACCTCAAAACCCCAACCAAAAATAAAATACACTGCCAGAATGTCTGTCGGACCATGTGCACACAAACAATTGGCAGAGAGAACCAAATGGGAAGAAGTTTCTGATAGTTCTGAATAAACGACCTCGCAACCATAAATCTTCCATGCGCTATTTTATTGCTTATGTGTGCTACTCTATCTTGTTATATAAAATAAGCATATGTAAAATATCAGTATTGTATGGTATTGTATTATTTTGGTTTATTAATAATAAATGCATGGAATGATTATTTGTATTATTACTACTTCTTATTATTATTATTACATAATAATGTAGTAACTCGCTATAATTTTTTATAGTGGAATATTATTAGGATTTTAGTAGTTAATTCCTTGTACTAGCTATTATGTATGAACTTAACGGGTAGGTAATACCCTAGAAATAATTATAAAATGCTAATAAGAAGAAAAGGCTTTTATAATAATCGGTTCATATTATTAATATGCTACGATTAACTATTGACAACTCATTTTACCTATAATATTCTATATGATTAAATTATATCTGTTGTGTTTATTGAAGAAACATGTCTCAAATGTCGGATGCTGAGTTTGAGCAACTAGTCGAGAAACGTGTGAATGAAAGAATTGCTGCAACCGAAGCAGCAAAAGCAACAGCTGAAGCAGCAGCCAAAGCAGCAGCCGTAAACACAAATTCACGAAACGGATGCTCATACAAAACTTTTCAAGGATGCAAACCACAGACGTTTAGTGGAACTGAGGGACCAGTCGGTCTAACCCGATGGTTTGAAAAGATGGAGTCCGTTTTCAAAATCAGTAATTGTGCAAACGGAGACAAGTCAAAGTATGCTTCGTGCACGTTGCAAGATGGTGCACTTACTTGGTGGAACAATTATGCTAAAGCAGAAGGAATAGATACGGCATATGATATCTCTTGGGAAGAATTGAAAAAGATGCTAATCGAGGAGTACTGTCCTCGAAACGAGATCAGAAAAATGGAATCTGAGTTACGTAATCTGAAGGTTATCGGCGCGAATCTCAATAACTATGAAAAGCGTTTCATGGAACTTGTAATGACCCGCACTTTTTCGATCGTTCTATACTTATAAGATTAATATTTATATAAATTAAACCTTACCAACATGATAAGCAATCCAAATTGTTGAGATTTATGTTTCCGAAAAGAGTTTTACACAACGTTTGACCGTCTAGTTTGACCGATGATATCACGAACTATACAATATATGATAATTATACGTTTGTGTATATATATGTATATATACATATTTAACATGATTAATGAATGTTTTAATACCTCATTTTGTATTAATAACAATAAGTTATAAGTATGTTTTGAAACTACTAACTTAAGTTTTCAAAACGATAACCATACGTAACGTTATTTGACATAAATACTTATAATCTATAATGTTTATACATATATCGTATAAGTAATGTATTTAATCACTTTTAAGGACTTAAATACATAAAACCATATAAGTGTATTCACAAAAGATAGCTATATTTGAATCCTCATTCCATTTTTCACAAAATTTCTATACGTATATCTAGAGTATAAGTACTTGTATCATACCAAGCTTCTATACGTATTTACTATTGGTATATACACATCAAATCACCACCAACCAGCCCTTGTTCAATGCCTTATGTATAAGGTAATTGCTTTTGTATGATTGTTTGACAAATACACAAGATTACAAACTAAAATTTTGTCCATGATCACCTTAAAATCACGTTTTTAAGGGAGGTAGGAGTATCATCATTTTGATTCATTTTCACTTCAATTATCTTATCTAAAACACACACTCTTTCTTAACCTTTAAACTCCATAAACATTCAGCAAAGTTCCATGAAGATCTAGCTTCAAAAACCTTACTTAATCACCATAAGAAAACTCTTACAACAACACTTCAAGAAATCCTTCCAAGAACACAAACTTACTTCGAATCTTTCATCCAATTCCATCACCCTTTTGGTTCTAGCTTTTTACTCCTCTTTTACAGCAACCTTGTCCAAGGAACTTGAGGTAGTAACTATGTTCATAACCTTATTCGATTCATATATATATATCTATCTTATTTTTTGGTATAAGATTTTAACAACAAGAACATAGTTTGAATATTTTCAAACTTGTTTGCAAACTAAATAGATCCTTCTAACTTAACTTTTAAAATACTTCAAGACCTGTAATATAACTTAAATATATGTTAACTTAACAAGGTATAACTTGGTTTTTCAAAGATTACCTTAAAAACTGTTTTTACGACGTCGGAGTGTAACCGGGGGCTGTTTTGGGTTGGATAATTAAAAACTATTTTGAACTTTGAATTGGAGGCTTATTTTCTGGAAAATTGATATTTACTATGAATATGTTAAGACATAAAAATTTCATGATTTAACTCAAAGTATAAGTATTTTTAGAAAAATAATCATTTAAGGTTGTTTACATGATGGAAAATGATCAACTTCATAAGTTTCACTAAAGTTTGACCTATGACCTGTGATTTCGAATACAAACTAAGGTATTTACAGTTCATATTCTTAAAGAGGGACTCGATCCAAGGAAGTGGCAAGTTGAATCAACGAAAACGGAGTTGTAACGAAGAAACTATGACCAAAACGAGATCGGATATCTAAGACTAGTTTAGCTACGAAAATAATTGGAGAAAATTAAATAAATCACATATTTTTAAAATAACATGATATTTCATATATATGTACTCATAATTTAATTTTATATGGTTCAGGATCACCCGTAAACAATACGAGAAGATTAATCATAAGATTCCCATGATTGTACGCAACACGTCATTTGACAACACCGGTACTTTATGTACGCAACACGTCATTTGACAACACTGGTACCGTGGGTCAAGATTAATCTCGACCAATACATATACGATGGGGGTTTTATTTATTTCGTTGGGGGTTTATTAAACACCTAAAAATGAACCATTAAAATTGAATTACTAACATCGGACTGCTAACTACGGACTAAGAAATTATTAAAAGTATTAAAAGTATAATAAGTATATATATGTGACGATTGTTTTAAAAAGAAAAGGTATTGATATATTAAATATGGATAGGTTCGTGATATCAATCGGAGACCAAGTCGAAATTACATATCTTCAAGACAAAAGTGAGTATATAGTCCCACTTTTAAACTCTAAGTATTTCGGGATGAGAATACATGTATTTTATGTTTTACGTTATGGACACAAGTAACTGAAAAATATATTCTACGTTGAGTTGTACCACTGGCATACTTCCCTGTAGCTTGGTAACTGTTATTTACAGCGGTATTGTAAACGCGAATCCTGTTGATAGATCTATCGGGCCTGACAACCCCAACCGGACTGGATGACCAGTATTCAACGGTTGCACAGTACTTCGTTTCGTGACTACACTTGGTACGGTGTAGTAAGATTTCATAATAAAGGGAATATGCGACGTGATTAAATGTTAAGTATGGTTACCAAGTGCTCAACCACTTAGAATATTTTTATTAAAATGTTTATATGTGAAATCTTGTGGTCTATATATATATATTGCTGCCGGCATTAAACCTATATCTCACCAACTTTATGTTGACGTTTTAAACATGTCTATTCTCAGGTGATAATTAGAAGCTTCCGCTGCAACATGTTGAATTTAAACAAGATCTTGAGTATGCATATTTGTGTCAAAAATAAAACTGCATATCGGAGGATTTGTAATGTAAAATATGCTAGAAATCGTATTGTTATTATCACATGTAAAGTTTGTAAGTCTAAGATTATCGCTAAACGATAATCATCTTTATTTTGTCTAAAGCTTGTATCAAAATAAGAATTATGGTTTGTAATGTAAAATATATGCAGTTGTTCTTTTAAAAATGTCGCATATAGAGGTCAATACCTCGCAATGAAATCATACGTTATCTAACACGTTCTTATGGTTAAGGACGGGTTATGACATGTGGTATCAGAGCGGTGGTCTTAGCGAACCAGGTTTGCATTAGTGTGTCTAACCGAGAAGTCGTTAGGATACATTAGTAAGTCTGGACTTTGACCGGGTCTGATTTTAAAAACCATTGCTTATCATTGTTGGTTAAAATTTATATGTAAATATTATGTAGTACTAATGGGTTAGTTGTTGTGTGATAGATGTCGGGCTCAAAACTTATTATCACATTCAGCGACTCTGAATCAGAATCTTCAGATGGTGTTTCAGTCATTAACCTATCCGATGACGAAAATAATATCTTTGGGGAAGACTCACAAATTCCGGATGAACCAACTATAAAGAACCCGAAAAGTGAACCCGAGGAGGAAAGTGAACCCGAAGAAGAAATACAGGAAATTACGAAAGACAAGTTCGAACTAGGAAAGAAACGAAAGGCTAATGAATTAGAAAATTCAAATCTTGAGTTTAATAAGGATGATGTGGCACCAACTCCACTAGACACTACCACCCCTATTCCCGCTATTCCTATTCGTTCTATCCCGGCATCCAGTTCTTCAGTCCCACATCCAAAATATAGGCAGACAGCCAGGATAAGCGTTAAGCGATTCTTTGAACCTAAACGTCCTAGAAAATAGACCAAACGATGCGCTGCCGTATTAAACCATGGGATCATATAATGTTTTGTATAATATTATTAGTGTGGTTTGCTTAATGTTCGATGTAAGATAAGCATATGTAAAATAGTGAAGTGTGAAATGCAATAATTTTCCATGGTTAAGTATTATTTAGATGGTAGTAATTGATTCTGTACTAAGCTATTAAGTATGGACATTAACGGGTAGGTACTACCCTAGATATAATTATAAAACGCTAATAAGAAGAAAAGGCTTTTATGATAATACCTGGTTCATATTATTAATAAGCTATAATGTACTGTAAATATACACTACATCTATAATATTCCATGTGAATAATTATTTTCTTTTCATTCTTATAGAAGAATATGGCGCGATTGAACCGAATGACGGAACAAGAAATCCAGGAACTCATCAATCAGCGAGTGAACGACAGAATGTTATGGGTCGAGGCTGCAAGAGGTGCTGCAGTTAACCCAAATCCTCGTGTGGGGTGCACTTACAAAACTTTTCAAGCTTGCAAGCCCTCATCATTCAGTGGAACAGAAGGACCGATCGGTTTAACCCGGTGGATAGAAAAGATGGAGACTGTGTTTAAAATCAGTGGTTGTGTTGAAAAGGACATGACCAAGTATGCATCGTGCACTTTACAAGATAGTTCACTCACGTGGTGGAAAAATTATGTGAAGGCTGTAGGAGGAGATGTAGCTTATGATACTCCTTGGGAAGAATTCAAAACAATGTTAATCAACGAGTATTGTCCAAGGAATGAGGTTAGGAAGTTGGAAGATGAATTACGAAGCCTGAAGGTTGTTGGTACTGAAATCACCAACTACAATCAGCGATTCATGGAATTAGTTTTGCTATGTCCTGAATTGGTTCCAACCGAAGAACGGAAGATTGAAATGTACAAAGATGGTTTGCCCAAAAAGGTTAAGGCAAATGTTACAGCATCGAAACCTAAGACAATTCATGAAGCTATAACCATGGCAAACGAGCTAATGGATCAGGTCATCTTGGATAAGAAAGCATCCAATACTGATGTGAAGGTATCAGGTAACAAAAGAAAGTGGAATGGAAGTTATGATCGAGGTAATCAACAACAATCTTTTAAGAAACAAGAAACCACGCAAGGTGCGGGTAGTGGTTCAGGCTTTGGTTACAAAGGACAAAATCCTTTATGTAACCGATGCCACAAACATCACTCTGGTTACTGTAATGTGGTATGCAACAAATGTAATCGAAAGGGTCATCTTGCTGAAGATTGTAGGGCTCTCGTTACAAATGCAAATGGTACCAAGACTCCTGCCACCAATGCAAATAGAACTGCTTTGGCTACCGTTACTTGTTATGGGTGTGGAAAACAAGGTCACTATAAGAGCCAGTGTCCGAATCCAGAGAAGAATAATGGATCTGCACGTGGAAGAGCATTTGTTATTAATGTTAGAGAGGCGTGTGAAGACCCGGAGCTTGTTACGGGTACGTTTACCATTAATAACTTATCCGCATCTATTATATTTGATACTGGTGCTGATAGAAGTTACGTGTGTAGAGACTTTCACGCTAAATTGAATTGTTCATCATTACCTCTAGATGCTAAGTACATGATTGAGTTAGCTAATGGTAAACTAATTAAAGCCGATAAAATTTGCCGTGATTGCAAAATAAATTTAGCCGGAGAAACATTTAAGATTGATTTGATACCCGTAGAATTAGGAAGTTTTGATGTAATAGTCGGCATGGACTGGATGTCCAAAATAGGAGCTGAAGTTGTGTGCGCCAAGAAGGCAATTCATATTCCTCGTAAGGATAAAACGCCAGTAATGATTTATGGAGAGAAGGGTAACTCAAAGCTAAAACTCATTAGTTATTTGAAAGCTCAAAAGTGCTTTAGCACATGTTAATAAAGTCGAAAAGAAAGAAAAAGAGAAGTGCATCAATGACGTGCCTGTGGCAAGAGATTTTCCTGAAGTATTTCCGGAAGAGTTGCCGGGATTACCTCCATTTAGATCTGTAGAATTTCAAATAGATTTAGTACCAGGAGCTGCACCAGTGGCTCGTGCTCCATATAGACTTGCACCGTCCGAATTAAAAGAACTTCAAAGTCAGTTAAAAGAATTACTGGATCGTGGATTCATACGACCAAGTACTTCACCGTGGGGAGCTCCAATTTTATTCGTCAAGAAGAAAGACGGATCTTTCCGAATGTGTATAGATTATCGTGAATTAAATAAGTTAACTATCAAGAATCGGTATCCACTACCGAGAATTGACGACTTATTTGATCAACTCCAAGGATCATGTGTGTACTCGAAAATTGACCTAAGATCGGGCTATCATCAATTACGTGTCAAAGAAGAAGATATACCGAAAACTGCTTTTCGGACACGTTACGGTCATTACGAATTTTTGGTCATGCCGTTTGGATTGACGAATGCACCAGCTGTATTCATGGACCTCATGAATCGAGTTTGTAGTCCATATCTAGATAAGTTTGTTATCGTTTTCATTGATGATATTCTTATCTATTCCAAGAGTGAGCAAGAGCATGAGCAGCATTTAAGGTTGATATTAGAGTTGTTAAGAAAAGAACAGCTATATGCTAAATTTTCTAAATGTGCTTTCTGGTTGAAAGAAGTGCAATTTCTTGGCCACGTTGTTAGTAGCAAAGGAATTCAGGTTGATCCAGCAAAAATTGAAGCCATTGAAAAATGGGAGACTCCTAAGACACCAACGCAGATACGCCAATTTTTGGGTTTAGCCGGTTATTATAGAAGGTTTATTCAAGATTTTTCCCGAATAGCTAAGCCGTTGACAGCGTTAACGCAAAAAGGGAAGAAATATGAATGGACCTCTGAGCAGGAGAGTGCATTTCAATTACTGAAAAAGAAATTGACTACGGCGCCTATTTTATCGTTACCAGAAGGGAACGATGATTTTGAAATATATTGTGACGCTTCGCGACAAGGTTTTGGTTGCGTTCTTATGCAACGGAAGAAAGTTATTGCATAAGCATCCCGACAATTGAAGATTCACGAGCGGAATTATACGACGCATGATTTAGAACTGGGAGCAGTCGTGTTTGCATTGAAGATATGGAGACACTACTTGTATGGGGTTAAATGCACTGTGTTCACTGATCATAAAAGTCTTCAACATATTTTCGATCAAAAACAGCTGAACATGAGGCAACGTAGGTGGGTTGAGTTAATAAATGACTATGATTGTGAAATTCGTTATCATCCCGGGAAAGCGAACGTGGTGGCCGACGCTCTAAGCAGAAAGGAACGAGAACCAATTCGAGTACGAGCGATGAACATAAAAATTCGCATGAATCTCAACTCACAAATCAAAGAAGTTCAACGAGAAGCACTTACTAAAGAAAATATAGGAAATGAAATAATGAAGAAGTATGAGAAGCAACTCGTTATGCGGGAAGATGGAATTCGATATTTTGCAAATCGTATTTGGGTACCAAAGTTGGGTGGATTAAGGAAGTTGATATTGAACGAGGCACATAAGACAAGATATTCGATACATCCTAGAGTTGGAAAGATGTACCAAGATCTTAAGACACATTATTGGTGGCCTAATTTAAAGACAGACGTTGCAACATATGTTGGGGAGTGTTTAACTTGTTCCAAAGTCAAAGCAGAACACCAGAAGCCGTCAGGGTTACTTCAACAACCAGAAATTCCAGAATGGAAATGGGACGGTATTACCATGGATTTCATCACGAAGTTACCAAAGACTGCATGGGGATATGACACCATTTGGGTAATTGTTGATCGTCTTACCAAATCTGCACATTTCTTGCCTATAAAGGAAACAGATAGAATGGAGAAATTATTACGATTATATATAAAGGAAATAGTTTCAAGGCATGGAATACCTATTTCCATTATATCTGATCGTGATAGTAGATTTACCTCAAAGTTCTGGCAATCACTACAGGAGGCACTAGGAACTCGTTTGGATATGAGCACCGCATATCATCCGCAAACCGAAGGGCAGAGTGAAAGAACAATTCAGACTCTTGAAGACATGCTCAGGGCATGTGTGATCGATTTTGGAAACGGATGGGATAAATATCTACCATTAGTAGAATTCTCGTATAATAATAGTTATCATGCGAGCATTAAAGCTGCGCCATTCGAAGCATTGTACGGAAGGAAGTGTAGATCTCCTATTTGTTGGAATGAAGTAGGAGATCGACAATTAACTGGTCCCGAGATCATACACGAAATGACTGAGAAGATAGTACAAATCAAGGAGAGATTGAAAACAGCCCGTAGTCGCCAAAAGAGCTACGCCGATGTTCGAAGGAAACCATTAGAGTTTCAGATCGGTGACATGGTTATGTTAAAGGTATCACCTTGGAAAGGTGTAATACGTTTTGGAAAAAGGGGTAAACTAAACCCAAGGTATGTAGGCCCGTTCAAGATCATCGAACGCATTGGACCGGTAGCTTATCGACTCGAGTTACCGCAACAACTCTCCGGAGTACATAATACTTTTCACGTCTCAAACCTTAAGAAGTGTCTTGCAAAGGAAGACCTCACCATTCCTCTTGAAGAAATCCATGTCGACGAGAAACTACAATTCATCGAAGAACCAATCGAAATCATGGATCGTGAAGTTAAACGGCTCAAGCAGAGCAACATACCGATCGTTAAGATTCGTTGGAATGCTCGAAGGGGTCCCGAGTTTACTTGGGAACGAGAGGATCAAATGAAACAAAAATATCCACACTTGTTTTCCGATGACGCAAAATAGGTACAATTTTAAAAATTTCGGGACGAAATTTATTTAACGGGTAGGTACTGTAATGACCCGCACTTTTTCGATCGTTCTATACTTATAAGATTAATATTTATATAAATTAAACCTTACCAACATGATAAGCAATCCAAATTGTTGAGATTTATGTTTCCGAAAAGAGTTTTACACAACGTTTGACCGTCACAATATATGATAATTATACGTTTGTGTATATATATGTATATATACATATTTAACATGATTAATGAATGTTTTAATACCTCATTTTGTATTAATAACAATAAGTTATAAGTATGTTTTGAAACTACTAACTTAAGTTTTCAAAACGATAACCATACGTAACGTTATTTGACATAAATACTTATAATCTATAATGTTTATACATATATCGTATAAGTAATGTATTTAATCACTTTTAAGGACTTAAATACATAAAACCATATAAGTGTATTCACAAAAGATAGCTATATTTGAATCCTCATTCCATTTTTCACAAAATTTCTATACGTATATCTAGAGTATAAGTACTTGTATCATACCTAGCTTCTATACGTATTTACTATTGGTATATACACATCAAATCACCACCAACCAGCCCTTGTTCAATGCCTTATGTATAAGGTAATTGCTTTTGTATGATTGTTTGACAAATACACAAGATTACAAACTAAAATTTTGTCCATGATCACCTTAAAATCACGTTTTTAAGGGAGGTAGGAGTATCATCATTTTGATTCATTTTCACTTCAATTATCTTAGCTAAAACACACACTCTTTCTTAACCTTTAAACTCCATAAACATTCAGCAAAGTTCCATAAAGATCTAGCTTCAAAAACCTTACTTAATCACCATAAGAAAACTCTTACAACAACACTTCAAGAAATCCTTCCAAGAACACAAACTTACTTCCAATCTTTCATCCAATTCCATCACCCTTTTGGTTCTAGCTTTTTACTCCTCTTTTACAGCAACCTTGTCCAAGGAACTTGAGGTAGTAACTATGTTCATAACCTTATTCGATTCATATATATATAGCTATCTTATTTTGTGGTATAAGATTTTAACAACAAGAACATAGTTTGAATATTTTCAAACTTGTTTGCAAACTAAATAGATCCTTCTAACTTAACTTTTAAAATACTTCAAGACCTGTAATATAACTTAAATATATGTTAACTTAACAAGGTATAACTTGGTTTTTCAAAGATTACCTTAAAAACTGTTTTTACGACGTCGGAGTGTAACCGGGGGCTGTTTTGGGTTGGATAATTAAAAACTATTTTGAACTTTGAATTGGAGGCTTATTTTCTGGAAAATTGATATTTACTATGAATATGTTAAGACATAAAAATTTCATGATTTAACTCAAAGTATAAGTATTTTTAGAAAAATAATCATTTAAGGTTGTTTACATGATGGAAAATGATCAACTTCATAAGTTTCACTAAAGTTTGACCTATGACCTGTGATTTCGAATACAAACTAAGGTATTTACAGTTCATATTCTTAAAGAGGGACTCGATCCAAGGAAGTGGCAAGTTGAATCAACGAAAACGGAGTTGTAACGAAGAAACTATGACCAAAACGAGATCGGATATCTAAGACTAGTTTAGCTACGAAAATAATTGGAGAAAATTAAATAAATCACATATTTTTAAAATAACATGATATTTCATATATATGTACTCATAATTTAATTTTATATGGTTCAGGGTCACTCGTAAACAATACGAGAAGATTAATCATAAGATTCCCATGATTGTACGCAACACGTCATTTGACAACACCGGTACTTTATGTACGCAACACGTCATTTGACAACACTGGTACCGTGGGTCAAGATTAATCTCGACCAATACATATACGATGGGGGTTTTATTTATTTCATTGGGGGTTTATTAAACACCTAAAAATGAACCATTAAAATTGAATTACTAACATCGGACTGCTAACTACGGACTAAGAAATTATTAAAAGTATTAAAAGTATAATAAGTATATATATGTGACGATTGTTTTAAAAAGAAAAGGTATTGATATATTATATATGGATAGGTTCGTGATATCAATCGGAGACCAAGTCGAAATTACATATCTTCAAGACAAAAGTGAGTATATAGTCCCACTTTTAAACTCTAAGTATTTCGGGATGAGAATACATGTATTTTATGTTTTACGTTATGGACACAAGTAACTGAAAAATATATTCTACGTTGAGTTGTACCACTGGCATACTTCCCTGTAGCTTGGTAACTGTTATTTACAGCGGTATTGTAAACGCGAATCCTGTTGATAGATCTATCGGGCCTGACAACCCCAACCGGACTGGACGACCAGTATTCAACGGTTGCACAGTACTTCGTTTCGTGACTACACTTGGTACGGTGTAGTAAGATTTCATAATAAAGGGAATATGCGACGTGATTAAATGTTAAGTATGGTTACCAAGTGCTCAACCACTTAGAATATTTTTATTAAAATGTTTATATGTGAAATCTTGTGGTCTATATATATATATATATTGCTGCCGGCATTAAACCTATATCTCACCAACTTTATGTTGACGTTTTAAACATGTCTATTCTCAGGTGATAATTAGAAGCTTCCGCTGCAACATGTTGAATTTAAACAAGATCTTGAGTATGCATATTTGTGTCAAAAATAAAACTGCATATCGGAGGATTTGTAATGTAAAATATGCTAGAAATCGTATTGTTATTATCACATGTAAAGTTTGTAAGTCTAAGATTATCGCTAAACGATAATCATCTTTATTTTGTCTAAAGCTTGTATCAAAATAAGAATTATGGTTTGTAATGTAAAATATATGCAGTTGTTCTTTTAAAAATGTCGCACATAGAGGTCAATACCTCGCAATGAAATCATACGTTATCTAACACGTTCTTATGGTTAAGGACGTGTTATGACAGAACTAACCTTGTTGTGTCCCGAATTGGTGCCAAATGAGAAACGAAAGATAGAAATGTATATTGACGGTTTATCGATCAATATCAAAGGAAATGTTACATCGTCCAAACCGAATACGATGCAGGAAGCCATGACAATGGCACACCAACTCATGGACCAGATCACAGAGAGTTCGATTAAGGCACCAATTACTGAAGTCAAGACAACTGAAGGAAAGAGGAAATGGGAAGACTATAAGGGCAAAAGTACTCACCTGAAGAAACAAGAAACTTTTAAAGGTAAACAAGATGGGGCAACTGCAAGTCCAAACTATAAGGGACCCCATCCGTTCTGCAAAAGATGTTACACACATCATGCAGGTTATTGTCAAGTGGTCTGTGATAAGTGCAACAAGAAAGGACATGTGGCGAAAGATTGTTATGCCACCGTTTCTGAAGTAAAGACAAAACTGATCGATGTCAAGAAATGTTTTGGATGCGGGAAGTCTGGTCACTTTATAAATCAATGCCCTGATAAGGAGAAGAACAAAGAACCCGCACGTGGGAGGGCATTTAATGTTAGTGCCAGTAAAGCACGTGAGGATCCTAATCTTGTCACGGGTACATTTACCGTTAATAATCAACTAGCTTCTATTATGTTTGATACGGGTGCTGATAGAAGTTATATGTGTAAAGACTTTAGTTTTAAACTAAAATGTGCATCATTACCTCTAGACGATAAATATACTATTGAATTAGCTAATGGTAAACTGATAAAAGCCGATAAAATTTGCCATGGTTGCGAAATGAATCTCGCTGGTGAAACCTTCAAAATCGATTTGATACCCGTAGAACTAGGAAGTTTTGACGTAATCGTTGGCATGGACTGGATGTCCAAAACAAGAGCGGAAGTTGTTTGCGCTGAGAAAGCAATCCGCATCCCTCGTAAGGATGAAACGTCATTAATGATTTATGGGGAGAAGAGCAACTCAAAGCTGAACTTTATCAGCTGTATGAAGGCCCAGAAACTTATAAGAAAAGGTTGTTATGCTATTCTGGCACATGTAAAGAAGATCGATACTGAAGAAAGAAGCATTAATGACATGCCGGTTGTAAGAGAATATCCCGGAGTATTTCCAGAAGAATTACCGGGGCTACCTCCACACAGATGTGTAGAATTCCAGATTGATCTCATACCAGGAGCTGCACCTGTAGCCCGATCTCCATATAGACTTGCACCTTCAGAAATGCAAGAATTACAAGACCAGTTGCAAGAATTATCGGACCGTGGATTTATTCGTCCTAGTTTTTCACCTTGGGGTGCTCCTATTCTGTTCGTCAAGAAGAAGGATGGATCTATGAGAATGTGCATAGATTACCGAGAATTAAATAAATTAACGATCAAGAATCGGTACCCATTACCGAGGATTGATGATTTGTTTGATCAATTGCAAGGATCAAGTGTTTACTCTAAGATTGATCTACGCTCCGGATATCATCAACTGAGAGTGAAGGAAGAAGATGTTCCTAAAACCGCGTTCAGAACCCGTTACGGTCACTATGAGTTTCTAGTCATGCCTTTTGGATTAACTAATGCTCCAGCAGTATTCATGGATCTAATGAATCGCATCTGTAGACTGTATTTAGACAAATTTGTCATTGTTTTTATCGACGACATATTGATTTACTCGAAGAACAAGGAAGAACATGAGCAACACTTAAGACTGGTACTGGAGATACTCAAGAAAGAAGAATTGTACGCAAAATTTTCGAAGTGTGATTTCTGGTTACAAGAAGTACAATTTTTGGGCCATGTTGTCAGTAAACATGGAATTAAAGTTGACCCCGCCAAGATCGAAGCCATTAGAAAATGGGAAACCCCGAAGACTCCAACACAAATTCGCCAATTCTTAGGTCTTGCTGGTTACTACCGAAGATTCATTCAAGATTTCTCTAGAATCTCCAAACCCTTAACTGCATTGACTCAAAAGGGAAAGAAGTATGATTGGTCCACGGAACAGGAATCCTCATTCCAGTTATTAAAGAAGAAGTTAACGTCTGCACCCATTTTGTCATTACCGGAAGGAAATGATGATTTCGTGATCTATTGTGATGCTTCACGCCAAGGTTTAGGATATGTATTAATGCAACGCACAAAAGTCATCGCATATGCCTCACGACAACTAAAAATTCATGAAAAGAACTATACGACGCACGATTTGGAACTTGGAGCAGTAGTTTTTGCACTCAAAATATGGAGACACTATCTATATGGCACCAAGTGTACAGTGTACACCGACCATAAGAGTCTTCAGCATATTTTTGATCAAAAACAACTCAATATGAGGCAACGTCGCTGGGTAGAGTTGTTAAACGATTACGATTGTGAAATCCGTTACCACCCCGGAAAAGCTAATGTTGTAGCTGATGCCCTAAGTCGAAAAGAAAGAGTAAAACCTCTTAGGGTCCGAGCTTTGAATATTAAAATTCGTACTGATCTCACAAAGCAAATTCAAGCAGCACAGTTAGAAGCTTTAAAAGAAGAAAACGAAAAAGGTGAAATGAGCAAAGGGTTAGAAAAACAACTTGAAGTAAAAGCCGATGGAACCCTGTATTTTGCTGGTAGGATATGGGTACCAAGACATGGTAACCTAAGGCAACTAGTACTAGATGAAGCACACAAAACGAGGTACTCAATTCACCCAGGAAATGGGAAAATGTACCACGATCTCAAGAAGTTCTATTGGTGGCCTAATATGAAGACAGAAATTGCTACTTATGTAAGCAAATGTTTGACGTGTGCAAAGGTTAAAGCTGAGCACCAAAAGCCGTCAGGATTACTGCAACAACCAGAAATTCCGCAGTGGAAATGGGAAAGAATAACCATGGATTTCATTACGAAATTGCCAAGGACTGCAAGTAGTCATGATACTATTTGGGTGATAGTTGATCGTCTAACTAAATCAGCTCACTTCCTACCAATAAAGGAGACAGACAGTATGGAGAAATTAGCACGCCTATATTTGAAGGAAGTAGTTTCTAGGCATGGTGTACCCATCTCCATCATATCTGATCGCGACACCCGATTCACATCACGTTTTTGGCAATCATTACAAAAAGCATTGGGAACTTAATTAGATATGAGCACCGCTTATCACCCACATACAGATGGTCAAAGTGAAAGAACAATACAAACATTGGAAGACATGTTACGGGCATGCGTGATTGACTTTGGAACCAGTTGGGATCGACACTTACCGTTGGCAGAATTTTCATACAATAACAGCTATCATACGAGCATCAACGCAGCACCATTTGAAGCACTTTACGGTAGAAAGTGCAGATCTCCTATCTGTTGGAGTGAAGTAGGAGAAAGACAACTTACTGGACCAGAAATTATTCACGAAACCACCGAAAAGATCATTCAAATACAACAGCGATTGAAAACGGCCATGAGTCGCCAAAAGAGTTATGCTGATGTAAGAAGAAAACCGCTAGAATTTCAAGTGGGCGACAAAGTCATGTTGAAAGTGTCACACTGGAAAGGCGTTGTACGATTCAGTAAACGAGGAAAGCTAAGTCCTAGGTACGTAGGACCCTTTGAAATCACCGAAAGAATTGGAGCAGTTGCTTATCGATTAAAGCTACCGCAAGAACTTAGTAGTGTTCACGACACATTTCACGTGTCAAATTTGAAGAAATGTTTAGCTGAAGAGGATGTCGTAATTCCTCTTGACGAAATACGAATTAATGATAAACTCCATTTTGTCGAAGAAACTGTTGAAATCATGGACCGTGAGGTCAAACAATTAAAACAAAGCAAAATACCGATAGTTAGAGTTCGTTGGAACGCAAGACGAGGACCCGAGTTTACTTGGGAACGTGAAGATCAAATGAAGCAAAAGAATCCACATTTGTTCACTGATATCGCTCATGAAACAGGTACTACTCAAAATTTCGGGACGAAATTTTCTTTAACGGGGAGGTACTGTGATGACCCGAAATTTTTTGACTTATTTAAACCAATTCTCTATACGATTTATTATTTTAACACGTTAAACAAAGTCTGTTAGATTGAGTCTCAAAATTTTAGAACTGTTTCATATATACAATTACCTATGACTACTCTCGACGATTCATGAACAATTATATGTATGTATATATATATATATATACAAGTAAAAACGACTTTCCTACAGTAAAACCCTATTTGCTACAGTAAAAATTACTTTGCTACAGTAAAACACAATTTGCTACAGTAAAACACTATTTGCTACAGTGAAGCCGTATTTTGCTACAGTGCTACAGTAAAAACGAGTTTGCTACAGTAAACACTATTTGCTACAGTGAACACTATTTGCTACAGTAAACCACTATTTGCTACAGTACACTATTTGCTACAGTAAACACTATTTGATGTCGACGAACTAGCAAACAAAAACAAAAAAGGCGGCCATGCGATCGCATGGCAAAAACACTGAAATCTCATGCTACAGTGAAAACGAGTTTGCTACAGTAATTTGCTACAGTAAACACTATTTGCTACAGTAAACACTATTTGCTACAGTAAAACACTATTTGCTACAGTACACTATTTGCTACAGTAACACTATTTGATGTCGACGAACTAGCAAACAAAAACAGAAAAGGCGGCCATGCGATCGCATGGCAAAAACACTGAAATCTCATGCGATCGCATGAGCTACAGTAAATCGAAAAGTACTATAAAAGGTCAGTTTTGCTAGACGAAATTTTTCATAAATTATATCTGTACGTAAATTTTATAATTATAATTATAATTATAATTTTAAGTTTAATAATAATAAAATATATTCGAGGGTATTTTTAATTCGGGTTTTAAACCGTTTTAAAATAAGGAAATATTGGGTATTGTTCGGGGTATTGTTCTTGAATCCAAGACCAACCATACAGTCGTCTACCATCATTACGTCTACGCAATTTGCCTACAATATTGAATCGCAATATTGAACTGTGAGTTATAATCTCCCTTTTTAAATACTTTAAATATTTTTGGGCTGAGAATACATGCAATTTATTTTAAACGCGATAAGACATAAGTACATACTAAATTCTACACTGAGTTAAACCGAAAATCCCTTAGCTTTGGTAACTAGTAGCTGCCAGTACATAGGATATGGACTGGTGGGCGCGAATAATTGTATATGGATCCATAGGGCTTGACATCCCCGTCCGAGCTAGAGCGCTAGCCTTTTAACGGACGTATGTTATTCGAGTTTAAGACACGTTGGTTTGCGTGTATTAAAACGAATGGGGTAATTATCACTATAGCGTTAAGTTTAGTTACCAGGGTGCTCTGTTACGTAGAATCTATTGATAAACTTTTGATGAAATTTTGTGGTCTATCTTTATATATGTTTATGACTCGAGCAATTAAACCTATAACTCACCAACATTCGTGTTGACTTTTTAGCATGTTTTATTCTCAGGTCCTTAGAATGCTTCCGCTGTGATGTGCTTGTTGCCTGCATGGAGTCTCTCATGCTTTGTACAAAGTTTATTGCATTCAAAATAAAACTGCGTTGTGTAATAAATAATTGGACTGTGATGTCAACCTGTAAATTAAAGACTTATGTATTTCGGGGTTTTGCTTATACCTAAGCACTTGCCCACATGTTTATAACTTTCTATGTTTAGAAAGTCACTTATTTTAATGAATGCAATATTTTATCAAAACGTATCATATAGAGGTCAAAACCTCACTGTGGAATCAATGATTAACGTGCCGCGTCAATAGCAATTTTGACGGGTCGTTACATTAGGTTATCATAAATAATCATTTCATAATTTTTAATAGACCACAAGATTTCATAATTCCATTTCCCATAAACATACGTCCCATACATAGAGACAAAAATATCATTCATATGGATTGCACACCTGGTAACCGACATTCACAATATGTATATAAGAATATCCCCATCATTCCGGGATCCTCCTTCGGACATGATATAAATTTCGAAGTACTAAAACATCCGGTACTTTGGATGCGGCTTGTTGGGCCCGATAGATCTATCTTTAGAGTTCGCGTCAATTAGGGTGTATGTTCCCTAATTCTTAGATTACCAGACTATATAGGGGCATATTCGATTTCGATCATTCAACCATATAATGTAATTTCAATTACTTGTGTCTATTTCGTAAAACAGTTATAAAAACAGCGCATGCATTCTCAGTCCCAAAAATGTAAAGAGTAAAAGGGAGCAAATGAAACTCACCATACTGTATTTTGTAGTAAAAATACATATGACCATATTGAACAATGCAGGGTTGGCCTCAGATTCACGAACCTATATCATTTATATATATATATATATATATATATATATATATATATATATATATATATATATATATATATATATATATATATATATATATATATATATATATATATATATATATATATATATATATATATATATATATATTAACACATATAATGATAATCAAATAATTACATCTATTAATTATATAATATTTATGTATTTAGTGTTGTAGTTTATATAGAATTTGTATTACATTGTGTCTATATATTATATTTTAAATTATATACTATATATATTTATTATAAATATATATACAAAAATATGTTAATATGTTTAATTTATAATTATAGGTAATATAAATATATTTTATGTGTAAAATCTTTATTTGTTATAATATAATAATAATAATGAAAAATGATAATTTAAATAAAATGGTAGTTTTAATAATTATTAGAACTTTAATAAAAATGATATTATAAATAAATATGATAATAAAATAATATTACTAATAATAATAATAATAATAATAATAATAATAATAATAATAATAATAATAATAATAATAATAATAATAATAATAATAATAATAATAATAATAATAATAATGCTTATAAAATGATACTATACTAAAATTAATGAAAATAACAATAAATTTTGTTATTTTCATAATAATACTACTAATAATCATCATAGTCATAATAATAACAATAACAATAACAATAATAATCATCATACTTGTAGTAATAACATTTATTAATAATAAACATAACAATAATAACCATAATAATAATAATAAAAATGATAATACTAATAATAAAGAGGCTACCTTAAATGTTTTCCAAAAAGAATGGCAACAACCGAACTTGAACCCATGACCTCCCGCTTAATCAGAAACACTCTAATCACTGAGCTACTCGTTCGTTTCGGTTTTAATAATCACCTTATAATATTTTAACTAAATATCTGTTGTTGGGTAATAAAGGATGTTGCTCTCGGCCCAACAAAGTTTACGGCCCAATTTACAATTCAGATTTCTCATACGGCCCAATTTACAAATCAAATTTCTCAGCCTAACAAATATGTTGTTAATTAAAAAAAATAATTGTGCCATGGCAGGGGATTGAACCCGTGACCTCATTGTAACAGATCAAACGCCCAACCATCTCTTCTGTCTCTCGTTTCTGATTTATACCCGAGATTAATTTTTATAACCTTGCTTTAACTGTTTCTTCTTCCTCATCAAATTGGAACTCGATCAATACTTATAGATTAAATACAATCAACAACTTAAAAGTTTAGATTTAAATACGTAAACGAAACAAGTTTTAACTAATTATGATATCATTGTTTTAAAAGCAAAAAAAATAAAAATAAAAAAAATAAAGCTGCTGAGCAGCGACGGTAACACATAGAAAAAAAAAATTGATTTCGACATTGCAACGTTTTTAGACTTAGAAATCTTCATAAACTATCTTTCAAATCGACAATGGAATACACGAGAATCATCAATTGCATCAGAATCGTAACCTATTACTCGAATTTGTTCATAGAAAATCGTTTGACTTTTTGATATCAAAACTTTGACTCAAAAATTCTCGATCAAAATAAGGAATTGGATAATGAAACTTTGCAGAAAGTTTGGTTAGGAGATTTGTAACATAACTGCAATTTTAGATTTTTAAAAATCATTTGAATTCGATCTTTTGAAAGAAAAAAAAAAGAAGAACACGTACAGGGTGTTTCAAGTAAAAAAAATCAATTTAATTACTAAATATAATTGATACTTGTGATAGAAATTGAATGGCTTATCTTCTCCTCTATATCTGATTATTTGATGTGTGATGGTAAAGCTTGACATACACCCACGAGCATAACAGTAAGCCTGAGAAAAAAAAAAGAAAAAAATATACAGATAATAGATAGATATCACGGGTTTTTATATCTAATTTATATTATATGATTAATTTAATATTAATAACTAATAATTAATAATATAATAAAAATACTAATATAATAATAAATAATAATAATTAAAATGATAATAAAAATGATAATAATAATGATTCTAGTTAATAGAATTTATATTAATATCATTTATTATTTATTATAGATATAGAAATACTAATAATAATGATAATAATAATAATAATAGAAATTCTTATAAAAATAGATATAATAACATATAGTGATATTAATATTATCAATAATGATAATTTCAATGATAATGATAATATTAATAATAATAGTAATAATCTAATATCTTATACATATCTTATTTCATATTTACACTATACTATTATTAATATTGATATTAATATTAATATATTTATTTTAATAATAGTACTGAGAGTACTAACTATATTTTAACTTACTTAATATTATACATTATTAGTTATTTCGTATTTACTGATTACATAATATTTTCGTTTTAGTAGTAACTTATATATTACTTTAAATTTTTCAATTCGATTTAAATGCTTTATTTGTATTATATTAATTTTAATTAATATATGCACTTATAATTATATTTATATATATATACACATTTATTTTCGCACAATTGTTCGTGAATCGCCGGGCACAGTCGAAGGTCAATTGAACACATGAACATCGTTTTAAAATTTCCTAGACTCAACATTACATACTTTGCTTATCGTACCGAAATCATATAAAGATTAAGTTTAAATTTGGTCGGAAATTCCCGGGTCATCACAGTACCTACCCGTTGAAGAAATTTCGTCCCGAAATTTGAGTGAGGTGGTCATGGCTAACAATAAAAATGTTTTCATGACGAATATAAGTTGATAAATAGAGTTTTATCGTCATTGAATAATTTGGATAAAACTATTCGGTTATTCGAAGCGTACGAATGAAGCTATCACAAAAGATTGAAATAGTAAAAGTAAAGATTCATCTTAACTTTCGACAGAGTCAGGGTTGAATTTAGAAAAATAAGGTGCGTCCTAACCTTTGACGTGGTCACGTTTGAATTCCGGAATTCAAGAGATTTAAAGGAAATCTTCAAAATCTAAAAGATTTGATTCTTCGGCGAATAAGGAAATTAAGATCTCGAAAATTAAATACGGTGATCCGCCTCGATTACTCTGTCTGATATTTCCCTTATAAATTAAGCTCTTCCGTTCCCTTATTCTTACCATTTCTATACAATCCACAAATTCAAAAGATTATGAAAATGTTTAATCCAATTCTGATCCTTGTCCTTATCCTCACTATCGCAACAATCATTCTCCTTTTCCAATTACCATCGGAGGAATCTGTTTTCTTCTACTTCGCCCTCGGGATTATAATGTTTTTAATTCTCCCGTGTCATTATGTTGCGATAAACATTGATATACACAGTTTGTAATTCCTGTGTTTGTGATCGGCTTTATATTTTCCTTTATTTTTCGGAGCTCCATGTTCTTGTTTTCTCTTCCCGACTCCAAGTCAAGCGAACAATGATCCAGAATTCGTAGATATAGAGTTTCAAATAATTATAATGTTCTAAGCATGGTGGAACGTGATAGCACGATTTGATTTTCAAATTTATCAAAATTACAAAAGATAGAACTATCAAGAATATATTCTTCTTGATATGTTCGGAGGTTATGTAGAAGGAAAGAGTTATGTAACATGACACATGATGACATTTTGGTCTGTGAATCATCACGTTTCATTAGAAACTCAGCATGACTTACTGTAATATAATCACGTTGATCAAGTGTCATTATATTATACTAACTCATGCATCAGTTCCCAACATTACTTCAATAACATTCATATTTTAAGCTCGAAAGTTTACAGAATATAGAAACGAACAGTTTCTATATGATGTAATACTGATAGCATGAAGAGATTAATGATTTCAGATAAAAATAGCTATAAAAATATCTCCAGAAATATGGAGGATATTTATAATGAAAGATACGATAATATCTCGGAATATCTAAGATCAGAGGATGATAGAAACTATTGTCTGCAAGAGTAAGGAGCAAGATATTCACTAAAGACTTTAGCAGACATTGAATCATTTGGATTCTTTGAAGTCAAACTTATTCTTTGTGATTTGTCCACGACTTTCTTCATAGTTTCGCATAATCTGCTTTTCGGTACTAAATTTTCTATTGAATGTTTAAAATATAATGATACACAGGAAGCACGAAGAGGTATATAATTTCGGATGAGAATATTTATGAAAATATCTCCAGAAATATCGAAGATATTGATGATGATATTTTGGAATTTCTAAGTTCGATGGTTGATGGAGAAAGATTTTTCCGCAAGATTTTAACATGACTTCGGAGCAAGATATTCTCTAAAGATTTCATCGGATTCAGAATTACCTGGATTCTTTGAATATATGGTATGGTCTTTGTATTTGTCCTTGGTCCCCTTCATGGTTAACTCTTATCCGTTTTCCAGTTCCAACGTTTCTGAGCTTTTCCAACATATTATTCTTTATCATCAAACTTCCGACGACTAAGGTCATTTACGATTGCCTTCAGTTTCTGCTGCTTCATTCAGCTCTTTCAACATTCAGAGTATCGATTCGTAAATTGGGCGCCTTTTCAAAATTTCAGAATGGAAGGTCATAATTCTAAGAGATAAATGTCATACATATAACTATTGAATTAAATATGCTGTGAGTTTCAAAGTACTGATTGCTGATTCCCGGTAATTGGTATGGCAGTTCTCGTTACCAGATGCGGATGAGTATATGATAGGGTTTCAATGAATAAATATAATAATTTGTCAGAGAGATTTAAGCCAAGAAACAACGAGGTTGCTGGTACGTCTGCTGGTAATATGGTGGAATATAAAAGAATTCTCCGATATCAAAAGGGTAATCGTATATATATCAGGATTATAGTAAGGTTACTTCGAATGAAAAGTCGAAGTTGAATTGCTGGAGTTGTGACAAAATTGGCTACTTTGAAAAGGGATCGCAAAATTATTTTTGCTAATAAATGTCAAAGGATCTGACGCGGCTACGTGTTAAAATTTTACTCAGTTGCCGAGAGTTTCTCAGGTGCATAACTATATGCATAAATCTTTTCTTCCGTAGATGAAGTGCGGTTGATTCATCCTATCGATTGAGGTGTTTTCAAGAATTATGAAAGGTTTGAACGCAGATTGTAATAGTCAAGATACTAATGAAGTTTAGAATGAAATCAAGTGGCAAACTTGAAGAATTGTTTAGTTTCATATGTTATAATCAATATTTTAATTCATTTTAATTGTCTAATGTTATTAGTCCACAGTCGATAGTCCACAGTCGACAGTCTAATAATTCATATATAGTTTAATATAATATTCGAATTAATTAATACGTGTCGTGACCCATATACGTCTCAGACTCAATCACAACTCAAAGTATATATATTATTATAGAATCAACCTCAACCCTGTATAGAGAACTCGATCATTACTGCATATAGAGTATCTATGGTGATTCCAAATAATATATATAGATGCGTCGATATGATATGTCAAAACCTTGTATACGTGTCCCGGTATTTAAAGTGGGTAAAATAAATAGCAGAAATTAAATAACGATAAATAAAGTGCGTAAAGTAAATAACAGAAATTAAATAACAATAAATAAAATTGCGAGAATTAAATTGCGATAATTAAATTGCGATAAATAAAATGTAATACGGAATTAACAGTTAGCTAGGAATAGTTAGCTAGGATTTTGTTAGCGTGGATTCTTAACAAAATTTCATATTGTTAATTAGTCTGTTTCTAATCAATTTTTATTGTGTCCATTTTTCTTCATTATGCCACTTGTTGGATTCTGATATGTCAAAATCCTAATAGGAAATTGAATTTGAATGAAAATAGTTATTCTTTGGTGAACGGATACGTATATCGGTGGATGTAAGTTAGGATAGTATATGACTGCTGAAACAGATTCGAAGAACGTACGATGTAACTTATTAATGTGAAATTTAAATATTCCTCGGGTATTACCTACCCGTTAAAATATTTTCACCATTAATAGTTTGTACAAGAGAATTTTTAATTACAATCTTTATGAAAACATATATACATATATATTTTCTTCAGATGTATACATGGATTTAATGAGTTAATATGATATTAAACTCATTTGCTTTTCGGTTGGAACTAGAATAAATAATCTCTAAAACTTTAGAGATTACATATTCGCCATGTCGAATGAAGATAAATAAGGTAGAATGATACGTAAAACGAAGATCATACTCAAAGTACAGATGATGATATTGAAGCATGGATTGTTGATGGTACCGGTGCTGTTATTGTTGGTACTGTTGGTGCCGGTGATGTTGCTGAAGCTGGTACATTTTGCACCATATTCTCCGAATTGATTATTCAAGTGCGAAGTTCGTTGACTTATTACTCCAGGATGATTGTCGGTCGGAACGAGCGGATGAATAAGATCTAAAATTATGGATAGAATATAATCGTTGTGGGATATCCGGGCAATGAGGGTGAATATGGTGTTTCGAATAGATTCTCCGGTAAGTGCTTCAGGTTCTTCACTAAGAGGTGAATTCGGTTGGTGGAAAGGATCGCTTGCTTCTCGTCTCCTTCGGTTAAGTCGACTACGAACCCATCAGATGAATTGAATGATTCATTCTGGTGACACTGCTTTCGGAGCTTAGGTGAAACTCCATATCAAAATAGCTGTCAGAAATCTGAGGAATTCGAACTGGTTGAGGGATTCATCTAGTACGATCAGATCAAGGATTTTCGATAAGAAATAGATTATAGGATGTAGATTAGTACCCTGCAATACATAGTTCACATATGCATATATAATACTAAAATCCCATAAGTTACGAAGGAATCTACGGAATCTGTCAGGCAAAGGTAACAATAACAGATACGCTAAGATATGAATTTATCTATACACTGTCTATGCAATAGAGACAGTAGGACGTGTCTAGACTTTAAGGATGATAAGCAAGCGATTCTCTAAGAATGATAAGCAGATAATTTCCTAAGGATGATAAGCAGATGATTTCCGACACGAAATGATAAGCAAAACTTTTGACATGCAGACACGGTCGAAGTCCAGACTCACTAATGCATCCTAACAACTTATCAGTTAGACACACTAATGCAGACATGGTTCACTAAGACCACCGCTCTGATACCAACTGAAAGGACCCATCCTAATCCATCCGGATGAAATCCGTATCGATTATAAATGATTCACAATAGTTGATTACATCGCGAGGTATTTGACCTCTATATGATACATTTTACAAATATTGCATTCGTTTTTGAAAAGACAATATTTTATTACATCGAAAGTTGACGGCATGCCCACCATTTCATAATATATATAATTATAATTGACTTAATATTAATCTTGATGAACTCAACGACTCGAATGCAACGTCTTTTGAAATATGTCATGAATGACTCCAAGTAATATCTTTAAAATGAGCAATTGCACAGCGGAAGACTTCTTTCATACCTGAGAATAAACATGCTTTCAAGTGTCAACCAAAAGGTTGGTGAGTTCATTAGGTTATCATAAATAATCATTTCATAATTTTTAATAGACCACAAGATTTCATAATTCCATTTCCCATAAACATACGTCCCATACATAGAGACAAAAATATCATTCATATGGATTGCACACCTGGTAACCGACATTCACAATATGTATATAAGAATATCCCCATCATTCCGGGATCCTCCTTCGGACATGATATAAATTTCGAAGTACTAAAACATCCGGTACTTTGGATGGGGATTGTTGGGCCCGATAGATCTATCTTTAGAGTTCGCGTCAATTAGGGTGTCTGTTCCCTAATTCTTAGATTACCAGACTATATAGGGGCATATTCGATTTCGATCATTCAACCATATAATGTAATTTCAATTACTTGTGTCTATTTCGTAAAACAGTTATAAAAACAGCGCATGTATTCTCAGTCCCAAAAATGTAAAGAGTAAAAGGGAGCAAATGAAACTCACCATACTGTATTTTGTAGTAAAAATACATATGACCATATTGAACAATGCAGGGTTGGCCTCAGATTCACGAACCTATATCATTTATATATATATATATATATATATATATATATATATATATATATATATATATATATATATATATATATATATATATATATATATATTAACACATATAATGATAATCAAATAATTACATCTATTAATTATATAATATTTATGTATTTAGTGTTGTAGTTTATATAGAATTTGTATTACATTGTGTATATATATATTATATTTTAAATTATATAATATATATATTTATTATAAATATATATACAAAAATATGTTAATATGTTTAATTTATAATTATAGGTAATATAAATATATTTTATGTGTAAAATCTTTATTTGTTATAATATAATAATAATAATGAAAAATGATAATTTTAATAAAATTGTAGTTTTAATAATTATTAGAACTTTAATAAAAATGATATTATAAATAAATATGATAATAAAATAATAATAATAATAATAATAATAATAATAATAATAATAATAATAATAATAATAATAATAATAATAATAATAATAATACTATACTAATATTAATGAAAATAACAATAAATTTTGTTATTTTCATAATAATACTACTAATAATCATCATAGTCATAATAATAACAATAACAATAACAATAATAATCATCATACTTGTAGTAATAATATTTATTAATAATAAACATAACAATAATAACCATAATAATAATAATAAAAATGATAATACTAATAATAAAGAGGCTACCTTAAATGTTTTCCAAAAAGAATGGCAACAACCGAACTTGAACCCATGACCTCCCGCTTAACCAGAAACACTCTAATCACTGAGCTACTCGTTCGTTTCGGTTTTAATAATCACCTTATAATATTTTAACTAAATTTCTGTTGTTGGGTAATAAAGGATGTATCTCTCGGCCCAACAAAGTTTATGGCCCAATTTACAATTCAGATTTCTCATACGGCCCAATTTACAAATCAAATTTCTCAGCCCAACAAATATGTTGTTAATTAAAAAAAATAATTGTGCCATGGCAGGGGATTGAACCCGTGACCTCATTGTAACAGATCAAATGCCCAACCATCTCTTCTGTCTCTCGTTCTGATTTATACCCGAGATTAATTTTTATAACCTTGCTTTAACTGTTTCTTCTTCCTCATCAAATTGGAACTCGATCAATACTTATAGATTAAATACAATCAACAACTTAAAAGTTTAGATTTAAATACGTAAACGAAACAAGTTTTAACTAATTATGATATCATTGTTTTAAAAGCAAAAAAAAAAAAAATTAAAAAAAAAATAAAGCTGCTGAGCAGCGACGGTAACACATAGAAAAAAAAAATTGATTTCGACGTTGCAACGTTTTTAGACTTAGAAATCTTCATAAACTATCTTTCAAATCGACAATGGAATACACGAGAATCATCAATTGCATCAGAATCGTAACCTATTACTCGAATTTGTTCATAGAAAATCGTTTTACTTTTTGATATCAAAACTTTGACTCAAAAATTCTCGATCAAAATAAGGAATTGGATAATGAAACTTTGCAGAAAGTTTGGTTAGGAGATTTGTAACATAACTGCAATTTTAGATTTTTAAAAATCGTTTGAATTCGATCTTTTGAAAAAAAAAGAAGAACACGTACAGGGTGTTTCAAGTAAAAAAAAATCAATTTAATTACTAAATATAATTGATACTTGTGATAGAAATCGAATGGCTTATCTTCTCCTCTATATCTGATTATTTGATGTGTGATGGTAAAGCTCGACATACACCCACGAGCATAACAGTAAGCCAGAGAAAAAAAAAAGAAAAAAATATATACAGATAATAGATAGATATCACGGGTTTTTATATCTAATTTATATTATATGATTAATTTAATATTAATAACTAATAATTAATAATATAATAAAAATACTAATATAATAATAAATAATAATAATTAAAATGATAATAAAAATGATAATAATAATGATTCTAGTTAATAGAATTTATATTAATATCATTTATTATTTATTATAGAAATAGAAATACTAATAATAATGATAATAATAATAATAATAGAAATTCTTATAAAAATAGATATAATAACATATAGTGATATTAATATTATCAATAATGATAATTTCAATGATAATGATAATATTAATAATAATAGTAATAATCTAATATCTTATACATATCTTATTTCATATTTACACTATACTATTATTAATATTGATATTAATATTAATATATTTATTTTAATAATAGTACTGAGAGTACTAACTATATTTTAACTTACTTAATATTATACATTATTAGTTATTTCGTATTTACTGATTACATAATATTTTCGTTTTAGTAGTAACTTATACATTACTTTAAATTTTTCAATTCGATTTAAATGCTTTATTTGTATTATATTAATTTTAATTAATATATGCACTTATAATTATATTTATATATATACACATTTATTTTCGCACAATTGTTCGTGAATCGCCGGGCACAGTCGAAGGTCAATTGAACACATGAACATCGTTTTAAAATTTCCTAGACTCAACATTACATACTTTGCTTATCGTACCGAAATCATATAAAGATTAAGTTTAAATTTGGTCGAAAATTCCCGGGTCATCACACTCCTGATTGGTTATTATTATTATTTTTTTTATTTTAATTTAATTATTTTCTCTCTTTATACTCAACATCCAATTATATTTTGTTTCATCATCACAACATTATCGATCAACACTCAAACCCATACCATAACTTCACATTTCTAACCCCCACCGTCACATCACCCAAAACAAACCCACACCACAAATTCACACTCATTACCGTAACGAATAGTCTAACTATGATTGTAGGATCTTTTCAATCAGACTCAAGTCTGAATCATTTGTAATAGTACTAGATCTTTTGATCTTTTAAATTTAATTTTCTGTTTTTCGAAACAAAAATCTAAAAAGAAAGAAAACTATACCGATAAAAGCCCCTAGTACGTAAAAAAAAAAAACTATACCGATAAAAGCCCCTAGTTCGTAAAAAAAAAAAAAAAAACTATACCGATAAAAGCCCCTAGTTCGTGGGTCATAATTGACCCAAACGGGTCGGTCTCGATGAAACTTCAATAATTACCCGGATAAATTACCATCACTTCCGTTTGTAAAATAAACCCAGAAATCACCCCAGCCCTTATCCACTCCCTATCATCTCTTCACAATAACAGTTTCTCAATCCTCATTTCATCAAAAATCAATCCATACTATTCACACCACCTTAAAAAAATGACATCATCATCATCATCTTCTTTACTCACATCATCACCCTTACTTCGAACCCTATCTCCATTTCCAAGCAACAAAATCCCAACTTCAATTCACTTCCACCATCAAATTTCAAGAACCCCATTATCAATCAAAGCCCAAACCCTTGATTTCTCAGGTACATTCTTTGAAGGAGGGTTAGGAGGTGATGATGACATCAGCAATTCATCCGGGTCGGTTGCTACTGCTATTGAAGAGAAAGAGGAGCTCCAATCCCCACCCGGTTTGAAACAGTATGAAACCATGGCTGTTTTGAGACCTGATATGTCTGAAGATGAAAGACTCTCTCATACCCAGAAATATGAAGAGGTATGTATGCATTACTGTATTACTTATTTGTAATAATTTTGTAATCATAGTTTTATGTAATGTATGTGCATTATGTATGTCAAGTTTTAGAGTTAATAGTATATCTCTTCTATCAAAAGTACACATTTTGATAATTGCTAATGTGAATTGGGTGAAATTTATCTGCTTTTACTGTTTTGGATAATTTAGGGATACAATTTTTATAATGATAACTTTAAAACTATAATTATATGTTTTCATAGATATGGATAGAGTTACTAAAGACTGGTTAAAAATCATACTATTATGAAGTGGAGGGGAAAACTAAGAAAAATTATCTTTCAAGCTGGATGCTTGTTTTTTGATAATTAAAGATGAAAGAGTTACAAAAGACAGGTTAAAATGCTTATAGAGTCTTAGATTTGATGATCCTTTGTGTAGTTTTAAGTAGAAAGCGGGGCGTGCAAAATTGTGAAAACTTCTTTGAGTTAGGCATCTATCTCTGCATTCAGTTGAATGACAAAATGTCGTGTTAGGTGGGACGTGGGTAACAGGTCAAAACACGTAATATACTGTATGGGTTGGGTCAATTTGACCCGAAACACTTATTTAGTCCAAGTTGTCTTTTTACGTGTAAATAGTCGGTGTGCTCAATGTGATTCTGTTAACTGTATCACGCAACAGTTTTCTACTTTCTTGATTAAAATGAATTTTGATGTTGTATATACTTTAAATAAGTGATGGGCAACTTTCAACTCGTTCAACCCATTACCTTTCCTAGATTTTTCCATGTAAATTCAGTTAATCCATGATAGATATAGATATACCCAAATCAACAATACAATAAATGTCAAAATTGTCACCTTGAGGTTGTATGTAAAAAGTTGTTAGACTTTATTTATATAAGATATGTTTTGCTCATCGTTGTAAAAATCCCCAATTACTCCTTTTAAAGAACATGCCGAATTTAATCAATTGGTCAACGTCGATGAATGGTCAAAATCGGATTTGTCGGTCAAAGTCGGATTTATTCGGTCAAAATTGGTCAATGTTTTAATATGAATTTTAATAAACTAGCATTTTAGAGTTTTTGAACAAATGAACGATTATGTTTATGTTTCTAGACAATTATGTTAAAGTTTGTTTGTGTTTATGATTTTTTTTCTATATTTATAATTTTAAAAGTTTTTAGTTAAATGTATAAAAAGTCCATTCCGGGTTATCCTTGATTAATCCCCGAGCTGTCGATTAGTCCCTCCAAAGTCCAGACCGAGTCTCGAGTAGTGAGTTTTGCAACCTTGGTTTTGCTCTTTCTCATTGGTGCTTGTGAGACTTTGGTTGACTTCCAACCTGTTTGTCCTGCTCAGAGTGTTTATCCAGTCACGTTTTTTATTTTTATTTTTAAATAAGCTTCTAATTTAACCCATTTGACCCATTCAAGATAGAATATGACCCTAATCGAGCAAACACACAAGCAAAAATGGTGGAAAAGTCTACTGTTTGAAAGAGAGTAAAACAACCCGAAATCCCAAGAGCTAAGCATATCTTTTATAGCTGCTTTATCTGCCTGAAGTCGTGCAAACGTCTCTAACTTAAACTGATTCTGCCTATTCGATAAATGATTATACGTCACGACAAGGTCCAGTTTGGTGGAAGTACACATAGTCATTAATAAATATATATAACTGAGGACCTAGTTTAACAGAAATATCCAGACTGTGAGGCCTTCTTTTCTTGAAAACTATGGATCACTTTAATTATGTTTCTGTTTCAACGTACTTTATATAAAATTGCTTTACGTTGATAAGTATCGAGAAATATGAGGCGTAAAGTTTTAGAACTAAAGGAGTGTAAAGCAAACCATTTGCTAGTGTGGTTTCTTCTGTATACTGATTAACATATATAACCCATGTTCTTCCCCATTGACTTTTTGACTAAGATTAATAATTATAATTATAATTATAATTATAATTGTGAAGACACAAAAAGAAGTTAACACCAATTGATAAAAAGAAACGCAGCTATTTGTCACCGTATGTCTCGTTTTCTTTAATATTTGAACTAAATATACGACACAAAATGGAAACCTAGGAACTTTCTGTAAATGAATAATCACTTGAACAAGAGTTTAGTAAATCTCACTCACTCATATTTGTCTTTGCTGACATCATCAGTAGAACAATTCAATTCAAACATTTCCAAACCACCTAAGATTTATGTAATTGGATCTCACAAAAAAAAAGGCTTTTGTTTTTAGTTCTTTCCTTCTGTTGTCTGTTTTCGCACACCACTTCTTTTTTCACCTTTTTTAAAAATTAAATATTACTTTTTATGCATATGACATGGAATTCCTTACATAGTCCCCTTGGTTTGTTGGTATGACACACATCTGAGTCAATAACACAACATGAGGACGATGATTCTATTGACTTGCCACCTTTTTTCATTACACGTCTTCACTTCATTTAGACCATAAACATCAACTTTAAAATTATTATAAATCAATTAGGTTTTACTTTAAAAGTTTAGTGCTTTCTGATGTATTGGCATATAAAGTAAAGTGGGTATAGCAAATCTTGAATTATTAATTTCATTTAGTGGTTAAATTAGTTAATTAATTAATCATATTGTACCTTTTTTAACAGTTGCTTGTTGCTGGAGGTGGCATGTATGTGGAGGTATTCAATAGGGGTGTTATCCCTCTTGCTTACAGTATCAAGAAAAAAAACAAAGCTGGTGAGACTAATACTTATTTAGACGGTATCTATCTCTTGTTTACTTATTTCACAAAACCCGAATCTTTGGAGGTTTTGGAGAGGACTTTGAACATGGATGATGATGTCATCAGATCATCAACCTTCGTAATAAGGAAAAGGAAGTTTTAGTTCTATAAATCTTCGGTTTTGGCTTTGAGAAAGGCAAAATAGGAAGAGTTATAGTACTCTTATTGTTTGAGTTGAAAGTTTTAGTTATATAAGTACCAAGTTGTAGAAATGTCACTTACATTGTTTTGCATTGTTGTTCTTGTGTATTTGGCTTTTTTGGGCTAATTATGTTAAGAGTATCTCATGTAATCAGACGTTCTTTTCGCTACAAATGCAAAAAGCCCGTGATAGCATGGAATTTCTAAGATATTGAACTGCAGTTTCCGCTGTTAAAAACAGTGGTACATCAATGGTAGGCGCAAACCTTTTTACTATTGTCTAAATAAACTTGTAATCAAATTGTCATTTAATTTGTTTGTCTATCTGAAAGAAGTCTTGTTGGGTAAGATACTAAGGGCATGTTTACTTTTCATGATCTGTTTCTCTTAATTCTGTAAGTAAAATTGATGTTTTCTTTGTCACTTGATCCAAATGGTCTATTTTAGAAGATATAGAATCAGACATTCTTCTACTCTTCTCCAAACAAATGCATATGAAAACAATACTTAATATAATATAAAGACATTCTTCTACTCTTCTCCAAACAAATGCATATGAAAACAATACTTAATATAATATAAAAGTAAACAGCCCCTAATTTTCCATGTGAAAGAGCACTCATTACCTATAAACTAATTATACACTCAGACTACAAAAAGGATATTAAATAAATAGACCCATCCACCCATGCCAATGAGACTATACAAGTTCCGAAACAGTTTATGTTTATATTAAAGCATTGGTTTATAGCCACACATTGTTGTTGAACTTTATAATTCTTTTTGGGTTTTATAGATATAGTCAGAGACCAGTCAATTACAACTCAATTCTGGGCAGTGGGCACTTCTTTTTCACATTCTTTGGATTTAGCTCGTCGACGTGCTTTAGCAGTCACATGAAATTCAAATTCAATACTTGTAATGCTTAAGTTTGTTTCATATACTAAAACAAACTTCAAATTATGTAAACTTATGACAAATGAAAAGGTGAATGCACTTGGTAATAAACTAATGAAATAAGTATTGATTGTTTAGAATCTTTAAATTTAATGGGTGGCCCAATTTGATACCCCAGTACTGTTTGAGAGAGACATAACTTACATTCATGTCATACTTCCTCTATAAACTGTTTTATATTGTTCTCATGTTAATCATGAAAGTCATCTTATTACCTTTAAATTAGTGTATGTTATTTTTATATATATAAGTATAAGAGTCTATCATTTTCTAAAACCAATTGGTGATAGAGGAACTTTCCCTTTGACTTATATGCATATATTTGTTTTTGTCCATGACTGATGTGAGATAACTTCCCAACACGCCCCCTCACATCGAGGCGTGAAACGGTTGTAGAGATGGCGGCAAGAAGAAGGCCTGACTCAATCTCTTTGTAGCGACGGCGGCACACTCATGGGGGCCTGACTCGGACTCGCTGTAGAACAAACCGTCCACCTATGCTCTGATACCATGAAAGAATTGATAAATCGTATAGTCCAACAATATGTACAACATATAAGTCCAAGAGTCAATCCTTTTCTAAAACCAATTGGTGATAGAGGGACTTCCCCTTTAACTTATATGCATACATTTGTTTTTGTCCATGACTGATGTGGGATAACTTCCCAACATTATATAATATTATAATTTTGCTTATCTTTAGGCATGCAGTTGCTAGGGGTGTGCACCATTTAGTTTCAAATCGAATAAAACCAAATATCGAATCGAATCCAAAAAAAATAAAAATAAAAAAAATAAATAAATAAACCGGATTTTTTAAACGGTTTTCGGATCGATCAAAACCGAAACCGGATTCATAATTCGGTTTTCGGTTTGATGTTCGGTTTTGCAAATTTCAAATTCGATTAACCGAAAACCGAATTCAAATTAATAACATATTAAAATATATTTGTATTTATAATATTTATATTTATATTATATTTGATGTATTATTTTACTTTTATTAAACAATAAACATGTTATATACACTCTATACTTAAACTAATTTCACAACCGTTAATTCTAATTTATATGTAAGTAATTATGCTGGTTATGATTTTTATTTTTAGTAATTTTCGGTTTTAACCGAAACCAAACCGAAATCAAATTTGGTTTATGGTTCGGTTTTGGTTTTGATATTTAAATTTGATTTCGGTTCGGTTTTCGGTTTTGATTTTAGAAGTTTCAAAACCGAATAAACCGTAAAATCAAAAATCGAACCGATGAACACCCCTAGTTGCATCCCTTAAACCTGGCTTATTAAAGTTTCAGAAACAAATTATGTGTTAAGTATGCTTGTTTTTGTTGAGAAAAGTATGTACGCGACAACCTAATCCTACTTTGTTTGAAAACTAGAATTAAAACAGTTGAAACACATACTTCTAACACGATACGAATCAAATCAAACATTTTAGTCTGAAATCTCCAAATTGTAAGTTGACCAAGTATTTGCCATATGCTACTACATTTTACATCTATTTGGTAAACTCCACAGTTAATTTATATAAGAAGTACTACTTAAATCTGACATGAAATTATGGGTATAAAATATTTGTCCAAGCAACACAAATCATACCCAAAATGCAAAATTAAATACCAACCCAAGATCAAACATTTGCTTGTGAAATAAGCATGAATTAAAGATAGTGCACCAACATGAATGTGGGTCTTAATCTTTTCAGTGCCATAATATATGAGCATTTCCATTCTCAATTTTTTTTATATATATAATAAATATTAGATGGTCCCTTTGGTTTTTGGTGCCATGTTATATTAGCTTGTAAACATGGTAGTAAATAAATATAATGTTTCCATTGATGAATTGTTTCTTCATGCCTAAAGCTATTCCTTACAGTGATCATATTCTACATCTTTTGTTTGCTTTTTTTCTTTGTCCCTTTCATATAATCCCTATCAAACATGTTCCACTAATACTTGAATACATAGACCCCATTCATTGGTAACTCACTTAATTAAGAAATCCACTAAGGTCACTAGCTATTAAGTTATTTCATATATATAACTATACTAGGGTCTGCTAATTCTTGACATATGAAATCAGTTGGTTTTTAAGTAAACAACACTCTTTCTCTCTCTCAAAAGATTCCAACTTCCACTGTTTCATATAACTGCATTTGTGGACTTGTGTCGATACTCAATCAAGAAAGTTGACATCCACAAGAATTCTTACTTTTCAAGCATAGAAACCGAACAACTTATAGGATAACTCGGATGTTGTGTTTAGAAACAGAATCCATATAATACCCACCTTTTTTTCCACCAAAAGATTCTAACTTTCACTCAGTTTATAACTTGCTTTCATTCATTTGAGTTCTTACTCAATTAAGAAGCATTTATGTTTCGTGTTGAAAATTAATTAACACGTACAAGTATCTTATTCCTTTCTTATATAAACTTCGAGAAGTTGGACGAAAGCACAAACCATATAACACACATTCTCTCTGTCTCAAAAGATTCTAACTTGATTTGAACATTTGTATCCACACACTTGTATTCTCACTTAATCGAGAAATCAAGAAGAACCGACACTATCGTTTCTAAAATAGTAACCAAAGATCTGTATTTGCACTCGCGCCGTATAAATGGGGTACCTTCAATCAACAAGTACAAGTAGTGGTGTTAGCTCTCACTTGTATTCACAAGCACTTCAAATGAAATTATACCAAGCCTTCATATTTTCCATCCCAATACTCTTTTCTGTAATATTATTTCTATTGTTTTACTTGTTCTACCTCAAAAGGACTTTTAGAAGCATTAATACTCCATCTTCTGCATCTGTACTACATTCAACAACATCAGTAAATTCAACTCTGCCTCAATATGTATGTATAAAACTCTATATATCTTCTCTTATATATATATCTCTCCCTCAAATATTTATTCTTTTGGTGTCTATTTTTCTTACAGAGCGAAATGGACGGGTTGAGGATAAACCTTGAAGACAAGCTTACTGTGATCTTGTTTGATGAAGATTTATATGCAAAGGATTTAATGTAAGGATACAAATACAACTTCTCATATCTCAACTCTTATCTAGTTTCACAGTTTGAATAACTGTACTTTTTTAACTTAATAACTGTACTTTTTTTTAACTTATTTTTGGAGCAAAAATTTGTAGAAAGTTACTTATTTTTAACAAATGTAGCATTTCAATGCATTTTAAGATAAAAAGTCAAAGTACTAGGTGAAAAAGGTCAATCATCCATAAAATTATGAGTGATCCGTACACCACCTAAATTTATTCGTACACCACTAAAACTGCTTAATTGTTATGCATTAAAACTCTATAATGCACGTTTAAGGTGTATGGAAATTTTTAGTGGTGTACAGTTCATCACCGCTCTTTGTATCTGAATAAAATATGAAAAAAATCATCAAATTTAATGGAACTCTATGAAAATTCAATGTTTAGGTGTTGTGTTTGTTTGGGAGAATTTGAGATGAATGAGAAGCTACACCAAATACCATCATGCCAACACATGTTCCATGGTGAATGCATACGAAACTGGCTACATTCGAACATTACATGTCCCCTCTGCAGATGCTCTGTTGTCAACACAACCAAAGACGATCACCACGAGCCGCCAATGATTCATGAACCATCCGCTGTTGTCAACACGAATTTGAACTCGCAAGGGGTTCCTTCAGAACACAGTGTGGTTATATTCGAAGGGTCATCTAGTTCAAGTATGGACATCAAGTGTTCAATTCCAACTGAAGATTCTGTTGTTGTTAATATTCATATCAATGATTCTTAAGTTTACATGAAATTTATTTTGCTCAGAAAGTAGAAATCTAGACTAAATGATGAGTACATGAAAATCAAATGTTGTACCAAGTGTTATCCAAGCTGTACTTAAAAGATGATTCTTGACATTTGGTAATAACTAATGTCATCTTCTTGCAAATTGGCATAATGTATCATCTATTTTCACAATTTAATTGTATCTGTTTAGCTAAATTTATTAAAATGTCACATAAACAATAATCATAATATCAGCCATATTAAGGCAAATGAGTAATTATTGCCATGTAGACAACTTTAATAAGTAGAAACAATTCATAAAACAACCAACAAATAGTACTCAAGTCAATTTAACATAGCATAGGCTCTTTCTTTCAATCATCCATTATCCATATCAAAGTATCCTATGGAGCTTTCAAGTTGTAGGAGAAGGTATGTGATCAGATGCACTTATACAACATACAAACTCTGATCACCAAGCTCGCGATTTTTTAATTTCAGCACATTCTAAAGCTACAAGCCAAAGACTTGATTGCCTATGGAGGAAGAAAGTTGCAGCTTGCTTCCACAACTCATTTTCTCCAAATTTTGGCTCCACCACATCCTAATTCGTTTCACGCTTCTACGGAACACCCATTATTGATAGGATGTGGAATAAAAGTAAGCTTTAGGTTGGTTATGGGTCGATCAAGTAAAACACACAATGCTGAATGGTCCGACGTGTTTGTTTGTAACTCTTAATATCAGAGAAATTTCTGTTGAACCAAAATACTATTTTAGTGATAACTGGAAATTTTTTATTGAATTGCTATGTCCCTTTGCTAAACGCAAGCATTCGCGCATTATTGTCATAAAGCTTCTTTTTGGAGCGTCGGTATATTTTCAATGGCAAGAAAGGAATAGTAGGCTCTACAATTCTAGATCGAGATCCTCTAATCAAGTGTTTAATGCTATCTATACAACGGTTCGACTAAAGCTTATGTCGCTTAAATGAAAGAATTCGGCTTCGGTGAGAAGATTGAAGGAAAATTGGAAGATCCCTTAATGTCTAGTTTGTTTAGGGGTTTGGTGCTTTAGCTTTTCATTTAATATCGTAGAGCTTTAGCTGGTTTGTTCGAGGGGCTATAGGGTTTGTCCTGTAGTCGTTGTTTTGGCTTGTAACAATTCTTTAATGCATTCATCGAGTGATACCTTTTACCCAAAAAGAAAAACAAAACTCTTTTAACCATCCAACCATCCAATACCGCCATTTATTATATGTCATCCTAAATTTATATCTGAAACTCTTATAAAAAACTACAGAGTATATTCTTTTATTTATCCATATTAATGTTGAATCCCTTAAAGTTAAATCATTCATTTTGTCCATAATGAGAAATCAAACAAGTTATTCTCATTAAAGAATCAAATCACCTTTGATTCATTCAGATTTTGAATCATTCATAGTTTAATCATTCTATTTATCAAACACAACCTCGGTTATAAACAAAATGAGTAGAAAGAGTTAAGTTCATCTAAAAAGTAAAATAAAATAACATATTGAGATTATTTTTAGAAACAACTTTTTGAAATTGTTATTCAATCAATACATATTTAAATATCCAATACAAATTTATATATAATTATAGTTTTATTTTTTGTTAGATAGAAAAAAAAAATAAATAAGAAAAAGAGAAAATAAAGTAAAGCCCAAATGCTACGGTTTGACAGGCTAAAGATTTCTTTTAGCCCATCCACATGATAACCTTCATCGTGGGCCAAAGCCTTACTTTGAAATGGAGTACGTGTTAGGCCACATATGCAAAGTCAGTCTTGTTTTAAAATGATCCAAACATTGTAAGGTACATCAATCGTGTTTTCTTTGTACACCAATTAAATTTATACCATTAGATTTTATTTAATGACACTTTTACCCTTGGTAGAAACAAATATATTTTATTTTGAATACAAGTATTTATACTATAGATAGTCCAACTCGAACTCACAATTTCAAAGTCGACGAGTTTTAGGGGCTTAGAAATTTATCTTTTGAGTTTTATATTTAAGTACAATATTACGTCGCCAACATCAATGCGATTTGGGAAGGTCTCTGAGGGGTTTTCCCAACCTTCGATGGTAATGCCAACATCGTCGCGATTTGAGTTTCCTCCTAACGCGTGTGTAGGTGAAAAATAGGAGCATTCGATGTCGATATAACCGTTAAAAAAAACATATTACCTCGCCATCAGTTGTCATTAGTCAAATTACTTTACAACTCATACTAACAATTTTGGTTTTAATAGAGATTACATATAATGTAAGACAGTTACTTTATATTCCCCTACGTAGTTTTGAGCCCGATTATACATATAACGCCCAAACGTATCTACCGATACACTATAACAACCACATAAAGTATAACATGGTTAATACTACTGGAGTTCGTAATAGCCTTTTCGTGCCATCAATTGCGGGTCCTTTGAGGAATAAAAAACATAAAAAAGAAAGATAAAAAAGAAGATACCTATAGATCACGTTGTCTTGAAAACCATAAAATGTTGAAAATATAGATCACGTTGTCTTGAAAACCATAAAATGTTGAAAAATTGGGACCTCAAAAAGATCGACCAAAGTAATCCGTGAAGACCTACTAATCCGGATAGCAATGCTTTTGTTGGCCGTGAATTTTGATAGGCCCAGTTCTCTCCTGTGAGTCTTTGACGCATAAAAACAAACACTTGGTGACAAAATCACAAACACTATTTTGTTCTTCAAACATTAATATTAATATTAATATTATTGCACATCACTACACTATTTCAGTTTCACATGTCACATAAGTTAAGCATTGGATCTTCATTCTTAATTTGCTATATTATTTTCCCTTAACCTGAACGTGATAAAAATAATAATATAATTCTTTGTTATTGACGGCTTTAAAACTTACATTATCATTTCCTTAGAATGTACTTTATAATTTAAACATGAAACATATAATGTTTTTTCCATTTACTCTATGCGAAAAAATATATTTTTATTCAATATATGTAGTCTAATCGAATTATTTACGGTTCTTTTTTGTTTTATGATTATATTATATTATGCTAATAATAAATTTTGAACCTGAAACATTTATGTTAGTATCATGATGCCAATGGACTAATAGATTGTCTTCGTATGGTTTCCATAAAATAAAAAACAATATGAAGTGGTCATTTCTCTATTTAGGAGATAACATGACTTTTCAATATACCAACTTCTCTGACATGTCAAGCTATCGTTTTAATTTATTACATTACATACATCAGATCAGATGAGACATAATAATTGATGATACGCATATATGATTTTATTTGATTCGTATCAAATAAATTTTATTTGCATACAACTTATTCACATTATCAAATAAAACATCAAAAGAATTCAAAAGTGCGTGGTGTCAATGACCGGAATTAAAATAACAGTTAAAATAAAGCAGGCTACCGGACACAGAGAAGATGTACAAGCCACCTGGACGCCAGCCGGATAGGCATAAGGTGGGCGAAAGACCGACATATACGCCGACCAAGCAAAAGCCGGATTAAACGGTGAGTCATTTAGAAGCTAGCCGGATGTAACCCTAACGTGCAACTCATATAAGAGACCATTCAGATGAAGAATGTCGTGAAGAAACACTTGACGATTTTAAAGGCTGTATTTACGTGTAAGCCCTTCCACTTGGCCAATTGTGTAGGGTACCCAATATCCTGCACACGAATACCAAAAATATATGGGCATTAACACATGAATGGAGCGTTTGTGCCGCGTTAACCCGATCTTCAGGAAAGTTTGTTACGATAGTTTGTTACAGAGACACGTGTCACATCATCATTTCCTCTAACAAACTATTGGCGCCTATAAATACACCTTTGAGTTATTCATTACACACACAATCAAACACACAGTTAATACGTCGTTACTCTGCTCAACATACCATCCAGACAATCACATCGAATTTCGGTCATCACCAGAGTTCAATATCTTCAAGATATTAATCTATTCGATCCAATCGAGCAGATTAATTCAATTGATAGTTTTACACCCACATGAATTTTCAAATTCTAATTGATTGTTTTACACCCATAATATAACATCCCGTTTTTCCCATACGTAAATTAAGGTATATATTTTATCGTTAATACGCTTATAACTCGTTCGTTTATGTGATGAAATAAATAAAGTGTTAGTTGATGTATAAATGTATATATGTGTATATATATATATATATATATATATATATATATATATATATATATATATATATATATATTTTGAATATATGCATGTATAAGTATATGCATGGGTTTTTGTTGATGTTAAGTCATGTGAGGCTTAAGGACGAAGTTTAGACGTATATAGGAAGCGCGAACAAGGTATACAAGTTGTATAAATCTTTAAGTTGAGTTAAGTTGTCGAATGGGCCAGTTGCAGGCCATTGCCGCGCCGCGGAGTTCTTTGGCGCGCCGCGACACTTAAAGTAAATCTGAGTCAGGAGAAGTTTAAAACAGCTCGAAAAGTTAGCCTAACGCCGTGCCGCGGCATTGAAAGTCGCGCCGCGACATTTCTGGGTAGCTGACTCCGAATTCAGTTTTTAAAAGGGTAAATTCGAGGGTATATTCGTCTTTTCGCGTATGGATCAGATTTGTGGCTTAAATCTCACCCACTTATCCACTCTTATTCATTTCTTTTCCTTTTTATTTCTCAATTTCCTCTCAAAACACAAAACCCACTTAGATTAAACTTGAGATTTGAAGGTGAAGAATTGAGATTCAATCCTTGGAGCAAGAATTAAAGTTGTTCTCCTCGTTCTTGGCTACGAGTGGATAGTTTTGGCAAGTCTTAACTCCGTATTTTGAGTTTTAGATAATTTATGGTTAGGGTTTGGCCATTAGAGGCTTGTAAAGACCCATTTGGGGATTTAATGGGTGAATTTGGGTTAATTTGATGTAAGGAAACCCTAATAGCTATAATCTAGAGTTTTGTTCATGTAAATTGTGATTTGTAAGTGTTAATGGTGTTGTTAATCACTAATATACTTGTAGAATAATGAAAACTTGTTAATGGGTTAAGTTTGACCAAAGTTGTTAGTATAAGTGTTAAAATGGGTCAAATGAGTGATTGTTGACCTAGTTAGGTGAGATGGGTATGAAATACCCATAATTTGTGCTAGTTGGTTATAGTAGACTCAAATAACTAGCTTTTAGTGATTTATATTGAGTCTTGGCTATTAATGGGCGGTTTTGGTATAAATGAGTCATTTAATGCAAACGGGTCATTAAATGCTCAAGTGTTGAATGTTGGTGTTTGGTCCAACTAGTTTGTGTATTGAAAGTATACTTATTGCATTAGGTACTTTACTTTGAAGCTTTCGGAAGTGCATAATCATCATCTTGGCGTTAAGGAGAGTGGGATAAGTATATATGTATGTATATAATGTATGTATTTGTATGAATGGATATGTGTTGTCCGAGTTAGTAGTATATGCCGTTGTACACTAATGGTTTCTATAAATGGATATGCGTTGTTCGAGTTTGTGGTATATGTCGTTGTACACTAACGGTCTATTGGGCGGATATGTGTTGTCCAAGGGTTAGTGATATATGTTGTTGTACACTAACGGTTGTTATGAACACCGATGGGAAATTCGAGTACCATTCCTTTGTACGATTGGTTAACCATGGTTTTGTGAATTTGTGATTAGCATATTAAATTGTGAACTATATGCTATTGATGTTGCTAGCTTATTGTGTATTACGGATAGTAGTTTATGCTTGTCGTTGGCATGGTTGTTGAATTGCTAGATTGTTTGTGGTATTATGTAAGTGAATGCAAGTAGATAGATTATATATGCATATGTATAACTATTGCACTCACTAAGCGTTAGCTTACCCCTCTCGTTGTTTATCTTTTTAGATGCAGGTGTGGACAAGGGAAAGGGGGTTGTTGGATACTAGTTACCCCGTGTTGGATGCTTGTTGAAGCTTTTGAAGTTGGCCTAGTGTTTTGGGTAGTTTAGCCCCAAACCATGCTCGAAGTGTTGTTTGGATTAAAACTATCCTCTTTGAATGGGTCAAACTTGTATTACATTTGTTAAGGGCCTTCGTGCCGTTTGTAAACATTTAACTTGTGATATTGCTTAAATGGGTTATATGTAACCGTTTAATTGGGCGCTAATGGTTTGTTATAAAAAAAAATTTATCGTATTGATTACGGGTTGGGTTGTTTCAAGTGGTATCAGAGCATGGTTTAAGGGATTTAGGCGACTTGAGATAGGTGCCTAGACTTAGACTTTACTATGTGTGCGCTTCATGCGGGACTTGTAGGACTTCGGGTCGGATCGGGTTTGGTTAGTGCATAGGTTTATGTGAACTAACCTTGCGCTATTGGTTTTATGTTGTATTTGAAATCCATCAAGCGAGATAGACTTTGTACTAGCAAGTTAATGCGAGATGCTCGCGTAACAATGACTAGCTACCATTGTTACGGGTGCAAATCGTGTCAAACAAGCGATGTACGACGATTGTTGAGCAAGATGGGGCGGTAAGGTGTATATGTGCATATATATATATATATATATATATATATATATATATATATATATATATATATATATATATATATATATATATATATATATATATATATATATATATATATATATATATATATGTGTGTGTGTGTGTGTGTGTGTGTGTGTGTGTGTTATGTCTTTTCGTTTCGATGTTTAACCTCTTCCGTTTTATAGAATGAAGATGAGAAACGGACACGACACCGATAATGGGGGCACGAGCGAGGACCCCGAGTTCACGGCCAAGGTTGAGGCCATTTTTAAAAGTCATCATGCATCTTTCCTAGAAGATGTTAAGATGTTTCTAGATACGATTGACGAGCAATTAGTCAACGTAGTAAAGGAGCAAATTAAAGTTGTCCTTCAAGAGGACAATGTTGGAAGACGAGACTTTTTCTATAAGAATTTCAAAGATGCTCAACCTCCTACTTTTGAGGGCGAGCGGGATCCACTTAAGAGTGCCCGATGGATCTCCGATATGGAGGGGGCTTTTCGTACTTGTGAATGCCTCCTCGATAAGAAGACGAGGTACGGTTGTAGCAAGTTGAGAGGTGATGCTAAGTTGTGGTGAGATGCGAAAATCCAACTTTATGGCGAAGAACAATGTATGGATTTTAATTGGGACGAGTTCAAGGCGGAGTTTTTCCAAGAGTACCGAACTTCGGCCGATCTTACTAGACTTAAGGACGAGTTGTGTGCCTTGAGGCAATGGTCGATGGATTTGAACACTCTCAAATCCGTTTTCTTGTCAAAGACCCAATTTTGCCCGGAGTATGTCGGGAATGATAAAATGTTGAAAGAAGACTGTTACCGAACCTTGAACGATAGTTATCAAGAGAAGATTAGTGTGAACGTGGTGAAAAGTTTTGATGAGTTGTTTAATATGGCCAAAGGTTTTGAGTCGCTCGTCTTGAGAAAAAGCAGCTTTACTTTTGGCAAAAGGAAGTTTGAAGCTACTAGTCATTCGAACAAGAAGAGTAAGGGTGTGAGTGAGAGTGTTGGTAGTGTGAAGAAGGGTGTCACTGGTGGTCACGTGGTCACTTACTATAATTGTGGGCAAAAAGGTCACATTTCTCGTAATTGTCCGAAACCATCACCTACAACCAAGCTCACTTGTTTTAATCGTGGTAAGGAAGGGCACCGAAGGACGGAGTGTCCCGATTTGCGGGGCGATCATGTTAAGAGGTTGGAAAAAGTGGCAGACACGACTAAGGGACGAAATTATTTGATGACCAATGATGATGCCAAGCAATCCAATGAAATTGTCTTAGGTACTTTCATGGTTAACTCTAATCCGGCAAGGATGTTATTTGATAGCGGTGCTAATATATCTTTCGTGTCGCCTCGATTTGTGTCTAAGCTTAACAAACCGCTAGCTAAGTTAAGTCATCCGGTAGAAGTCGAAATAGCGGATGGCAAGACGGTGCTAGGGGTTGATGTGTATAAGGATTGTAATGTTGTGTTTGGTACCGAAACTTTTAAAATTGATCTCATTCCGATGACTTTGGGTGAGTTTGATATTGTTGTGGGTATGGATTGGCTCGATTGTTATAGAGTCGATATTGCATGCCATGATAAGTTCATTCGTGTCAAGACCCCAAGTGGGGGAGAGTTGATTATTCATGGTGATAAACGAAGAAGACTCGTACCATTATGCACTTATGCATGGGTGCGACGTTTTCTTAAGAGTGGTGGTATGGTTTTTGTTGCCCATGTAGTTGATACTCGTGATGAGCCACCATCCATTCGTGAAATTCCGGTGGTTAATGAATTTGAAGACGTTTTTCCGGATGAGTTACCGGGTGTTCCGACGGAAAGACAAGTTGAAATTCGCATTGAGTTGGTTCCGAAGCTACTCCCATTGCTAAAACTCCTTATCGCTTAGCGCCGACGGAAATGCAAGAGTTGTTAAATCAAACCCAAGAGTTGCTTGAAAAAGGTTTTATTCGACCGAGTTCCTCGCCATGTGGTGCTCCAGTTTTGTTTGTGAAAAAGAAAGATGGTAGTATGCGGATGTGCATCGATTATTGGGAGTTGAACAAAGTGACGATCAAGAATCGTTATCCATTGCCTCGGATTGGCGATTTGTTTGACCAACTCCAAGGTGCAACGTATTTTTCTAAGATTGACTTACGATCCGGCTATCATCAAGTGCAGGTCCGTGAGGAAGACATAGAGAAAACGTCTTTCCAAACTCGTTATGGGCATTTTGAGTTTGTGGTTATGCCTTTTGGTCTTATGAATGCACCAGCGGAATTCATGGATCTTATGAACCGAGTGTGCCAACCTATGTTGGACAAGTCGGTAATTGTGTTCATTGACGACATACTTGTTTATTCTAAGAGTATGAAGGAACATGAGCACCATTTGCGCGAAGTGTTGAAGACGTTGTTGAAGGAGAAGTTGTATGCTAAATTCTCCAAATGTGAATTTTGGCTAAGGGAAGTGCAATTCTTTGGCCATATTGTGAATAAGGAAGGTATACAAGTAGATCCGGGGAAGATAGAGACGGTGAAGAATTGGGGAAAACCGACTACGCCTACGAAAATTCGAAGTTTTCTCGGATTAGCCGGTTATTATCGTCAGTTTATCCAAGACTTTTCTAAAATTACTTCTCCTTTGACGAAGTTAACAAGGAAGAACGTGAGGTTTAATTGGGAAAACGAGCAAGAAATTGTTTTCCAATTATTAAAGGAGAAATTGTGTCAAGCCCCGGTGTTGGTATTACCGGAAGGGATTGAAGATATGACACTTTATTGTGATGCCTCATTAAATGGAATCGGGTGTGTCCTAATGCAAAGAGGTAAAGTCTGTGACGACCCGGCAATTTTCGACCAAATTTAAACTTAATCTTATTATAATTCTGACACGTTAAGCAAAGTCTATAAGGTTGAGTCTCAAAAATTTTGAACTGTTTCATATATGCAATTGACCTTCGACTGCTCTCGACGATTCATGAACAATTAATTGTAAATAGATATGTGTGTATATGTATATATATATATATATATATATATATATATATATATATATATATATATATATATATATATATATAATAATTTGAAATATAATTTGAAGTATTATATGTTGTTGCTATTAAAAATTAATAAAATAAAAATAGGATATTATAATAATAATTATTTAAAATATATCTCTATATATAAATAAAGTATATTAAAAATAAATATTAAATGATTGTAATACTCGTTTGTCAGTCGATCGATATTAAGCAAGTTAAATTCAAACTGATATTATTTTAAAATAAACGGTGATCCGAAAATGAGTTCTATAAATTTTAGGCTTATTAAAGATATATTTAGGAACCATTTGTTGAATTTTGAAACTTTTCATATTTTACTTGGGATTGGGAGTGAATAATTAATGTAATTTTTATTTAATAATTAATACTTGAATTTTATATCATAATGACCAAAATAATTAAAGATAATTATCATAAAAATTTGGAATTTATCTGTGTACTTTTAATCCGCCACTGATTAACAAACGGGGCATGAGATACTATCCTATTAATAGTGTCGGTAGTAAACTTACAAAAACAACCGATGGCTAAACTATTTGGCACTATTTAGTTCTTGAAATTTGAGTAATACCGTGTTTGATTTTTTTTGTTTCTTCTTTCCACTGAAACGTAGATATACATATACACACACACACATATATATATATATATATATATATATATATATATATATATATATATATATATATATATATCCCTATCTTCTCTCTCTCTCTCTCTCTCTCTCTATATATATATATATATATATATATATATATATATATATATATATATATATATATATATATATATATATTTGATTACATACTGAGTGTGAGAATCCACCATCCAACCTCTCTTTTCTCTTTTATATATATCAACACCTTACACTATCACTTGTGTCTATCTATCCTAACCAATCGACAACCATCTGATGAACCACCATTTTCATTTTTCCTTTTGTCATTCGTTTCCTGTCTGAACCAAAGCCCAACCAACAATGTAATACCCCAGCTTAACATGACCACAATATTGTCCGCTTTGCCCGCAGGCGCACGACTTTTTCTTGGCGACCACACACGAGAAGCACTTTCCCAGGAGGTCACCCATCCTGGTAGTGCTCTCGCCCGAGCACGCTTAACTACAGCGTACTAACACATCTGCTCTGCCTGTGGTCCCAAAACGCGTTGTGTCATTTAAGCGTGAGTATTACCTTATAATCCCATGATCACTCATGTCTGTGGGCGATGTGGGATTTGCCTAGGGTGTTACATTCACCCCCCCTCAGGGACTCATCGTCCTCGATGAGGTTTGCCCCACCACCCCCAACAGCACATGAGTGGCTCTGATACCATTCTGTAATACCCCAGCTTAACATGACCACAATATTGTCCGCTTTGCCCGCAGGCGCACGACTTTTTCTTGGCGACCACACACGAGAAGCACTTTCCCAGGAGGTCACCCATCCTGGTAGTGCTCTCGCCCGAGCACGCTTAACTACAGCGTACTAACACATCTGCTCTGCCTGTGGTCCCAAAACGCGTTGTGTCATTTAAGCGTGAGTATTACCTTATAATCCCATGATCACTCATGTCTGTGGGCGATGTGGGATTTGCCTAGGGTGTTACAAACAATCACCGGTTACGTTGCAATTATTTCTGTTCCACTTTGGATGTAACCTTCACCACCTTCGGTTCACCACCACAACTACCCTTAACCGTTGAGTTCATCAAACAACCAACCCACCACCTCAATAAAAACCGCCACCACCTTCACCATCTTTATAAATCACCATCACCTTCTACCCTTGTTTGCTGCTACTACTCAACACCCATCGAAACCCACACAAGAACACCACGTAGCTGTTTACTTTTTCTATTTCGATCAACTAGAACAACCACTCTCTTTCACTTCAATCACCTCTACCTTAGTTTTATGTTTTCTATTTTTTTATCCCCATCGTGAACACCCCTTGATCGCTACTACTGTCTAAGTTTTCTGTTGATAATCGATCACCCAACATTCATCATCATCGATAACCACCTTTGGTCTCCTTAAATTCACCACATTCCATCACAACACCGCCACCTTCACAGCCCAAGAACACCATCTCTCTCTCTCTCTCTCTCTCTCTCTCTCTCTCTCTCTCTTCCTCTCTCTCTCTCTCTCTCTTCTATTTTATACTTGAACTATCACCAAAACAGTGACCACGTTTTTCCTATTACTTCTGTTTGTTTCAGTCCGTCGAGAACAACTGCAACAACAACATCCATCATCACGACCACCATGTCAACCGTTTACTCAATGTATCTGTTTTCTAATAATGATCAAACCCCACAAAACACAACTTTGTTCAACTCATTACTGTTACTTCATCATATTTTATAGCTTAAACACCACCAACATTGAACTCCACAACCATCACGACAATCCATCTCCTGCAATCGATATATTCTAGATTTCTGAAAACAGCGAAACTTTGATGATGATGATGAATAATACAGTGAACGATGAAAGAATGATGAAAATAATTATGATTATTCTGTATTAATAAATGAACGACGATGATGCGGGTAGATGATGATAATTGTTGGAGAAATTGAGTGTTTGTCTGTCTGCTTTATTTAGTTTTGTGGCCGACATTTTCAAGTTAAACAACCCCACTAACCTCTCGTTCCATTCAAATTAACATGTATTTGGACTGGTGTAAATTGGATCGGGTTTGTTAATGGGTTGCATATGAGTTGGGCTCAAAAACTTGATTTATTAAGATGGTGATGGGTTTAAATGTTATTGATAAACAGCGGGTATGTATTAAATAAATAAACACGCGATTTATTTAAAGAATGTATTAAACAGCTCATTGGTTTAGTAACGGAGTTGCTAATCGAGAGGTTACGGGTTCGAGCCCGGTCCAGGGCATTTCTTTTTAGGAAAAGCTTTTAAAGGGGTATACATTCATATTTTTTTTATTTCCATTATTATTATTATTATTATTATTACAATTATTATTATTATTATTATTATTATTATTATTATTATTATTATTATTATTATTATTATTATTATTATTACCATTATTGATTATTGATATTATTATTTTGCTTATAAATATAATTATAAATAGGATATAAGAGATGATAAAAGGAAAGATACTAAATAGGATGATTAGGAAATTATCAGTATTATGATTTAAAAGATAATGATAAAAATTATAAGTATAAGAAAATATATAATTATGATTAAAGTTGTTATTTTGATTATTATCGTTAGCCTTATTATTAGCATTATTATCATTATAGTTATTAGTATAAATAGTAGTATTATTATTATTAATAAAATCATTATTTTTATAGTTATTATTATTATTATTAGTATTCATTATTATTAAAAGTATTCCTTTTATAAATATTATCATTTTATAACTATGATTAATATTATTATAGGATGAAACAACTTTTTATTTATTATTATCAACATTATTTTATCAAACAACTATTAGTTATATAAAATCCATATTTACTACGTGTAACATAACTATATTATTATTTTTGTAATAAATATTAATAAATGTAATTAATTAGATTATTAATGAAAAACATAGTTAAAATAACAATTAATTCACTAATAATAATATATATATTCGATTACGATTATATATGTATTAATGAATACACAAATGATAGAGGTTCGTGAATCCGAGGCCAACCCTGCATTGTTCAGTTTCGTCGTTTGCATATTTTTACTACAAAATATCGTATTGTGAGTTCATTTGATTCCCTTTTACTCTTTACATTTTTGGGACTGAGAATACATGCGCTACTTTTACAACTGCTTTATTAAATGCTTTTGAAATACATTTTGAACTGCGAATACATGAAATACTTTTATAAATGTTTGACGAGATAGACACAAGCAAAACATTCATCGAATGAATTATGTGGACGTGATAATTGCCACCATTGAATTATGTGGACGTGATAATTGCCACAATTGATATGAATATTTTTCTCCTGATTATTATTGCTTGGTAACCTAAGAATTAGGGAACATCACTAATTTTGAAAATTGGTGCACGCCTAATTGACGCGAATCCTAAAGGTAGCTACCGGGTTTAACACCCCCACCCAGAATGTTCACTAGACGGAAGGGCTAGTGGGCGTGGTGTTTAGTACTTCGAAGTTTATATGATTATTATACAGACGAGATGTTCTGTTTGGGGATATTATTATGCGCATTATATGTTAAGGTCGGTTACCATGCCAAGCTATGAAAGTACAGCAAAGTGAATGTTATGTATCGAGAGAATGATTTTTATACACAGGTTATGTGTATGAGATTTTGTACACGAGATATGTGTACGGTAACTAAGATTTATGAAAAATGGTTTCGTACACGAGAAAGGTGTACTATATTTAAAAGATATCGCATGTACATTACAGGTGGGTATAGGATTCGGGCTTATTTGTACCATGCAGCATTTAAATCTTGTAGTCTATCAAAATGATGAATTTTATTGTTTTATGATAAACTGATGAATTCACCAACCTTTTACTTAACACTTGAAAGTATGTTTATTCTCATGTATGAAAGAAATCTTCCGCTGTGCATTTGCTCATTTTAAAGACATTATTTGGAGTCGATCATCGCAATGGGACCAGATGTTGGTGACCTCGTCCAGATGGATTAGGACGGGGTATGATAAGTGGTATCAGAGCGGTGGTCTTAGCGAACCAGGTCTTTCATTAGTGTGTCTAACTGATAGTTGTATAGATGCATTAGCGAGTCTGGACTTCGACCGTGTCTGCATGTCAAAAGTTTTGCTTATCATTTCGTGTCGAAAATTATTTGCTTATCATCCTTAAAGTCTAGACATGTCTTACTGCCTCTATTGCATAGACTGTGTATAGATAAATTCGTATCTTAGCGTATCTGTTACTGTAGACTTGCCTGACATATTCCGTATATTCCTCCGTAATCTACAAAATCTTTTGTTTCATATATATATAGATATTCTATGTAATTAGAATACCATCCGATAGCCGGAAATCAGTTCCTATCGAAAAATCCTTCGTTCAATCGAACGAAATGGAACTCGCCACTAGTTGAAATCCTTCGAAATCCGACAAATAATCCGACATGGATGTTCATCTAAACTCCGGAAGCAGCGTCACCGGAATGAATCAGCCAATCAGCCATCCCCAATTCATCTGATGGGTTCGTAGCTTACTTAATCATTGAAGACGAGAAGAAGGCAATCCTTTCTACCCACCAACCTGCACTCTTGGAGAAGAACTTGAAGCACTTACAGGCGAACCTATCCGAAACACCATTTTCACACTCATTTCCAGAGTATCTCGCCACGATTATATTCTATCTAAAATTCTAAACCTTATTCATTCGCTCGTTTCGACCGACAATCATCCCGGAATAATATAAGAAATCAACGAGCTTCGCGCCCGAGTTGTAGCCTTGGAAAATATGGTGCAAAACGTACCAGCTTCAACAACATCACCGGCACCAACAGTACCACCAACAACCCAAGTTTCAACATCACATGCCTCAACATCTCATTCTGTACCTCGAGAATAATCATCATTCTACATGACGTTCTACATCATTTATCTTCGTTCGACATGATGGTTATGTAACCTCTAATGTTTTAGAGATTATGTACTCTAGTTCTAAACGTAAACCAATGAGTTTAATATCATATTAACTCATTAAATCTATGATTACATCTGAAGAAAATATATACGTATATATGTTATCATAAAGATTATAATTAAAAATTCTTTTGTACAAATTGTTAATGGTGAAAATATTTTAACGGGTAGGTAATACCCGAGGAATATTTAGATTTCACATTAATAAGTTACACTGTACATTCTTTCAATTCCGATTCAACAGTCATTTACTATTCTACCTACATCCACAGATATACGAATCCGTTCACCGCAGAATAACTATTTTCATCCAATTTCATATTTGGATTTTGATTTATCATAATCCAACAAGTGGCATAATGAAGAAAACATTGGACAAAATAAAATTTGTCAGAAACAAACAAATTAACTATGAGAAATTTTGTTAAGAATCCACGCTAACTTTTCCTAGCTAACTGTTAATTCCGTATTACCTTTTATTTATCGCAATTTATTTACCGCATTTTATTTATTGCAATTTTAATTCTCGTAATTTTATTTATCGTCATTTAATTTTTGTTATTTATTTCACGCACTTTAAATATCGGGACACGTATACAAGGTTTTGACATATCATATCGACGCATCTATATATATTATTTGAAATAACCATAGACACTCTATATGCAGTAATACTAGAGTTAGCTATACAGGGTTGAAGTTGATTCTCAAATAATATATATAATTTGAGTTGTGATCGAGTCTGAGACATGTACACGGGTCACGATAGGTATTAATTAATTCGAATATTATATATTAAACTATATATGAATTATTGGACTGTTAACTGTGGACTATCGACTGTGGACTAATAACATTGGACAATTAAAATGAATTAAAATATTGATTATAACATATGAAACTAAACATTTCTTCAAGTTTGCCACTTGATTTCATCTTAAACCTCATTTGTATCTTGACGATTACAATCTGCGTTCAAACCTTTCATGATTCTTGAAAACACCTCAATCGAGAGGATGAACCAACCGCACTCCATCTACGAAAGGAAAGATTGATACATATAGTTATGCATCTGAGAACACTCGGAACCTGAGTAAACGTTTAACACATATCTGTATTAGCTCCTTTGGCGTTGTTATTACCGGAAATAACTTTGCAATCCCTCTCCAAATTAGCCAATTTTGTCACAGTTCCAGCAAATCAATTCTGACTTTTCATTCAAATAAACTTTATTATAACTTTGATATATAAGTTCGCCCTTCATCATCATTACCGGAGAACAATTTATATTCCACCACATTAGCAGTAAACTTACCAGCAACTTCAATGAATTTGGACTTTCAGAAAAATCATTATATTCATTGAAACCCCATCATGTATTCATCTATACCATGTAACAATAATTGCCATACCAATTACCGTGAATCAGCAATCAGTATTTCGAATCTCGTAGCATTTCTACATCGATAGTTATATGTATACATATAACAATTATCTTCTAAAATTACGATCTTCAATTCTGAAATTTTGAAAAGCACCCTTCCTACGAATCAATAAATTGAACTTTGAAAAAGCTGAATGAAGCAGCAGAAACTGTAGGCAACCGTAAACGACCTTAATCGTCGGAAGTTTGATGATAAAGAATAGTATGTTAGAAAAGCTCAGAAAAGTTGGAACTGAAAAATGGATTGAGCTAAGCACGAAGGAGACCAAGGAAAAATACAAGGACCATACCCTATATTCAAAGAATCCAGGTAATTCTAGATCCGTTGAAATCTTTAGAGAATATCTTTCTCCGAAGTCATGTTAAAATCTTGCGAAAAAATTTTCTTCATCAACCTTCGAACTTGGAAATTCCAAAATATCATCATAAATATCTTCGATATTTCTGAGGATATTTTCATAAATATTCTCATCTGAAATTATATATCTCTTCGTGCTTCCTGTGTTTCATTATATTGGAAACTTCTGTAAAATTTAAGTTTAATTTATGAATGAATTCTGGAGAAATGTAAAGAAATTGATGCATGAATTAGTATAATATAATGACACTTGATCAACGTGATTATATTACAGTAAGTCATGCTGAGTTTCTAATGGAACGTGATGATTCACAGATCATAACGTCATCACGTGCCATGTTACATAACTCTTTCATTCTGCTTAACTTTTGAACATATCAAGAAAGAATATTCTTGATAGTTCTATTCTCAGTTATTCTGGTAATTCGACAAATCAAATCGTGCTGGTACATTCTTTCTTATATAGAACATGATGTTTATCCGAAATTCCATACTTACTAATTATGGACAGTTACTCGCTTTACTAGAGGTCGAGAGGATAATAAAAAGGCAAAAAGCTCCAAAATATAAGAGAAAATATAAAGCCCAATAACGACACGGAAGTTACAAACCGAGGATGTTAATACGAATAGCAATATAAAGACACAGTATAATTAAGAATAGTATCACCCCAAGGCAATAGTAGAAGTAAACCGACTTTTCTGGTGAAAGATTGAAAAGAAGGATGACAGAAATGATAATTAGGAAAATATCAAGGATTAGAACTGGATTAAGCATTTTCACAATCTTTTGGATGTATGAACTAAGATAGAAAGTATAGGAATGATGAGAATAATGGAACGGAAGAGTTTAATTTATAATGGAGATATCAGACAGAGTAATCGAGGCAGATCACCGTATTTAATTATAGAGATCTTAATTTTCTTACTCGCCGAAGAATCAAATCTTTTAGATTTCAGAGATTTTCTTTAAATCCCTTGAATACCGGAATTCAATCATGACTAGTTAAAAGTTATGATGAAACTTATCTATCTCATTTCACTATTTAGTGATAGTTTCAGTCGTACGCTTCGAGTAATCAAATCGTTTTATCTATATTAATCAATAATGATAAAACTCTATTTATCAACTAATATTCGTCATGAAAACATTCTTATTGTTAGATATGACGACCTCACTCAAATTTCGGGACGAAATTTCTTTAACGGGTAGGTACTGTGACGACCCGGCAATTTCCGACCAAATTTAAACTTAATCTTATTATAATTCCGACACGTTAAGCAAAGTCTGTAAGGTTGAGTTTCAAAAATTTTGAACTGTTTCATATATGCAATTGACCTTCGACTGCTCTCGATGATTCACGAACAATTAATTGTAAATAGATATGTGTGTATGTGTGTGTGTGTATATATATATATATATATATAATAATTTGAAATATAATTTGAAGTATTATATGTTGTTGCTATTAAAAATTAATAAAATAAAAATAGGATATTATAATAATTATTATTTAAAATATATCTCTATATATAAATAAAGTATATTAAAAATAAATATTAAATGATTGTAATACTCGTTTGTCAGTAGATCGATATTAAGCAAGTTAAATTCAAACTGATATTATTTTAAAATAAACGGTGATCCGAAAATGAGTTCTATAAATTTTAGGCTTATTAAAGATATATTTAGGAACCATTTATTGAATTTTGAAACTTTTCATATTTTACTTGGGGTTGGAAGTGAATAATTAATGTAATTTTTATTTAATAGTTAATACTTGAATTTTATATCATAATGACCAAAATAATTAAAGATAATTATCATAAAAATTTGGAATTTATCTGTGTACTTTTAATCTGCCACTGATTAACAAACGGGGCATGAGATACTATCCTATTAATAGTGTCGGTAGTAAACTTACAAAAACAACCGATGGCTAAACTATTTGGCACTATTTAATTCTTGAAATTTGAGTAATACTGTGTTTGATTTTTTTTTTGTTTCTTCTTTCCACTGAAACATAGATATATATATATATATATATATATATATATATATATATATATATATATATATATATATAATATCCCTATCTTCTATATATATAAATATATATTTGATTACATACTGAGTGTGAGAATCCACCATCCAACCTCTCTTTTCTCTTTTATATATATCAACACCTTACACTATCACTTGTGTCTATCTATCCTAACCAATCGACAACCATCTGATGAACCACCATTTTCGTTTTTCCTTTTGTCATTCGTTTCCTGTCTGAACCAAAGCCCAACCAACAACCACCGGTTACGTTGCAATTGTTTCTGTTCCACTTTGGATGTAACCTTCACCACCTTCGGTTCACCACCACAACCACCCTTAACCGTTGAGTTCATCAAACAACCATCCCACCACCTCAATAAAAACTGCCACCACCTTCACCATCTTTATAAATCACCATCACCTTCTACCCTTGTTTGCTGATACTACTCAACACCCATCGAAACCCACACAAGAACACCACGTAGCTGTTTACTTTTTCTATTTCGATCAACTAGAACAACCACTCTCTTTCACTTAAATCACTTCTACCTTAGTTTTATGTTTTCTGTTTTTTGATCCCCATCGTGAACACCCCTTGATCGCTACTACTGTCTAAGTTTTCTGTTGATAATCGATCACCCAACATTCATCATCATCGATAACCACCTTTGGTCTCCTTAAGATCACCACATTCCATCACAACACTGCCACCTTCACAACCCAAGAACACCATCTCTCTCTCTCTTCCTCTCTATCTCTCTCTTCTATTTTATACTTGAACTATCACCAAAACAGTGACCACGTTTTTCCTATTACTTCTATTTGTTTCAGTCTGTCGAGAACAACTGCAACAACAACATCCATCATCACGACCACCATGTCAACCGTTTGCTCAATGTATCTGTTTTCTAATAATGATCAAACCCAACAAAACACAACTTTGTTCGACTCATTACTGTTACTTCATCATATTTTATAGCTTAAACACCACCAACATTGAACTCCACAAGCATCACGACAATCCATCTCCTGCAATCGATATATTCTAGATTTCTGAAAACAGCGAAACTTTGATGATGATGAATAATACAGTGAACGATGAAAGAATGATGAAAATAATTATGATTATTCTGTATTAATAAATGAACGACGATGATGCGGGTAGATGATGATAATTGGTTGAGAAATTGAGTGTTTGTGTGTCTGCTTTATTTAGTTTCGTGGCCGACAATTTCAAGTTAAACAACCCCACTAACCTCTCGTTCCATTCAAATTAACATGTATTTGGACTGGTGTAAATTGGATTGGGTTTGTTATTGGGTTGCATATGAGTTGGGCTCAAAAACTTAATCTATTAAGATGGTGATGGGTTTAAATGTTATTGATAAACAGCGGGTATGTATTAAATAAATAAACACGCGATTTATTTAAAGAAGGTATTAAACAGCTCATTGGTTTAGTAAGAGAGTTGCTAATCGAGAGGTTGCGGGTTCGAGCCAGGTCCAGGGCATTTCTTTTTAGGAAAAGCTTTTAAGGGGGTATATACTCTTATTTTTTTTATTTCCATTATTATTATTATTATTATTATTATTATTATTATTATTATTATTATTATTATTATTATTATTATTATTATTATTATTATTATTATTATTATTATTATTAGACCAATTTTAACGCGGCGTCAGAGGGGTCCCGTCAGACGAGCTGGCGATGGGTGACGCCCCCTGAAGCCTCTAGTGGGGTGTCACGCGTGACGGATTTGGGGCGTCAGTGAGTGTCAAAACGGTAAAAAAAAGGGAGTGTCACGGACACGTGTCAGGTGCTGATTGGTCCAAAAAACAAACCGTTGGGCAACGGCTAGAATCCAATTTTTTGAGTTTTTTTTTTTTTTAGATTATATATATATATTTATCTATATAAACCCATACACACTATCATTTTTAACACACCTAAACTCATTTTTAACACACCTAAATTTAAAAGGCGTTTTCGTATGCGGATTCAACTATTTCTCCGAATATCGCAAGGTAGTTCTAATTTCATTAGTCATGATATTCTCGAGCATTTTAGATTTTTTAGGGAACGTTTCGATGCTATCGGTCGGCCGACTTTTAAAATCGTCTTATTAAATTTATGTAATAGTTAAATTTTATGTAATGGTTAAATTTTATGTAATGGTTAAATTTATGACTTTTTAATATTATTATATGTATTTAATTATATGTAATATATTTTGTATTCATAATAATAAAAAAAGGAAAAATAAAAAATAAAACTGGTGGGACCTATTTGACACTGGAGGGAGCGTCAGGGTTATTGAGTGTCAAATGCTGACATTGCCACGTCACAGGCAGATTGCACTTTTTGGCCAAAAATTGAACAATCTGCCTGTGGCGTCACAGGCAGGGTTATTCATGGTCTTATTATTATTATTATTATTATTATTATTATTATTATTATTATTATTATTATTATTATTATTATTATTATTATTATTATTATTATTATTATTATTATTATTATTATTATTATCACCATTATTACCATTATTGATTATTGATATTATTATTTTGCTTATAAATATAATTATAAATAGGATATAAGAGATGATAAAAGGAAAGATACTAAATAGTATGATTAGGAAATTATCAGTATTATGATTTAAAAGATAATGATAAAAATTATAAGTATAAGAAAATATATAATTATGATTAAAGTTGTTATTTTGATTATTATCGTTAGCCTTATTATTAGCATTATTATCCTTATAGTTATTAGTATAAATAGTAGTATTATTATTATTAATAAAATCATTATTTTTATAGTTATTATTATTATTATTATTCATTATTATTAAAAGTATTCCTTTTATAAAAATTATCATTTTATAACTATGATTAATATTATTATAGGATGAAACAACTTTTTATTTATTATTATCAACATTATTTTATCAAACAACTATTAGTTATATAAAATCCATATTTACTACGTGTAACATAACTATATTATTATTTTTGTAATAAATATTAATAAATGTAATTAATTAGATTATTAATGAAAAACATAGTTAAAATAACAATTAATTCACTAATAATAATATATATATTCGATTACGATTATATATGTATTAATGAATACACAAATGATATAGGTTCGTGAATCCGAGGCCAACCCTGCATTGTTCAGTTCCGTCGTTTGCATATTTTTACTACAAAATATCGTATTGTGAGTTCATTTGATTCCCTTTTACTCTTTACATTTTTGGGACTGAGAATACATGCGCTACTTTTACAACTGCTTTATTAAATGCTTTTGAAATACATTTTGAACTGCGAATACATGAAATACTTTTATAAATGTTTGACGAGATAGACACAAGCAAAACATTCCTTGAATGAATTATGTGGACGTGATAATTGCCACCATTGAATTATGTGGACGTGATAATTGCCACAATTGATATAAATATTTTTCCCCTGATTATTATTGCTTGGTAACATAAGAATTAGGGAACATCACTAATTTTGAGAATTGGTGCACGCCTAATTGACGCGAATCCTAAAGGTAGCTACCGGATTTAACACCCCCACCCAGAATGTTCACTAGACGAAAGGGCTAGTGGGCGTGGTGTTTAGTACTTCGAAGTTTATATGATTATTATACAGACGAGATGTTCTGTTTGGGGATATTACTATGCGCATTATATGTTAAGGTCGGTTACCATGCCAAGCTATTAAAGTAAAGCAAAGTGAATGTTATGTATCGAGAGAATGATTTTTATACACAGGTTATGTGTATGAGATTTTGTACACGAGATATGTGTACGGTTACTAAGATTTATGAAAAATGGTTTCGTACACGAGAAAGGTGTACTGTATTTAAAAGATATCGCATGTACATTACATGTGGGTATAGGATTTGGGCCCATTTGTACCATGCAGCATTTAAATCTTGTGGTCTATCAAAATGATGAATTTTATTGTTTTATGATAAAGAGATGAACTCACCAACCTTTTGGTTGACACTTGAAAGCATGTTTATTCTCAGGTATGAAAGAAATCTTTCGCTGTGCATTTGCTCATTTTAAAGACATTATTTGGAGTCTATCATCGCAATGGGACCAGATGTTGGTGACCTCGTCCAGATGGATTAGGACGGGGTATGACATGTGGTATCAGAGCGGTGGTCTTAGCGAACCAGGTCTTGCATTAGTGTGTCTAACTGATAGTTGTATAGATGCATTAGCGAGTCTGGACTTCGACCGTGTCTGCATGTCAAAAGTTTTGCTTATCATTTCGTGTCAAAAATTATTTGCTTATCATCCTTAAAGTCTAGACACGTCTTACTGCCTCTATTGCATAGACTGTGTATAGATAAATTCGTATCTTAGCGTATCTGTTACTGTAGACTTGCCTGACATATTCCATAAATTTCTCCGTAATCTACGAAATCTTTTGTTTTATATATATAGATATTCTATGTAATTAGAATACCATCCGATAGCCAGAAATCAGTTCCTATCGAAAAATCCTTCATTCAATCGAACTAAATGGAACTCGCCACTAGTTGAAATCCTTCAAAATCCGACAAATAATCCGACATAGATGTTCATCTAAACTCCGGAAGCAGCGTCACCGGAATGAATCAGCCAATCAGCCATCCCCAATTCATCTGATGGGTTCGTAGCCTACTTAATCATTGAAGACGAGAAGAAGGCGATCCTTTCCACCCACCAACCTGCACTCTTGGCGAAGAACTTGAAGCACTTATCGGCGAACCTATCCGAAACACCATTTTCACACTCATTTCCAGAGTATCTCACCACGATTATATTCTATCTAAAATTCTAAACCTTATTCATTCGCTCATTTCGACCGACAATCATCCCGGAATAATATAAGAAATCAACGAGCTTCGCGCCCTAGTTGTAGCCTTGGAAAATATGGTGCAAAACGTACCAGCTTCAACAACATCACCGGCACCAACAGTACCACCAACAACCCAAGTTTCAACATCACATGCATCAACATCTCATTCTGTACCTCGAGAATAATCATCGTTCTACATGACAGTCTACATCATTTATCTTCGTTCGACATGATGGTTATGTAACCTCTAATGTTTTAGAGATTATGTACTCTAGTTCTAAACGTAAACCAAATGAGTTTAATATCATATTAACTCATTAAATTCATGATTACATCTGAAGAAAATATATACGTATATATGTTTTCATAAAGATTATAATTAAAAATTCTTTTGTACAAATTGTTAATGGTGAAAATATTTTAACGGGTAGGTAATACCAGAGGAATATTTAGATTTCACATTAATAAGTTACACTGTACATTCTTTCAATTTCGATTCAACAGTCATTTACTATTCTACCTACATCCACAGATATACGAATCCGTTCACCGCAGAATAACTATTTTCATACAATTTCATATTTGGATTTTGATTTATCATAATCCAACAAGTGGCATAATGAAGAAAACATTAGACAAAATAAAATTTGTTAGAAACAAACAAATTAACTATGAGAAATTTTGTTAAGAATCCACGCTAACTTTTCCTAGCTAACTGTTAATTCCGTATTACCTTTTATTTATCGCAATTTATTTACCGCATTTTATTTATCTCAATTTTAATTCTCGCAATTTTATTTATCGTCATTTAATTTTTGTTATTTATTTCACGCACTTTAAATATCGGGACACGTATACAAGGTTTTGACCTATCATATCGACGCATCTATATATATTATTTGGAATAACCATAGACACTCTATATGCAGTAATGCTGGAGTTAGCTATACAGGGTTGAGGTTGATTCTCAAATAATATATATAATTTGAGTTGTGATCGAGTCTGAGACATGTACACGGGTCACGATACGTATTAATTAATTCGAATATTATATATTAAACTATATATGAATTATTGGACTGTTAACTGTGGACTATCGACTGTGGACTAATAACATTGGACAATTAAAATGAATTAAAATATTGATTATAACATATGAAACTAAAAATTTCTTCAAGTTTGCCACTTGATTTCATCTTAAACCTCATTTGTATCTTGACGATTACAATCTACGTTCAAACCTTTCATGATTCTTGAAAACACCTCAATCCAGAGGATGAACCAACCGCACTCCATCTACGGAAGGAAAGATTGATACATGTAGTTATGCATCTGAGAACACTCGGAACCTGAGTAAACGTTTAACACATATCTGTATTAGCTCCTTTGGCGTTGTTATTACCGAAAATAACTTTGCAATCCCTCTCCAAATTAGCCAATTTTGTCACAGTTCCAGCAAATCAATTCCGACTTTTCATTCGAATAAACTTTATTATAACTTTGATATATAAGTTCGCCCTTCATCATCGTTACCGGAGAACCATTTATATTCCACCACATTAGCAGTAAACTTACCAGCAACTTCAATGAATTTGGACTTTCCAAAAAATCATTATATTCATTGATACCCCATCGTGTATTTGATGTTATGCGAGGTGTATATAAAATAGCTTATATTTTTACATGAAAAACTATTAAATACGATACAATTTTACACAAGATATTTATTTATTTATTGAATGGATATACTTAAACCTTGCTACAACACTTATAGGCAGTGTACCTAATCGTACAGTAGTGTAGTTTTTTGTAAGTCCGGTTCGTTCCACAGGGAAAAAAAAATCTTTAAACAAAGCTTAACGCTATATTAGTTTTATTTTATAAAAATACAAATATATATATATATATATATATATATATATATATATATATATATATATATATATATATATATATATATATATATATATATATATATATATAAGTAATATTATTATTATAAAGGGGGGTTTTTACCGTTTAATGACCGGTTTGTCGATTTTTAAAACTTTAGTCGCAGTTAAAACTAAATGTAAAATATTAAAAATAAATACAAGACTTAATTTAAAGCGTAAAGTAAATAACGATAATGAAATTGTGATAAATAAAAGTGCGATAAAATAAACTTGCGATAATTAAAAAGTACGATAATTAAAAGTGCAATTAAATGCAATAACAATAAATAAAAGTGCGATAATTAGAAGTGCAATTAAATATAAAATAAAGTAAATTAAATATGAAATAAAAGAATTATGCTTATTTAAACTTTCGTAATCATGATGTTTGACGTGTTGATTTTAGTTTTATGCCCATGGGTTAATTGTCCTTTGTCCTGGATTATTCAATATGTCCGTCTGGTTTTTGTCCATAACAGTCCATCAGTAATAAATATAAAGTGCGAGTATCCTCGTCAAATTATCCTTATACCTGAAGTTAAATATTCCAACTAATTGGGGACTTAAACTGTAACAAGATTTTAATACTTTGTTTAATAATTACACCAGGTTATCGACTGCGTGTAACCCAAGGTTTTAATACTTTGTTAACAATTATGCCAAGTGTCCTTGTACATAATTTCACCCCTGTTTTAATAATTCTAGTGGCTATTAATCCATTCCCGTGTCCGGTTAAATGAACGATTATTCGTACATATAAATACCCCGCCCATCGTATCCGATCGAGTGTATATGGTTATTTATAGGGATGTCCAATTGTAAATCTTTATATTAAAATTAACAAACTATCATTTAGTTAAACAAATATAAAGCCCATTAATAGTCCATAGTCTAATTTCCACAAGTGTCGTTCTTTTGTCCAAACCTCAATTATGGTACAAAGCCCAATTACCCAATTTTAGTAATTAGCACAACATCATGATTACTTCGTTTTAAATAAGCATAATAATAACTTAGCTACGAGACATTAAATTAAAAAGGTTGAACATAACTTACAATGATTAAAAATAGCGTAGCGTTACACTGACAGAATTTCGACTTACACCCTTACAACATTCGCTAACATACCCTTATTATTAGGATTTAAAATTAAAATTAAAATTAAAATATAAAATATAAATATAATTATTACGTATACATATATAGAGAGAGATTGATTTATGATATTAAAAATGATCAGAATTCGTTGGGTTTTATAGGGATTTGAGTACAGGGAATCTCCGCGACTCGCGGCCCTTTCCTTCTTCAAACTCCGCGAGTCGCGGAGTTTGTTTTTACAGCTCACCAAGCCTTGGCTCCTAGCTTGTCGACGGATTATATAAATAAATATAATATATAAATAATTTTAGTAATTATTTAAATATTATATTATATTTCTGTGCATAGTTGACTTGTAATTTTTAGTTCGTTGCGTCGAGCGTTAAGAGTTGACTCTGGTCCCGGTTCCGGATTTTCGAACGTCCTTGCGTACAATTTAATATCTTATACTTTATGTTTTGAATCTTGTACTCTTGTAATTTTGAGACGTTTCTTATCAATAATTGGAACCTCTTTGATTGTATTTTGTACTTTTGAGCTTTTTGGTCGTTTGCGTCTTCAATTCGTCGAATCTGTCTTTTGTCTTCACCTTTTATTATTTAAACGAATATCACTTGTAAATAGGACAATTGCAACTAAAAGCTTGTCTTTCTTGAGGAATAATGCTATGAAATATATGTTCGTTTTTAGCATTATCAAATATTCCCACACTTGAGCGTTGCTTGTCCTCAAGCAATATAGTCTTGAAATACTAGAATCACTTTTTTATTCTTCACACTTTGTACATCAGTGATTTCTTTACGGCGGTATAAACAATGGTAGAAACGATATGGTTTACAGTCCCACATGACTATAAAAATTTAGATCCATTAAGGAAATTGGATCTTTATGAAAATATTTGATCTTTTGAAAATTAAATCTAGCTTTTACCCTAGATAAGTTTTCCGGAATAACCCTTCACCGGTGTTTGCAAATTCTTTTTGTCGGTTTGGTGGGTTTTAGATTTGAAAATTTTGGCTCAAAACTTATGGTTTTGTGTCACCCACTTGCTAACCTTGTATTAGGAAAGCAACACGTCCAGTATACTTGCTCCGTATATTACCTTTCGGTAAACTACCGTCCGGTTGTAAAGGAAAGCGTTGAACAAGCTACTGTTAAGGCAATGACCCCTGACATGCTTTTGATTATGGTCTATAACGTGTCGGACGCAATTACTATCCTTTATAGGAGCAATAGTAAAGCTCACCCTTATAATTTGTCGGTCTAGCACAAGGTCCTGTCTTTGACCATGCTATGCAACCACCGTTCTTACGGTTGACACCCGATTTGGTTCAGGTGACCTAATGAATTCCAGGTGAATTCCTAGGATTTTACTTTCAATGGTAATGAACGCATTGAAAATGGGTTTTCAGAAAACAAATCGGTTTATAATTTGATCAAAATATTTTCTCGTTCATGCTCGAGTTTAGATATCATCGAATTCCATGAGTTTGTAATTCTCAATCTTTAAGGTCAATCTCTAGGATTGAGTAATATCAGTCTTAAAAGCTGATTTCTGATCTTTAAGGAGATTATCCTTTCTGGGGATCTGATTCATTAGTCTTATCCAGCTAATTTACACAGTGCCCCCCATTGTACGAGATAAATCCTTCTCATGGTTAGGATAAATCTGACCACTTGGCGACCCTGTTTTATGCTGAGGTCCGTGAATTTCCTGCTGATTTTAGAGATGACTTTTCTAGATTTTTTGTCAACCTACAGCTGGTCTGGACGACAACTTTCTGACCTAAATCAAGAAGCGCGTTTCTTTTTCGGAAGACTTTACTTCCTTTTAACGATGGAATTGATTCATCGTGTAGATCCATCTCTTCTTTTCTTTCATCGGGTAAAACAGTTTAGTTTAGTCCAAAGCGAAAGTATCTTCAATTATTTGTTACAGAAATATGTGACATATGTTTAAGATAACTTGGTAATTTTTTCCACACTTGGCTTTTATTTTCCTTTTTATTGTCCTCTATTCCATTTTAAATGAATTTTAACATTTTGGTTTGTTTCTCAATTTATGTCCTTTCCGAGGTAACAATAATTTCGGTGTTAACACCTAGTTTTATCGTTCATAAATATGTATAAACATGATTTTGAGTTCATTTAATTGAAAATTTTGAAAAATTTTACTAGAATTGGGTAGTCAGTATATAAGACTAGGGCTGTTCTTTATTATCAGAGAGCACTAGATTCAAATACAACTACTACGTTACTAGTATTTTTAATGGTAACCAAGTGTTTAAGATAAAAAATTTAAAAATCCGAAAGAATTTAACCCCTTCCCACACTTAAGATCTTGCAATGCCCTCATTTGCAAGAAATCAGTAACAACTTAAATTATTGAGGGTGATTAGCGTAGAAATGATTAAATTTTACCAAAGTTTCCAAACATATTGTTGCTTGTGTTGAATGATAAATGGTGCACATCATTTGTTCATTCTGTCTTGTTGTTATTTCACATATATTTTGCATCTTGTCGTCAAAATTAGTTGCTTTTGCTGAACTTAATGCCAGTCTTTGAAAATGCGTTGTTTTACCCTGTTTTGTACATAAGATAAACTGCAAACATATATACATATTTTTGAAGTTTGGTATATTACCCCACATTCAAAAATTATTAAAATCTAATAATAAAAGTTAGAAAATTATAAAAACTATTACAATATTAACATAAGTATTAAATGTATCAACATTACAAATTATAAAATAAATAAAACTAAGTAGACTAGGGATGATACTGATACCAGTAGGGGTTCCATGCATAACCGTATGTGTTATAGAATGCTTCTGCTGGGTTATACGTAGGATACGGTGGTTGGATCTCTATAGACCAGGGAGGAAATACAGGCGATGGAGTAGGAATATAGTTTCTACCTACATGTTGGCAATGAGCTATGATTTGGTTTTGATGAACTTGCCAATCTTCAAATGCTCGATGTCTAGCATTTTCATACTCTTGTGAAGCTATAAACCTTTGCATTTCTGTCATTTCATTTTCCCCTCCCACATTACCTGGCTGTTGGTTTCTCTCAACCTGTAGATGTCTACCATGGTATTGTACTGCGGTGTTATTTCGCCTCTTCAAAACCTTCGCACCATGGTATACATTTAAACTAATTGTATCGTGGGGTTCTGGTTCTTCGACTAATAATCCCCCCCGACTTATATCCACATTGAGATACTCAGCAATTAGTGTAATAAATATACCACCTCCTATTATACTGTGTAGTCTCATCCCCCTAACCATAGCTGATAAATAATAATCCACACAATAAGGTATACTTACAGCGCTTTGTGGGTCTCGAATACACATGTGGTAAAACAAATCCTGTTCATTTACCTTTTCCTTATTCTTACCTCGTTGTGTAATCGAATTGGCTAAAAACCTATAAATTACTCTTAACTCTGCTCTATCTATATCCAAATAAGAGTAATTTCCCCCTTTAAATCGGTGATGGCTAGTCATTTGACTCCATACACTATGCGTATCAAAATTTTCATCAATTTTTCTACCGTTCAATATCAACCCTCTACAATCGGCAGATGCTAACTCCTCAGGCGTATATATACGTAAGGCCTGAGCCATATCTAGTAAAGACATGTGGCGCATCGAACCTCCTAACAAAAATCTAATAAAAGATCGATCGGTTAAACTAACTACCCGATCATTTATTTCTATACTACACAATAATTCTTCACACCATACTTTATATACAGGTCTACGCATGCTGAATAATCGTACCCAATCGTTAAAAGTAGAATTACCATACCTCTGTGTAAGTAATTCTCTAATTGGCCCGGCCAATTCTACAGCTTCTAATGGTCCCCATTCTATTACCCTAGGTACTTCAACAACTTTAGAATAAAGAGTATGCAAGCCCCTTTGGTATTTTGGATAATCTATCCAACGTCTGTCAAATCTCAAGTTCAGGTGCAAATCTTCCAAGTGCATATCTGAAAATGTCATAACTGGATGAGGTATATCTTGTTTATAATAGCTATCAACATCCTGTTGTTTCGCATTCTCAGGAGGAGCATTGCGAGCTTGGGATGAAGATTCACCCCTTTCAGTCTGCAAAACATATCAAACACAATTTTTGTGCATCCAAATATGCATTAGTGTCAGCAAAATCATCAATCAAAATAATTACAATGACATGTCCAATTTATATCAAACTTATGCTCATTTTCATATTTTTATCAAATCTACACTTTTTCAAATAAGCATATACGAAAATGTTCGCCAAGTTCATAAGCATTCAACTCAAATAACATGTCCAAATAATCATTACTAGCAATTAAACAAGTTTCAAATGGTATTATCTCTCAAAAATCAAATTCATGAATTTTAGACTTGAAAAAGTCCACTTTAATTCTCAAAAATCATGTTTAGGCTCAAAGTTTGGATCATTTAACTACCTAAACATGTTACACTACTCAATTTAGCAATAATTCATGACAAAAATCGGCCATAACCTGTTTATATCAAAAAGCCCCAAATTTGTTCAAGAACACAAACCCTAGATTACTCAAAATTTGAAGTTTAAGGCTTCTAATCATGTTAAATAGCATCAATCTAGGTTATACAAGCATAATACATAAACAATTTAAGCATAATTACACTAAAAAGCATCAAAATCGAATTGGGTATAAAATTGCTCAAGAACACTAATTTTCGAATTAAATGTTGTTTAGGTGTAGAAATTTACCATTTTTCTTGAGTAATTCCTTGATAGCATCCTTCTCAACATGATTTTAGTTAAAAATGTGATGAAAAACGGTGAAAAATTGTGAATTTCGGAGTGTTTGTGTGTGTATTTTCGGGTGTTTTTTTCGCAGTTTTTGTGGTGTGGGAATGGGGACTGATCAGTTCAGCTCGTTATATTTTTTTCTGGATTTTAGTCCCTCCGCGACTTGCGGTGTTTAATGCTTACAAACTCCGCGAGTCGCGGTGTTTGTTTTTTTTTTGTTTTTTTATAAGCCTTAACTTATAAAACAAATATAAAATAAATTTAAAATTTTGTTTTCCTTTGTTTTAGGACGAGGTCGTTTCGGATCGATGTCCTAGTCCATCCCTCGACAAAATTTTAAAATTTGTCTTTTTGTAGCGATTGTTTTAAAAGCTTAGATTTTTGGGTTTTTTTTAATGTTTTTGGCATACTTTAATTCAATAAGATTAAAAATAATGATAATAAAAGTTCTCGTCCCTCCCTCGGGTAGAGCAATTTCGGTTCAACGACCTAGTCTTCAACTCACGACGAATTTTAAAAATCATATTTTTAACTTAGCGAAATAAAGTAAATTTTTGTTTTTAAATTCACACAACTTAAATTTAAAAATGCATAAAATTAAAAATTTACACCAAACTTAATTTTAAAATGCATAAAATTAAAAATTCACACCAAACTTAATTAAAAATTCATATTATAAATTCACACCAAACTTATATTATATTTTTGTTTTTATACATACAAACTTATATTAAAAAGATTAAATTTTCAAATATTTACAATTTTAAATATATTGATTTAAAAAAGTTTACAATAATTTTTTAATTTATTAATTTTAAAAACATGGTAAAAATAAAATTAAAAATCTTTTTGGTCTTTTATCCCACTTTAATCAATCAAATATTATCAAAAATATGCGCCCCTCATTTCGGTAAAGTAATTTCGGTTCCATGACCTAATTTAACTCATGACGAATTTTTAAAATATTTTGGGTTGATTGATTAAAGATATTTATACCTTAAGAATAAACGTTAAATTTCGCAGTGATGTAATAAATTTTTGTTTGATATCAATAATTTCGGTCGCCAAACCTAATTTTATTCAATACCAATTTAATACTTTATAGCGAACAAATTAGCGTTTATTATCAAAAGGTTAAAAATGAAAATAAAAAATAAAAACTGTACAGACTTACCTGTGAGATAGTATTCTTAGTGATATGATCTATCTCATTCATAAGATAGTAGGTTTAATTGATTTTCCATGGCTACATAGGCGTAACCTCGAGCATTCAGTGTTTTTTCTTCTAAACATATGAACGGTCCGTCTTTGCATAAAGTAACAAATTCGGTGCTTGAATAGGTTTGATTATTTGAACATTTACCTCCATGTGACCATTTTCCGCATTTGTGACATCTTTCTAGGTGTCGTGCTCTTCTTTTCGCTGCGGATTTTGATTTTCCTTTACCAAATTGTAACTTATTATCTTCGCATCTGGATTCTTTTCTTACTCCGTCTAATATTTCTCTGATTACTGATACTAGTTCACTCGGAAGTGTGTCATTATTACGTTTAGTGATCAAAGCGTGTAGCATTAGACCATGGTTTAGTTCACAGGAAGTCTTCATTTCGTAAAAACCTAAAAAAAAATAAAAATTCAGAATGGGGGGAGAAGACTAGTTCTTTAAGGTCTGCTAGGGAAAGACCATTCGGGTTCCATTTTCGAGAACTACACGAAAACAGAAAATCTAACTCTAACAGAAATACATAAAATCCTTAAAAGACTTGATTCTCCCCACACTTAGTTAGCTGTGGTATCGGAATTGTGATTAACTTCGTTGTCGACTTCCATCGGACTATCTATGTAATGTTTAACTATGTGACCATTAACTTTAAATTCAATTCCATTTGAATTTATTAATTCTATCATTCCGTATGGGAAAACTCTTTTGACTATGAATGGTCCAGACCATCTTGATTTCAATTTTCCAGGAAATAGCTTGAATCGTGAATTGAAAAGAAGAACTCTGTCTCCTTCTTTGAATTCTTTTGAACTTCTGATTCTTTTATCATGCCATTTCTTTGTTCTTTCCTTATAGATTAATGAATTTTCGTATGCTTCATGTCTTAATTCTTCTAATTCGTTTAGTTGACTTAACCGTAGACGTCCAGCTTCATGTAAATCAAGATTACATGTCTTCAAAGCCCAAAATGCTTTGTGTTCAATTTCTACTGGAAGATGATATGCTTTTCTGTAGACGAGTTTAAAAGGTGTGGTTCCAATTGGAGTTTTGTAGGCTGTTCTAAAAGCCCAGAGTGCATCCTCCAACTTAATGGACCATTCCTTCGGATTTGATCCTACGGTTTTTTCTAGAATATGTTTTAAAGCTCGGTTGGTATTTTTAACTTGTCCACTTGTTTGTGGATGATATGCAGTGGAGATTTTATGAATTACTCCATATCTTTTAAGAACTTTCTCAAGTTGATTATTACAGAAATGAGTTCCCCGATCACTTATTAAAGCTTTCGGTGTTCCAAACCTTGCAAAAAGACGTTTTAAAAAGTTGACTACAACTCGTGCATCGTTAGTTGGGAGAGCTTGTGCTTCCGCCCATTTAGATACATAATCAATGGCTACGAGAATATAGAGATTATTATGAGATTTTGGAAATGGACCCATAAAGTCAATACCCCAAATGTCAAATACTTCACATACTTGAATGACATTTTGTGGCATTTCATCACGTTGACTTATTTTTCCGGCCCTTTGACAAGCATCACAGGATTTGCAAAGAAGGTGTGCGTCTTTGTAAATTGTAGGCCAATAGAATCCAGCATCATAAACTTTTCTTGCTGTTAGTTGAGGCCCATAGTGCCCTCCTGTTGGTCCTGTGTGACAATGGTTTAAAATTTTACTAGCTTCATCTCCGAATACACATCGGCGTATTATTCTATCTGGACAACTTTTAAACAGATGTGGATCTTCCCAGAAATAGTGTTTTATATCACTAAAGAATTTCTTTCGTTTTTGGTACGACAATCCTTTTTCAAGGAATCCACATACTAAGTAGTTTGCATAGTCTGCAAACCATGGAATTTCATTATAATCTATCTTCAATAGATATTCATCAGGAAAGTTGTCTTGTATGGCCGATTCATTTAGAACTTCTAATCCGGGATTTTCAAGACGAGAAAGATGATCAGCGGCGAGATTTTCTGCTCCTCTTTTATCTCGGATTTCAATATTGAACTCTTGTAAGAGTAAGATCCAACGGATTAATCTTGGTTTGGTATCTTGTTTCGAAAATAGGTATCTAAGAGCATAATGGTCGGTATAGACCACCGTTTTTGCTAGAACGAGATATGAACGAAATTTGTCAAAAGCAAAGACAATAGCAAGGAGTTCTTTTTTAGTAGTTGTGTAATTTGTTTGTGCTCCTTGTAACATCTTACTAGCATAATATATAGGTTGAAATCGTTTTTCAATCCTTTGTCCTAAAACGGCTCCCATTGCAAAATCACTTGCATCGCACATAAGTTCAAACGGTAGATTCCAATTTTGTGTTATCATGATCGGCGCATTAGTGAGTTTCTCTTTAAGAATATTAAAAGATTTGATGCATTCATCTGAAAAGATGAATGGAGCATCTTTTTCTAGGAGTTTATTCATAGGTGTGGCAATTTTAGAAAAATCTTTTATGAAACGTCGGTAAAAACCTGCATGCCCTAGAAAACTCCTAACTCCTCTAACATTGGTGGGATGTGGAAGTTTAGCAATTACATCTACTTTAGCTCTATCCACTTCAATTCCTTCCTTTGAAATTTTATGACCAAAACGATGCCTTCTTTAACCATGAAATGGCATTTCTCCCAATTAAGTACTAGATTTGATTGTTCGCATCTAATAAGCATTCGTTCCAGATTACCTAGACATGATTCAAATGTATCACCTAAGACTGAAAAGTCATCCATGAAAACTTCCATGCATTCTTCTATCATGTCGTGAAAAATCGCCATCATGCACCTTTGAAAGGTTGCAGGGGCGTTGCAAAGTCCAAATGGCATGCGTTTGTAAGAAAAAGTACCATAAGGGCACGTGAACGTGGTTTTCTCTTGATCTTCGGGTGCTATTGGAATTTGAAAATATCCGGAAAATCCATCAAGAAAACAATAGTAACTATTTCCGGCTAATCTTTCCAACATTTGATCAATAAAAGGTAAGGGAAAGTGATCTTTTCTGGTGGCGTCATTTAATTTTCTATAATCAATACAAACACGCCATCCTATTACAGTCCTAGTAGGAATAAGCTCATTTTTCTCATTTGTGATGACAGTCATGCCACCCTTCTTAGGCACGCATTGAACTGGGCTTACCCATGGACTATCAGAAATTGGATAAATTAAACCTGCATCAAGCAGTTTAATAATTTCTTTTTTAACTACATCTTGCATATTAGGATTTAGTCTTCATTGACGTTGCACATACGTTTTATGACCTTCTTCCATAAGGATTTTATGTGTGCAATACGAAGGACTTATTCCTTTAATATCATGAATCTTCCATGCAATAGCTGGTTTATGAGCTTTCAACACAGAAATGAGTTGTGATTTTTCATTTTCAGTAAGAGAAGACGATATTATTACAGGTAATTCAGATTCACCATGTAAATAAGCGTATTCCAAATTGTTTGGAAGTGGCTTTAACTCTAATGTTGGAGGTTCTTCTATCGATGATTTATATCGATATCTGTCTTCTTCTTTTAGCATTTGAATTTCTTCTATTGTTGGTTCATATCCATTAGCTATTAGTGTAGCTAACATTTTAGCTTCATCAATTGGTTCAGTACTTTCTCCTAAAGAACATTCTCCTGTTCCTTGTAATTCTGAAAATTCTTCTAACAATTTTGCATGTGAATCTATAGTTTGAATATAATAGCATGTATCATCTGCAGATTGCGGTTGTTGCATTGCTCTATCAACTGAAAAGGTAACACTCTCGTCCTCTATACTTAGGGTCAATTTTTTACCAAACACGTCTATCATTGCTTTAGCCGTGTTTAAGAATGGTCTTCCTAATATGAGAGGAACTTGAGAATCTTCTTCTATGTCCAGAACAACAAAATCTACTGGAAATACTAAAGTACCAACTTTAACTAGCATGTTCTCCATTATCCCTCTAGGATATTTTATTGATCGATTGGCTAGTTGTATGCTTATTCTTGTTGGTTTCAATTCTCCAAGGTCTAGTTTAGCGTATAGTGAATACGGCATTAAATTTATACTAGCACCTAAGTCTGCCAATGCTTCTATTGAACTAAGACTACCCAGAAAACATGGAATTGTGAAACTTCCTGGATCAGATAGTTTTTCTGGTATCTTATTCAACAGTACTGCTGAACAATTAGCATTCATAGTAACAACCAAGAGTTCTTCCATTTTCTTTCTATTTGTGATTAGATCTTTCAGAAATTTAGCATATCTAGGCATTCCTGAAATTACATCAATGAAAGGAAGATTTACATTTATTTGTTTAAACATATCCAAGAATTTGGATTGCTCGGCTTCAAGTTTCTCTTTTTTCATTTTACTCGGGTAAGGAAGTGGTGGTTGGTATGGTTTAACATAAGGTTTAGCCTTAACTGTGTTATCTTCATTAACCTTTTCAACTACCGGTTCTTTTTCCTTATCTTGATCAGGTTGTGGTTCTTGTGGAGTAGGAATAGTTTCATAAGAAGTTACAGGTATTTCAGGTGGTTTAAGTGTTGTACCACTTCTTGTGGTAATGGCTTTAGCTGTTTCATTCCGGGAGTTAGCATTTGTATCACTAGGTAAACTTCCCGATTTTCTTTCACCTATTAACCTTGCTAGATTACTTACTTCTTGTTCCAAGTTTTGAATAGAAGCTTGTTGATTTCTAAATGCTTGAGCATTTTGTTCATTCGTTTGTTTCTGAGATGTGAAAAACTGCTTTTGAGTTTCAACTAGCTTCGTCATCATATCTTCTAAATTCGGCTTTTTATCATCGGGTTGTGGTGGTTTGTTTTGAAAATTAGGACTTTGCTGGTTGTAAGTATTATTGGATACTTGTTGATTGCTAGGACCTTGTTGGTTATTGTATGGAATATTTCGGTTATAGTTCTGGTTTTGATTGTAAATCGGTCTTGGCGGTTGATAATTATTCTGATAATTATTTCCAGGCCTTTGGTTTATGTATGAAATATTCTCTCTTTGTTCCATTGTTAGTTCAATACTGAGATAATCTTTTGTCAAATGTGGTCCTCCACACTGCTCACAACTAATTCGTATTGAGTGGATATCTTTAGTCATCTTTTCCATTCGTCTCTCGACAGCATCTATCTTTGCGGAAATGGAATCTAAGTCATAGCTAGAATCGTCTCTAGCTACTTTAGATGATCTAACTATATCTTTTTCTTGGTGCCACTCATGTGAGTGAGAAGCAGTGTTATCAATAATTTTGTAAGCATCAGTTTCTGTTTTCTTCATAATGGAACCACCAGCTGCTATATCGATGTCTTTTCTTGTAGTGATGTCGCATCCTTGGTAGAATATTTGTACTATTTGACAGGTGTCTAAACCATGTTGCGGACATCCTCTTAATAACTTTCCAAATCTAGTCCATGCCTCATATAGAGTTTCATTCGGTTTCTGTGTGAACGTAACAATTTCTCCTTGAAGTCTTACAGCTTTAGATGCCGGAAAGAATTGTTTAAGAAATTTTTCAACTAAAACATCCCATGTATCAATCGCCCCTTCAGGTAACGATTCCAACCAATCTTTGGCTTCTCCCTTTAAAGTCCAGGGAAATAACATGAGATATATCTGTTCATCCTCAACTTCTCTTATTTTAAATAGTGTGCAGATCCTATTAAAGGTACGAAGATGTTCGTTTGGATCTTCCTTCGGCGCACCACTAAATTGGCATTGATTAGTCACCATGTATAGAATTTGTCCTTTGATTTCATAATCTGGCGCATTGATGTATGGATGAGTAATTGCGTGACCTTGGCCAGTGCGTTTAGCTCTCATTCGATCTTCCATACTTAAAGGTTCTGTTACTTCCATAATTGAATTTGTTGAATCTGAATCACTAGAGGATTCTGATTTAATGGTTCATTTCTCAACAATCTCTGTTTGAATGATTGGTGGTTCCGGAGGAAAAATTAATGGTTCAGGATCTATGAATTGTCCCCGAATATTCTCCGGATTCTCAATTGTGAGGTCGGGTTCAAAAAATGGATTATCGGAAATTTGAACTGGAGTACTTGGTCGACTGGATGACGATTCTAAAGAAAAATCAACGACGGTAATATTAGCTAGATGTCTTGATCGAGTTACAGGTGGTGAACGTACAAAAGGTGGTGAACGTCTTGCTCGGTGCATTCACTGAATATCCTATTAGTTTTTAAAAGGAAAGAAAAATTATATAAGTTATCCAATTAATAGACTTTTCTGATTTTGCCCACGTTTCGAATAGCCAAAAGATGCAGCAGAGGGGCAGGATTCGTTTGGTCTCAATATAATTGAGGACTGTTTGGCTCCAATAACCCGGTCCACGTACAAATCTAACTATTACTACGAACCAGAAAATTTTGATGTCTATCAATTTAACCACTTAAAATAAATTTTCGTAATTTTAAGAAATTTAGATAAGAAGTAGAAAAAATTCTAAGTCCTAAAAACTAGAATAGCGAGAAATAAGAAAGAAAAAGAGCGCGTCGAAAAAGAAAAGGGTTGAAAAATAAAAGGCGTCGAAAAATAAAAAATAATAAAAAAAAATGACTTATAGAACTTAAAAATACTCGACTAACCTAACCTTATTACTATCACTAACTTAAAATTATAATCAAAAATTGAGATTACTAATTGGAATGATAATTGATACATAGGTAAAAGGCGTCGAAAAATAAAAATAAGAAAGTAGCGCGTTGAAACTTAAAAAGGCACTAAAAACTAAAAATTAAAAGTTGCTTATAAAAATATTAAAGCTTACAAGTAAAACTATATCCCAAATGGCAATAACTTAAAAAGGAACTAAAACTTAAAAAGGCGTCGCAAAATTCTAAAGCACCTAAATCCTAGTCTAAAGAAAAAGCACTTAAGGGATTTTACGGCAAAGCCTAAAATTCTAGATATAAAAATAACTATGGCAAAAACTATATTTAAAACTAATTATGAGCCAAAGACACAAAAGTTACGCTAAAACAATTAAAAAGAGACAAAATATAAAAATATACTAAAAGTTGTAAAAAGTACAATTTTTATAAAAATATTATTTTTATATTATTTATTTATTAAAACTATTAATTTTACAATTTAATTAAACTAAATAAAATTAAATAAAACAAAATAAACTAATTAAAACTAAATATTATAATAAAAATACCCTAATTAGGGATTAGAATTAAGAATAATAATAATTATATCGTAATTAATGCTGTTAGGGTTCCTGTGTACCCGTGTCAGGGCTGCTCCGCGACTTGCGGTATTCCTGGCTCCAAACTCCGCGAGTCGCGGGGTTTCAAATTTCAGATTAGGTGAACTCGTTTGACAGGTTTCGACGTAATTATTTTTTTTATTTATTTTTTTCTGTTTTTAATTTAATTAATATATTTATATAATTTAAATAAAACTTATCTTTAAAAACTAAAATAGAAATAAAATACTTTATAATTTTATATATAAAAATCTTAAAACTAGATTTATATATATATATTTTTTCGGTTTTTTTATTATGTTTTAAATAAACACAAAATATTTAAATAAAACTTATATTTTTTATAAAATAAAAATAAAGAAACTTTATAAAACTTAAATATTTAACAAACTCTTAAAAATATTTATATTTTTGTTTTTCTTTTTATATTTTCGAATATATTAAAACGTATTTTTACAAAAGCGTATTTTAATAAAAGTAAACTAAAAATAAAAATCTTTTTGTTTTTTATATATATTAGCGTTGCGCTTCCGGCTTTTAAGCTAGATGTTCCCCGGCAGCGGCGCCAAAAATACTTGATGTTATGCGAGGTGTATATAAAATAGCTTATATTTTTACAGGAAAAACTATTAAATACGATACAATTTTACACAAGATATTTATGTATTTATTGAATGAATATACTTAAACCTTGCTACAACACTTATAGGCAGTGTACCTAATCGTACAGTAGTGTAGTTTTTAGTAAGTCCGGTTCGTTCCACAGGGAAAAAAAATCTTTAAACAAAGCTTAACGCTATATTAGTTTTATTTTATAAAAATACAAATATATATATATATAAGTAATATTATTATTATAAAGGGGGGTTTTTACCGTTTAATGACCGGTTTGTCGATTTTTAAAACTTTAGTCGCAGTTAAAACTAAATGTAAAATATTAAAAATAAATACAAGAGTTAATTTAAAGCGTAAAGTAAATAACGATAATGAAATTGCGATAAATAAAAGTGCGATAAAATAAACTTGCGATAATTAAAAAGTACGATAATTAAAAGTGCAATTAAATACAATAACAATAAATAAAAGTGCGATAATTAGAAGTACAATTAAATATAAAATAAAGGAAATTAAATATGAAATAAAAGAATTATGCTTATTTAAACTTCCGTAATCATGATGTTTGACGTGTTGATTTTAGTTTTATGCCCATGGGTTAATTGTCCTTTGTCCTGGATTATTCAATATGTCCGTCTGGTTTTTGTCCATAACAGTCCATCAGTCATAAATATAAAGTGCGAGTATCCTCGTCAAATTATCCTTATACCCGAAGTTAAATATTCCAACTAATTGGAGACTTAAACTGTAACAAGATTTTAATACTTTGTTTAATAATTACACCAGGTTATCGACTGCGTGTAACCCAAGGTTTTAATACTTTGTTAACAATTATGCCAAGTGTCCTTGTACATAATTTCACCCCTGTTTTAATAATTCTAGTGGCTATTAATCCATTCCCGTGTCCGGTTAAATGAACGATTATTCGTACATATAAATACCCCGCCCATCGTATCCGATCGAGTGTATATGGTTATTTATAGGGACGTCCAATTGTAAATCTTTATATTAAAATTAACAAACTATCATTTAGTTAAACAAATATAAAGCCCATTAATAGCCCATAGTCTAATTTCCACAAGTGTCGTTCTTTTGTCCAAACCTCAATTATGGTACAAAGCCCAATTACCCAATTTTAGTAATTAGCCCAACATCATGATTACTTCGTTTTAAATAAGCATAATAATAACTTAGCTACGAGACATTAAATTAAAAAGGTTGAACATAACTTACAATGATTAAAAATAGCGTAGCGTTACACGGACAGAATTTCGACTTACACCCTTACAACATTCGCTAACATACCCTTATTATTAAGATTTAAAATTAAAATTAAAATTAAAATATAAATATAAATATTATGTATACATATATAGAGAGAGATTGATTTATGATATTAAAAATGATCAGAATTCGTTGGGTTTTATAGGGATTTGAGTCCAGGGAATCTCCGCGACTCGCGGCCCTTTCCTTCTTCAAACTCCGCGAGTCGCGGAGTTTGTTTTTACAGCTCACCAAGCCTTGGCTCTTAGCTTGTCGACGGATTATATAAATAAATATAATATATAAATAATTTTAGTAATTATTTAAATATTATATTATATTTATGTGCATAGTTGACATGTAATTTTTAGTTCGTTGCGTCGAGCGTTAAGAGTTGACTCTGGTCCCGGTTCCGGATTTTCGAACGTCCTTGCGTACAATTTAATATCTTATACTTTGCGTTTTGAATCTTGTACTCTTGTAATTTTGAGACGTTTCTTATCAATAATTGGAACCTCTTTGATTGTATTTTGTACTTTTGAGCTTTTTGGTCGTTTGCGTCTTCAATTCGTCGAATCTGTCTTTTGTCTTCACCTTTTATTATTTAAACGAATATCACTTGTAAATAGGACAATTGCAACTAAAAGCTTGTCTTTCTTGAGGAATAATGCTATGAAATATATGTTCGTTTTTAGCATTATCAGTATTCATCTATACCCTGTAACAATAATTGTCATACCAATTATCGAGAATCAGCAATCAGTATTTCGAATCTCGTAGCATTTCTACATCAATAGTTATATGTATACATATAACAATTATCTTCTAAAATTACGATCTCTAATTCTGAAATTTTGAAAAGCACCCTTCCTACGAATCAATACATTGAACTTTGAAAAAGCTGAATAAAGCAGCAGAAACTGTAGGCAACCGTAAACAACCTTAATCGTCGGAAGTTTGATGATAAAGGATAGTATGTTGGAAAAGCTCAGAAAAGTTGGAACTGAAAAACGGATTGAGCTAAGTACGAAGGAGACCAAGGAAAAATACAAGGACCATACCCTATATTCAAAGAATCCAGGTAATTTTGGATCCGTTGAAATCTTTAGAGAATATCTTGCTCCGAAGTCATGTTACAATTTGGGTGATAGTTGATAGATTGACGAAGAGTTCTTTGTTTCTTCCCATTCGGGAAACGATATCGTCGGAGACTTTGTTCAAGTTATTTATCAAGGAGGTGATATCGAGACATGGGGTTCCTATATCTATTGTTTCGGATCGAGATACTCGTTTCACTTCTCGATTTTGGAATAAGTTTCATGAAGATATGGGTACTCAATTGAAAATGAGCACGGCGTATCATCCTCAAACAGACGGTCAAACCGAACGTACGAATCAAACGTTGGAGGATATGTTAAGGGCGTGTGTTATTGATTTCGGCGGTAGTTGGGATGAGCACTTACCATTGGTGGAATTCTCGTATAATAATAGTTACCACACTAGTATTGGAATGCCACCTTATGAGATGCTTTATGGGCGTAGATGTCGAACTCCTATTTGTTGGGGTGAAGTGGGTCAAAGAGAAATTGGGAGTACCGATTTGGTTTTAGAGACAAATAGTAAGATTGAGATGATTCGGGCTCGACTGAAGGCGGAGCAAGATAGACAAAAATCTTATACCGATAAAGGTAGGAGACCGATTCAGTTTCAAGAAGGTGACATGGTGATGCTTAAGGTTGTAACATCCCGCATTTTTCCGTTAAATTTATTTTTAACACCGTTTTTTTTATAATATCTTTTGTTATCTAAATTCGTGTCTTTCGTTAACTAATGTTCTTGATACTCCCATTATTGGATTATAACATCACTCGTTTACTCTAGCATTTTTAAAATATTCGTTCGGTTAATTTACGCACCCGCTTTGAAACTCGAGGGAACGAAGTTGCCAAGTGGGCAAAGTGGTGACTAGGTCAACTAGTCAACCACTTCACCACCACTACTCATTCAACCTCCTCATCTCTTCTCTCTTTTCTCTCTTCCATTTTTGTACTCAAACACCCATTTCATTAATTCATCATCCAAATCCGAATCAAGAAGGAAACATCAAAACAAATTACATATTCGTGATCCTCTCTTCATCCTCAACATTTTGGTACCAATTTCATCTCGTTTGGGTAACATTTCTAAAACTCTAGATTTCTCTAATTCATGTTTTTGACTTGAAATGGTGTTAGTTAGTGTCTATGGCTCGTGTCTAGCATGAATATGTGATTTATTTGCTCGATCTTGTTATTTTGCATAAACTAGCAGGAACTTGAAATGGGTGTATTTAATCTTGAGTTCTGGATGATTAAATGTTGTTTGAATATTAAAGTTCATGTATTAAATGTGTTACTAGTATCATTAGCTTCATTTTGATGTGTAGGTTGATTTAGAAAAGCTTCATTTACAAAATTGATGAATTCTTGATTTTTGGTTAGGGTTTGATGAACTTGAAATAAACTTTTGATGCTTGAAATGCTATGAAACATTGTTATTAAGTGTTTAGTTATATTTTATGTTTAATTACCTTCGAAACGGCATATCATACGTGTAAATTAGTCGCCCGAATCATGAAATGCGTTTTACAAACTTGAAACTTTTGATTATGAACGTTTATTGAACTTTCGACGGGAATTTGATTATTGTAAATGTTAGTTTTGATTGATGATATGTTCTTAGTTGTATTCCTTGTCAAAAGAGCTTTCCAACGATATAAGATACTTGTTTTGAATGTTTACGGTTCATGAGTTATGCTTGTTTGAAGTTTGGTTCGTGCACTTGATAAAACTCAGAAACAGCATTTCCCAGGTACAGGAGCGACGCTCCTGAACTAAGAGCGCCGCTCCTGGTAGGCCTTTCTGTGGAGTTTCTCATCAGACATCAGGAGTGCCGCTCCAGAAAACAAGAGCGCCACTCCTAGTCCTCAAGAGCGCCGCTCCTGTGCTGAAAAAGTAGACCAACTTATTTTGTGTTTTCACAAATTCATCCCTGTTTACTCGTAACTCCGATTAACAGGAAACTTGGCCAACGTGCTTATATATACTTTCTTATCATGGAAAAATTGTTGGATACCCGACCCGACCCCGTCGATGTTGACTTTTTCATTGACTTTGACCAAGTTTGACTTTTAGTCAAACTTAACCAAGCACTTTTGCAATCGTTCTAACGTGCTTTTATACTTGATTCTTGCATGAAACTTGAAAACATGATTCACATGCTATATATTCGAGTTGTAACGAGCCATAGGACTAATTGAACACATTTCGCCGGACCTTGTGTCGTAACCGGTTAATTGATACAACTTACTTGTTTAGGTCAAGGCTAAGCAACTTTCATTTGTGAAGTACATTTATACTCGTGCACTCGAGGTGAGATCATAGTCCCACCTTTTCAATTACTTTTATACTTTTAAATCGTGGGCTGAGAAACATATACATTATATACTTATATACATTTCATATGTATATATACTTTTCATACTTTGATACTTGAACACGAATACTAAAGCAAATATACATACGAGTTAGAACAAAAATCCTCAAGTTCAATTACCATTAGTTACACTTGTAGGGTGTGAGCGAGAACTTATGTTGTATGGCCATACGGGTTTAACGAACCCTCATCTGACGGATGAAACGTATTTTTGGGATATAGTGTAGGTTCTAACACTATTATGCAGAGGTAAGATTCAGTTAAGTTTTGGTAATTGGGTGCTCGTGATACATACAACATCCTTTGGGATGTATACGCTTGATATTCATTTTATACTAAATCTTGTGGTTCAAAAACAACATCTTTTGAGATGTATACGCTTGATACAAACACATCTTTTGAGATGTATACACTTTGATACTAAACCTTGTGGTTCAAAAACATACTTTTACAAATACACATATGATCTCACCAACGTTTTTCGTTGACAGTTTTCTACATGTTTTCTCAGGTTCATACATGGCTATTTGATACATGCTTCCGCGTACACTCATACTTGCTTGGAGTCAAGCATACATACATGCATACGCTAGTGATAGCACCTTTGTATTCAAACAAATGTTTACATACTTACGCTATTTATAGCAACCGTGATTTTAAACTAATTATGTCGCAATTTATTTCATTTATACTTTATACTTTTGTAAACTTAAACTTGTTATCGAATTGTTTTGTAAACTAAACTTTGCTAGTCTTGTACGTTTCAAATGAATGCGACATAATTTTGGTCAAACGTGTCTCATATAGGGACTACGACCACGTAACTGGACCTAAGTTAGCGGCGCTGTCAATGACGATTTTGTCAGGTCGCTACAGATGGTATCAGAGTGTTGGTTGTAGGGATCTAGGATGTGCATTAGTGTTTCTGACAGAGTCGTTAGGACGCATTAGTGAATCTAGACTACAACCGGATAGTTAGCCATTGCATTCTGACATACATTTGCTATTGATAGCACTTACTTGACTACTTGTGCATTTATACTTGAATCATTCTTAGGCAAACTTCTTAATGGTACCAAACTTTCATCATACGAATCAGTATTCTGCCACTTTCTAGTAACACATGTAAATTCATGATTCATATGCGTAAGGATGGCAACGATTTCATTTGTCATACTAGTTCGAGAACTCCATCTCCTCGGTTGTTATTCGTCACCGTCCCGGCTTACCATCCACAAGTGTTGTAAAGTTACCACCACTACTTTTGACGAGTATCGTCATCACTACTTATCACTACGGTTACGTACGTCTCGTTATCATAATTCGTTACTCTTTTCGTACCTAAAGACATTATTATCTGACTTGAACCGCAATGACGTGAACCATCATTTATACATTTCCCTCGGGAAATGCATCTTCAGAGTTGCACAAATTCTTTCTATCCAATACGAGTCACGTTTGAGACGTCGTTGCACTTTGTTCATTTTAAATCTTCACGATTACACGAACTTGAATCTATGGAGTGATGTGGGAATGGAGGTATGAGTTAGCGTAATATAACGACACTCGATCAACGTGGTTATATTACGGTAATTTACACCAAAGTTCTAATGACACGTGATGGTGGTTGGACTCGATCAACCTAATCACCACCATGTGCCATGTACATGATTTCATCTTTCTTGTTTGAATATCTGAAAACTCCGAGAATACTAATAACAACCATACCCAGGACACATCGTCGATTATTGTCGAACCATATTTATGCTTTCGAATGAATGACGAATTCTTTCAACTTCAAACACATGTTACACGAGTATACTATCTCGTTTTTTTCACAGTTTTATCGACGAACTACAATATGCTTGTTATGCTCACATCGAGGCGGAAACTTCTCTCGCATTACGCTCGTACTTCAGTACAAGAAAATCTTTTATTCTAAATTCTCAATGGAGTGAGAGGCTCTTCACGTTATACTAGTACTCACCAAGAGGGTGAATAGTCCTAACGAACGTTTTCGGAAACCGATACATCTTCCGCGCGCGCGAAATTCTTGAAAAACAGAAACTTGTTCCAACAAATGTTTTCAAGTCCTAACAAACTTGTTCAAATATATCTTAAAGAACTGTACCTCGTTTCGTATCGAGATCCTCGTTTCACTTCTAGATTTCGGAGTGCCTTACAAAAATCCTCGGGACCGCGTTTAGACATGAGTACAACACATAAACCACAACCCGAAGGACCAAACAAACATACGATTCAAACCTTGGAAACCATAATACGAGTTGTGATATCAACTTCAATTTACTTAAGAAAAGTAATTGCCTTTAACCAAATTCTCTTACCACGATAGTTATCACCCGAGTATTAACGCCACACCTTTCGAAAACTCATATAGCTGCAATTGTCGTTTTCTAAATTATTGAACCGAAGTAGGCGACACACAAATCACCGGACACGAACTCATTCATGAAACAACCGAGAAGACCGTTCAAATCCGAGATAGGCTCAGGACGGCCCGTAGTCGTCAAAAGAGCTATACCGACAAAAGACGCAACGACCTCGAATTCCAAGCGGGAGACCGCATAATGTTAAAAGTCGCACCTTGAGGAGGTGTAATCCGTTTTGGGAAACGTAGAGAGCTAAATCCGCGATATTTTGATCCTTTTGAAATCTTGGAGCGTATTGGACCTGTTGCTTACCGTTTCGATCTTCCGACTCAATTGAGCTCCGTTCATCCTACATTCCGTGTATCAAACTTAAAAAGGTGTCTTGCCGAATAAGAAGTTGTTATTCCTTTTGATGGACTCACTATCGATGACAAACTTCACTTCCTAGGAGAACCGGTCGAAATTATGGATCGTGAAACCAAACTCTGAAACAACGTAAAATCCCGACAGTCAAAGTTTGTTGAGATGCCCAAGGAAGTACCTTCACTTATCCATAGATTTGACAACGTAAGATTTCGAGGAAGAAACAACAACTACTACTTCCAACTAAATTTCGGGACAAAATTTCTTTTAAGGTGTAGGTAATGTAACATCTCGCGTTTTTCCGTTAAATTTATTTTTAACACCGTTTTTCTTATAATATATTTTGTTATCTAAATTCGTGTCTTTTATTAACTAATGTTCTTGATATTCCCGTTATTGGATTATAATGTCACTCGTTTACTCTAGCGTTTTTAAAATATTCGTTCGGTTAATTCACGCACCCGCTTTGAAACTTGAGGGACCGAATTTGCCAAGTGGGCAAAGTGGTGACTAGGTCAACTAGTCAACCACTTCACCACCACCACTCATTCAACCTCATCATCTCTTCTCTCTTTTCTCTCTTCCATTTTTGGACTCAAACACCCATTTCATTAATTCATCATCCAAATCCGAATCAAGAAGGAAACATCAAAACAAATTACATATTCGTGATCCTCTCTTCATCCTCTACATTTAGATACCAATTTCATCTCACTTGGGTAACATTTCTAAAACTCGAGATTTCTCTAATTCGTGTTTTTGACTTGAAATGGTATTAGTTAGTGTCTATGGCTCGTGTCTAGCATGAATATGTGATTTATTTGCTCGATTTTGTTATTTTGCATAAACTAGCATGAACTTGAAATGGGTGTGTTTAATCTTGAGTTTTAGATGATTAAATGTTGTTTAAATGTTAAAGTTCATGTATTAAATATGTTACTAGTATCATTAGCTTCATTTTGATGTGTAGGTTGATTTAGAAAAGCTTCATTTACAAAATTGATGAATTCTTAATTTTTAGTTAGGGTTTGATGAACTTGAAATGAAATTTTGATGCTTGAAATGCTATGAAACATTGTTAGTAAGTGTTTAGTTATATTTTATGTTTAATTACCTTCGAAACGGCATATCATACGTGTAAATTGGTCGCCCGAATCATGAAATGCGTTTTACAAACTTGAAACTTTTGATTATGAACGTTTATTGAACTTTTGACGAGAATTTGATTATTGTAAATGCTGGTTTTGATTGAAGATATGTTCTTAATTGTATTCCTTGTCAAAAGAGCTTTTCAACGATATAAGATACTTGTTTTGAATGTTTACGGTTCATGAGTTATGTTTGTTTGAAGTTTGGTTCGTGCACTTGATAAAACTCATAAACAGCATTTCCCAGGTACAGGAGCGACGCTCCTGAACTAAGAGCGCCGCTCCTGGTAGGCCTTTTTTGTGGAGTTTCTCATCAGACATCAGGAGCGCCGCTCCTAAAAACAAGAGCGCCGCTACTGGTCCTCAAGAGCGCCGCTCCTGGTTTTGGTGCGCCGCTCCTGTGCTGAAAAAGTAGACCAACTTATTTTGTGTTTTCACAAATTCATCCCCGTTTACTCGTAACTCCGATTAACATGAAACTTGGCCAACGTGCTTATATATACTTTCTCATCATGGAAAAATTATCGGATACCCAACCCGACCCCGTCGATGTTGACTTTTTCGTTGACTTTGACCAAGTTTGACTTTTAGTCAAACTTAACCAAACACTTTTTGCAATCGTTCTAACGTGCTTTTATACTTGATTCTTGCATGAAACTTGACAACGTGATTCACATGCTATATATTCGAGTCGTAACGAGCCATAGGACTAATTGAACACATTTCGCCCGACCTTGTGTCGTAACCGGTTAATTGATACAACTTACTTGTTTAGGTCAAGGTTAAGCAACTTTCATGCACACGTTTACTTTGTGAAGTACATTTATACTCGTGCACTCGAGGTGAGATCATAGTCCCACCTTTTCAATTACTTTTATACTTTTAAATCGTGGGCTGAGAAACATATACATTACATACTTATATACATTTCATATGTATATATACTTTTCATACTTTGATACTTGAACAAAAATACAAAAGCAAATATACATATGAGTTAGAACAAAAATCCTCAAGTTCAATTACCATTAGTTACACTTGTAGGGTGTGAGCAAGAACTTATGTTGTGTGGCCATACGGGTTTGACGAACCCTCATCTGACGGATGAAACGTATTTTCGGGATATAGTGTAGGTTCTAACACTATTATGTAGAGGTAAGATTCAGTTAAGTTTTGGTAATTGGGTGCTCGTGATACATACAACATCCTTTGGGATGTATACGCTTGATATTCATTTTATACTAAATCTTGTGGTTCAAAAACAACATCTTTTGAGATGTATACGCTTGATACAAACACATCTTTTGAGATGTATACGCTTTGATACTAAACTTTGTGGTTCAAAAACATACTTTTACAAATACACTTATGATCTCACCAACGTTTTTCGTTGACAGTTTTCTACATGTTTCTCAGGTTCATACATGGCTATTTGATGCATGCTTCCGCGTACACTCATACTTGCTTGGAGTCGAGCATACATACATGCATATGCTAGTGATAGCACCTTTGGATTCAAACAAATGTTTACATGCTTACGCTATTTATAGCAACCGTGATTTTAAACTAATTATGTCGCAAGTTATTTCATTTCATTTATACTTTATACTTTTGTAAACTTAAACTTGTTATCGAATTGTTTTGTAAACTAAACTTTGCTAGTCTTGTACGCTTCAAATGAATGCAACATAATTTTGGTCAAACGTGTCTCATATAGGGACTACGACCACGTAACGGGACCTAAGTTAGCGGCGCCGTCAATGACGATTTTGTCGGGTCGCTACAAAGGTATCTCCATGGAAGGGTGTTATTCAGTTTCGAAAGCGAGGAAAGTTAGCTACTCGGTTTATTGGTCCTTTCAAGGTTTTGGCTCGTGTTGGTGAGGTTGCTTATTGACTAGAGTTACCCGAAGAACTTGCGGGAATTCATAATACGTTTCATGTTTCCCATCTCCGTAAGTGTCTTGCGGATGACTCGACGTGGGTGCCGTTAGATGAGATTACGTTGAATAATAAGCTAGAGTACGTTGAAGAACCGGTAGCCATTCTTGATGAAAAGGTTAAATTGTTGCGTAACAAAGATGTGAGGACCTTTAAGGTCTAATGGCGTCATCGAAAGGGTTCCGAGTTTACGTGGGAATCCGAAGAGTTTGTTCTGGTTTATCTTCCAGCTTGTCATGCGGGGACGCGCTCCGATTCAAGTGGGGGGGGGGAGTTGTAACATCCCGTTTTTCCCATACGTGAATTAAGGTATATATTTTATCGTTAATACGCTTATAACTCGTTCGTTTATGTGATGAAATAAATAAAGTGTTAGTTGATGTGTAAATGTATATATGTGTGTGTGTGTGTGTGTGTATATATATATATATATATATATATATTTTGAATATATGCATGTATAAGTATATGCATGGGTTTTTGTTGATGTTAAGTCATGTGAGGCTTAAGGACGAAGTTTAGACGTATATAGGAAGCGCGAACAAGGTATACAAGTTGTATAAATCGTTAAGTTGAGTTAAGTTGTCGAATGGGCCAGTTGCAGGCCATTGCCGCACCGCGGAGTTCTTTGGCGTGCCGCGACACTTAAAGCAAATCTGAGTCAGGAGAAGTTTAAAACAACTCGAAAAGTTAGCCTAACGCCGCGCCGCGGCATTGAAAGTCGCGCCGCGACATTTCTGGGCAGCTGACTCCGAATTCAGTTTTTAAAAGGGTAAATTCGAGGGTATATTCATCTTTTCGCGTATGGATCAGATTTGTGGCTTAAATCTCAGCCACTTATCCACTCTTATTCATTTCTTTTCCTTTTTCTTTCTCAATTTCCTCTCAAAACACAAAACCCACTTAGATTAAACTTGAGATTTGAAGGTGAAGAATTGAGATTCAATCCTTGGAGCAAGAATTAAAGTTGTTCTCCTCGTTCTTGGCTACGAGTGGATAGTGTTGATAAGTCTTAACTCCGTATTTTGAGTTTTAGATAATTTATGGCTAGGGTTTGGCCATTAGAGGCTTGTAAAGACCCATTTGGGGATTTAATGGGTGAATTTGGGTTAATTTGATGTAAGAAAACCCTAATAGCTATAATCTAGGGTTTTGTTCATGTAAATTGTGATTTGTAAGTGTTAATGGTGTTGTTAGTCACTAATACACTTGTAAAATGATGAAAACTTGTTAATGGGTTAAGTTTGACCAAAGTTGTTAGTATAAGTGTTAAAATGGGTCAAGTGAGTGATTGTTGACCTAGTTAGGTGAGATGGGTATGAAATACCCATAATTTGTGCTAGTTGGTTATAGTAGACTCAAATCACTAACTTTTAGTGATTTATATTGAGTCTTGGCCATTAATGGGCGGTTTTGGTATAAATGAGTCATTTAATGCAAACGGGTCATTAAATGCTCAAGTGTTGAATGTTGGTGTTTGGTCCAACTAGTTTGTGTATTGAAAGTATACTTATTGCATTAGGTACTTTGCTTTGAAGCTTTCGGAAGTGCATAATCATCATCTTGGCGTTAAGGTGAGTGGGATAAGTATACATATATGTATATAATGTATGTATTTGTATGAATGGATATGTGTTGTCCGAGTTATTGGTATATGCCGTTGTACACTAACGGTTTCTATGAATGGATATGCGTTGTCCGAGTTGGTGGTATATGTCGTTGTACACTAACGGTCTATTGGGTGGATATGTATTGTCCAAGGGTTAGTGATATATGTTGTTGTACACTAACGGTTGTTATGAACACCGATGGGAAATTCGAGTACCATTCCTGAAATGTCCCGTTCTTATTGATTAAAAACGTTCCATATTAATTGATTTCGTTGCGAGGTTTTGACCTCTATATGAGACGTTTTTCAAAGACTGCATTCATTTTAAAACAAACCATAACCTTTATTTCATCAATAAAGGTTTAAAAAGCTTTACGTAGATTATCAAATAATGATAATCTAAAATATTCCGTTTACACACGACCATTACATAATGGTTTACAATACAAATATGTTACAACAAAATAAGTTTCTTGAATGCAGTTTTTACACAATATCATACAAGCATGGACTCCAAATCTCGTCCTTATTTAAGTATGCTACAGCGGAAGCTCTTAATAATCACCTGAGAATAAACATGCTTAAAACGTCAACAAAAATGTTGGTGAGTTATAGGTTTAACCTATATATATCAAATCATAATAATAGACCACAAGATTTCATATTTCAATACACATCTCATACATAGAGATAAAAATCAATCATATGGTGAACACCTGGTAACCGACATTAACAAGATGCATATATAAGAATATCCCCATCATTCCGGGACACCCTTCGGATATGATATAAATTTCGAAGTACTAAAGCATCCGATACTTTGGATGGGGTTTGTTAGGCCCAATAGATCTATCTTTAGGATTCGCGTCAATTAGGGTATCTGTTCCCTAATTCTTAGATTACCAGACTTAATAAAAAGGGGCATATTCGATTTCGATAATTCAACCATAGAATGTAGTTTCACGTACTTGTGTCTATTTTGTAAATCATTTATAAAACTTGCATGTTTTCTCATCCCAAAAATATTAGATTTTAAAAGTGGGACTATAACTCACTTTCACATATTTTTACTTCGTCGAGAAGTAAGACTTGGCCACTGGTTGATTCACGAACCTATAACAATATATACATATATATCAAAGTATGTTCAAAATATATTTACAACACTTTTAATATATTTTGATGTTTTAAGTTTATTAAGTCAGCTGTCCTCGTTAGTAACCTACAACTAGTTGTCCACAGTTAGATGTACAGAAATAAATCGATAAATATTATCTTCAATCAATCCACGACCCAGTGTATACGTATCTTAGTATTGATCACAACTCAAACTATATATATTTTGGAATCAACCTCAACCCTGTATAGCTAACTCCAACATTCACATATAGAGTGTCTATGGTTGTTCCGAAATATATATAGATGTGTCGACATGATAGGTCGAAACATTGTATACGTGTCTATGGTATCTCAAGATTACATAATATACAATACAAGTTGATTAAGTTATGGTTGGAATAGATTTGTTACCAATTTTCACGTAGCTAAAATGAGAAAAATTATCCAATCTTGTTTTACCCATAACTTCTTCATTTTAAATCCGTTTTGAGTGAATCAAATTGCTATGATTTCATATTGAACTCTATTTTATGAATATAAATAGAAAAAGTATAGGTTTATAGTCGTAAAAATAAGTTACAAGCCGTTTTTGTAAAGGTAGTCATTTCAGTCGAAAGAACGACGTCTAGATGACCATTTTAGAAAACATACTTCCACTTTGAGTTTAACTATAATTTTTGGATATAGTTTCATGTTCATAATAAAAATCATTTTCTCAGAATAACAACTTTTAAATCAAAGTTTATCATAGTTTTTAATTAACTAACCCAAAACAGCCCGCGGTGTTACTACGACGGCGTAAATCCGGTTTTACGGTGTTTTTCGTGTCTCCAGGTTTTAAATCATTAAGTTAGCATATCATATAGATATAGAACATGTGTTTAGTTGATTTTAAAAGTCAAGTTAGAAGGATTAACTTTTGTTTGAGAACAAGTTTAGAATTAACTAAACTATGTTCTAGTGATTACAAGTTTAAACCTTCGAATAAGATAGCTTTATATGTATGAATCGAATGATGTTATGAACATCATTACTACCTTAAGTTCCTTGGATAAACCTACTGAAAAAGAGAAAAATGGATCTAGCTTCAACGGATCCTTGGATGGCTCAAAGTTCTTGAAGCAGAATCATGACACGAAAACAAGTTCAAGTAAGATCATCACTTGAAATAAGATTGTTATAGTTATAGAAATTGAACCAAAGTTTGAATATGATTATTACCTTGTATTAGAATGATAACCTACTGTAAGAAACAAAGATTTCTTGAGGTTGGATGATCACCTTACAAGATTGGAAGTGAGCTAGCAAACTTGAAAGTATTCTTGATTTTATGTAACTAGAACTTGTAGAATATATGAAGAACACTTAGAACTTGAAGATAGAACTTGAGAGAGATCAATTAGATGAAGAAAATTGAAGAATGAAAGTGTTTGTAGGTGTTTTTGGTCGTTGGTGTATGGATTAGATATAAAGGATATGTAATTTTGTTTTCATGTAAATAAGTCATGAATGATTACTCATATTTTTGTAATTTTATGAGATATTTCATGCTAGTTGCCAAATGATGGTTCCCACATGTGTTAGGTGACTCACATGGGCTGCTAAGAGCTGATCATTGGAGTGTATATACCAATAGTACATACATCTAAAAGCTGTGTATTGTACGAGTACGAATACGGGTGCATACGAGTAGAATTGTTGATGAAACTGAACGAGGATGTAATTGTAAGCATTTTTGTTAAGTAGAAGTATTTTTATAAGTGTATTGAAGTCTTTCAAAAGTGTATAAATACATATTAAAACACTACATGTATATACATTTTAACTGAGTCGTTAAGTCATCGTTAGTCGTTACATGTAAGTGTTGTTTTGAAACCTTTAGGTTAACGATCTTGTTAAATGTTGTTAACCCAATGTTTATAATATCAAATGAGATTTTAAATTATTATATTATCATGATATTATCATGTATGAATATCTCTTAATATGATATATATACATTAAATGTCTTTACAACGATAATCGTTACATATATGTCTCGTTTAAAAATCATTAAGTTAGTAGTCTTGTTTTTACATATGTAGTTCATTGTTAATATACTTAATGATATGTTTATTTATCATAGTATCATGTTAACTATATATATATCCATATATATGTCATCATATAGTTTTTACAAGTTTTAATGTTCGGGAATCACCGGTTAACTTGGGTGGTCAATTGTCTATATGAAACATATTTCAATTAATCAAGTCTTAACAAATTTGATTGCTTAACATGTTGAAAACATTTAATCATGTAAATATCAATCTCAATTAATATATATAAACATGGAAAAGTTCGGGTCACTACAATTCCTTTGTACGATTGGTTAACCATGGTTGTGTGAATTTGTGATTAGCATATTAAATTGTGAACTATATGCTATTGATGTTGCTAGCTTATTGTGTATTGCGGATAGTAGTTTATGCTTGTCGTTGGTATGGTTGTTGAATTGCTAGCTTGTTTGTGGTATTATGTAAGTGAATGTAAGTAGATAGATTATATATGCATATGTATAACTATTTCACTCACTAAGCGTTAGCTTACCCCTCTCGTCCTTTATCTTTTTAGATGCAGGTGCGGACAAGGGAAAGGGGGTTGTTGGATACTAGTTACCCCGTGTTGGATGCTTGTTGAAGCTTTTGAAGTTGGCCTAGTGTTTTGGGTAGTTTAGCCCCAAACCATGCTCAAAGTGTTGTTTGGATTAAAACTATCCTCTTTGAATGGGTCAAACTTGTATTACATTTGTTAAGGGCCTTCGTGTCATTTGTAAACATTTAACTTGTGATATTGTTTAAATTGGTTATATGTAACCGTTTAATTGGACGCTAATGGTTTGTTATAAAAAAAAAAATTTGTCGTATTAATTACGGGTTAGGTTGTTTCACATCAATTTTTTATGTTTGATCAATAATATAATACATTTGGTGCACTTATTCAATTAACCCTACTAAAAAATAACTTTAAGCATCATTCATATGTAAAAAATTGAATATAGCCCACAGAATAAAACCAAAAAGCAAGATTTTACTCCGTATATATGAATGACTACACCACGAGTACATGAATCTTTTCATGCACGATTATCCGCCTTCTTGATTGTCAACGTACAACGGTGAACTTTACCAACATGTGACCATCTTCTCGTTTATCGGTACGAGATATCAAATTTTTTGGTAACTAGTCGCATGTAAAAACAACACATATATACAGTAATAATTTAACTTTTTTCTCTAAAACTGCAGTGATCTTTGATATGAATCCAAAACTCGATCTTGTAACTATATTCACTCAACTTCAAAACCGCTTGATTGTTTGATGTCAACTTAGGAGTCCACAACGTTTGATAGTTGGGATCATTGATGTGACATTATATGTATAGCGTATCTGAGTAAAAATATTACTCAGGTATATTGGACCATCTTGTGTTTACGTTATTAGACCACTCCCAATTATGAAATACTTTTTCACTGCCACATCAGTTTTCTCTCTTCATTTAATTTCCTCACCATTTCCTCCCATCACATTCTCATAACACACCACTACTAACCCATTGCGTACTTTTTCCCCATCACATACCAAATTAATTAAATGAATTAGTTTACAAGTGTCTTAACTGTGAGTACAAATACATCATGCACAAATAAATGAAGAGAGAAATATTTCGTTCTCCAATATGCTATGTGAGGAAATTTACGAGGGCGAAACTGGAGAACATTGTTGAGGACAAGTGAGCGCACAACCATTGCCAATGGCGCCCTCGCAGGGCAAGTTTGAGGGAGGCTCAGAACGTACATCGTTGGGAGTGATCTTATTGACAATAGAATAATGGAATTTTCTATTGCATGGGTCTCAGGTTCGAATTCTGTCTAGAACAAATATAATGTGGTGGCCAGAGAATGGTTGGAAATAACCAGGGAGTAATATTGTCGTGCTGCATACATCAAAGTATGGGATCGATTACTCGCCCTCTCGAGTAACCCGAACAGAGAAAATCTTCTACCCTTTTTTAAAAAAATAATTTTTTTTTTAAACATAGCCCTAAACTAGAGCTATGCTTAAAAATTAAACTCGAGCTGAAACTTGTTGTACATGGAGTTGGTTAAAAGTAGTGGGTAGTTTGTTTAAATTAAAGTACAAGCCTTTTATACATGTCTTAATTTCTTAAATATGTATTTATCGAATTCAATAAGATATCCCTACGATTCATTATAGGTCAAGCTCCAATACAAATTGTTATTCCCGAAATCTATGAATGTCGATGAATGTGCATGAATGTGGCTCGAATGTGGTGTGAATACGATATGAATTTTGAGAGAAAGTCAAATAGTCAAATGTTCATTCCACGGCTCGCTTCAACACAATACATATTGATGGCTAAAAGCAAGAATAAATGAAGTCTTAGAAGAGTATATATAACTCTCATCTATACCTTCCATACATTAAGAGTATCCATGGCACAAACAATGTGATGTACGAGACCTAACAATGATGTATATTAAAATATTTATTAAGTTTTGGAATTTGTTTAACGTAGTCTTATAAGTTACTTTTAAACATATTATATATCATATAACATATATATAATTTAACATTTAATTTATAACTTAAAGTTATTATATATCAATAACGATATCAAACTTAAATAAGAAAAAGTCGGTACCAATAAAAACTTGTTTTGATTCTGCAATCAATTTGACTGGGTTTATATAAACAAAAACATATACGAGTATATAATTAGCAAATCCCTTAAATTTTAAGGAGCTCGCAATTTAAAAGAGTCGAATCTAATCCAACTTAACCAATCATCCAATAAATTTAACCGACATATTTTAAAGCGTTTTCATGATTGCCTTGTTTCACGATCATTTTACCACTCGTAAACGATATTTATTGTTCGCATAAATGATGTCGTTAATACGATGAGATCATATTCGTACCAAAGTTCTTTTTTGGCAGTCTTTAGACATGGTTTTTCTCTTACATTATTACGTGAAAGATATAAAGATGAATAATTGATAGCAGCAGATGACACGTAACAATGAATAATTAGTTTTGGTACGTATTTATAAATAAATTGATTGGGCCCTGACATAGTCTAAGAGAGAAATAGGAAAATGGGTCACAAGAGGCTTTAAAGTTCACGTGCATTTTTCCACAAAAAGACACCTTAGAAAGTCTCTAACAATACTTACTATATAACATAATGTATATGTCTACTCGTATATTATTATGCTCTGCTTCGATTTTTTACTTAATATAAGGACGATAGAATGAAAACCTGTTTCTTGCCTTTCAAAATCAGGTTTGTTGCGTATGCTAATTGGTATAGTTTCCAAGAACCAAATTGACCGATCAAGCAAATTATTATCCGCAACTTTTGCCTTAAAAATTGTAACTTGTATATAGTATCAATATAAATAAATACGCCTATGTGCACTTTAACCAAGGTTGTCTTTGAAAAAAGATTGATTAAGCGTTAAATAGTTTAAAATTCGAATGAATTAAATGTTGTAATTGAACCAAAGTTTGAATAATATTAACATGTTTGATAATCATTCTAAATAAATGATTGTAATTATATAAAATTAATGTATTAACATTTTTATATTAATAAATAAATGAATATAGTTGTTTGATAAGAGTTTTATATAATTACAGTATAATTTAAAGAATATATTGAAGGAAAATAAGGTGCTTAATTAATGGTTAAATCTAACTATGAACAGCTTAAATCATATTTTTGTATCATTCAACATTATTTATCATTAAGAGATTACAAACAAACAGACTGAACGTCGAATGATTTAACATTTATTCTATTTAAAGAAGAAATCGAACACAACCTTGGTTTCATTTGTTTATTCATTCCGTGTTTGTTTAGCCGGGAGCTCTAGTTCTTAGTTTTCGGTTGTATGTTAAGCACGGATGTTAAACTTTTGTATGTTTTGCGGAGCTTCATCTTTTGGATGAAGTTTTCCCAATTATTATAGAGTACTTTTAGCCAAAAAATAAAGAACACGCCCCAGGATAATATTATATCCTGGTATTGGGTGTTGGTTGTACTTAATAATCTTTTCTTGGTTGTTCATATTAATGAACAAGAAAGTTTGTTTAAACATATGTAATGACACACTTAATGGCTACATCAACTTATGTACTACAATGTTCGAGGTATATTGGTTATTTTATGATATGCTTAGACTGCTAGTATCGGACTTCAGTTGGGAGCGCCAAACCCACCGCGGTAGCGTGCCACAGAAACTAGCAGCTGTGGTTGACACCGTCATTGTTACACTGTCATGCTTCTAGCCATTATAACTTGTATATAAATCAATCTAACATACACCTATGTGCACTTTAATAACCCGTCTTTTTTTGTTTACTTTCCGTTTAATTATTTTAAAGTCCGTTATTAAATTATAACATCTCTCGTTTACACTGTCATGCTTCTAGCCATTATAACTTGTATATAAATCAATCTAACATACACCTATGTGCACTTTAATAACCCGTCTTTTTTTGTTTACTTTCCGTTTAATTATTTTAAAGTCCGTTATTAAATTATAACATCTCTCGTTTACTCTAGCGTATTTAAGATAATTCGTATGGTTAATTCACGCACTCACTTTTAAACTCGAGGGACTAAAGTTGCCAAGGGACCAAACTAGCGACTAGGTCAACTAGTCAAACCCCACTTCCCCACCATTCATTTCACCTCCCACTTTCTTCTTCCATTTTGCTACTTCCACTTTTTCTTCCATTTCTTCATAATCACTAAATCATCATCTAAATCAAATCTAAGAAGCTCACAACAAATCTAATTACATATTTGTGATCTACTACTCAAGATCTTTAATTTGGTACCAATTTCATTACTTGGGGTAAGCTTTTCAAAAACCCTAGATTTCTTGTTCTTGGTGTTCTTGACTAATAAAAGTGTTAGTTAGTGTCTATGGCTCAAGTCTAACATGAATATGTGAATTGTTTTCTTGTTCTTGTCATTATGGTGTAACTAGCATAAACTTGAAAAATGACTAGTTTAATCTTGAGTTTTGGTTGATTAAATATTGTTATATGTTAAAGTCCATGTATTAAATGTGTTACTAGCATCATTAGCTTCAATTTGATGTGTAGGTTAACTTGGAAAACTTCACTAACATGATTATTGAATTTGTGATTCTTGATTAGGGTTTAGTAGCCTTAAATATGAATTTTGATGCATTGAATGCTATGAGATGTTGTTGGTAAGTGTTTAGTTATATTGTATGCGTAATTACCTATGAAACGGCGTATTATATATGTGTGTTAAATTCCCAAATCAACATTTGCATTTATGAGCTTGAAAAATTAAATGATGAACATTTAATGATCATTCGACGAGGATTTAGTTATTGTAAATGATGGAATTGGTTGATGATATGTGTTTAGTAGTATTCCTCGTTAAAATATCTTTCCAATTATGTATGGTATGAGTTTTAGGTTCATAATTTGTGTTTGAATGAAGTTTGGTTCGTGCAATTAACAAAATTCAGCAACAGCACTGGAAACCAAGGCCTTCGCGATCGCGAAGCCCTGGGAGTACAAAACCTCGCGATCGCGAGATTCCCTCTGGCCCAATTTATTTTGTATTTTTCAATTTTCATTCCCGCTTACTCGCAACTCCGATTAACATGAAACTTGGCCAACATGTTTATATATGACTACGTTTTTATGTACAATAGTTGGATACCCGACCCAACCCCGTTGACTTTGACTTTGACCAAGTTTGACTTTTAGTCAAACTTAACCAAATACTTATGCAATCGTTCTAACTTGCTTTTATACTTATATCTTGCATGAAACTTGACAACTTGACTCACATGCTATATAATCGAGTCGTAACGAGCCATAGGACTAATTGAACAACTTTGACCGACTTCGTATTTTACCGATATTAATACAACCTATTGTTTAGGTCAAGACTAGTATTCGTTCTTGCACACGTTTACTTTGTGAAGTACCTTTTTACTTGTGCACTCAAGGTGAGATCATAGTCCCACTTTTACTCTTTTACACTTATACTTGGGATAAGAAAACATAAACGTTTCGTTTTACAAAGTGAACACAAGTAGGAAAACAAACATTCTACGTACGAGTTAGAACAAAAAGCCTCAATTCAATTATCATTAGTTACACTTGTAGGGTGTAAGCGAGAACTTATGTTATGTGGATCCATACGGATTTGACAAACCCTCATTCGGACGGTTAGCTACCGTTGGCGGATGAAATGTAATTTTGAGTATAGTGTAGTTCTAACACTATAATACCGAGGTTCGTATATGTAGTGACCCGAACTTTTCCATGTTTATATATATATTAAATGAAATTGTTATTTACATGATTAAGTGTTTCCAACATGTTAAGTAAACAAACTTGTTAAGACCTGATTAATTGAAATAGGTTTCATATAGACAATTGACCACCCAAGTTGACCGGTGATTCACGAACGTTAAAACTTGTAAAAACTATATGATGACATATATATGGTTATATATATAGTTAACATGATATTATGATAAGTAAACATATCATTAAGTATATTAACAATGAACTACATATGTAAAAACAAGACTACTAACTTAATGATTTTGAAACGAGACATATATGTAACGATTATCGTTGTAACGACATTTAATGTATATATATCATATTAAGAGATATTCGTACATCATAATATCATGATAATATAATAATTTAAAATCTCATTTGATATTATAAACATTGGGTTAACAACATTTAACAAGATCGTTAACCTAAAGGTTTCAAAACAACACTTACATGTAACGACTAACGATGACTTAACGACTCAGTTAAAATGTATATACATGTAGTGTTTTAATATGTATTCATACACTTTTGAAAGACTTCAATACACTTATCAAAATACTTCTACTTAACAAAAATGCTTACAATTACATCCTCGTTCAGTTTCATCAACAATTCTACTCGTATGCACTCGTATTCGTACTCGTACAATACAGAGCTTTTAGTTGTATGTACTATTGGTATATACACTCCAATAATCAGCTCTTAGAAGCCCATGTGAGTCACCTAACACATGTGGGAACCATCATTTGGCAACTAACATGAAATATCTCATAAAATTACAAAAATATGAGTAATCATTCATGACTTATTTACATGAAAACAAAATTACATATCCTTTATATCTAATCCATACACCAACGACCAAAAACACCTACAAACACTTTCATTCTTCAATTTTCTTCATCTAATTGATCTCTCTCAAGTTCTATCTTCAAGTTCTAAGTGTTCTTCATAAATTCTACAAGTTCTAGTTTCATAAAATCAAGAATACTTCCAAGTTTGCTAGCTTACTTTCAATCTTGTAGAGTGATCATCTGTAGTGACCCGAACTTTTCCATATTTATATATATTAATTGAGATTGATATTTACATGATTAAATGTTTCCAACATGTTAAGCAATCAAACTTGTTAAGACTTGATTAATTGAAATATGTTTCATATAGACAATTGACCACCCAAGTTGATCGGTGATTCACGAACGTTAAAACTTGTAAAAACTATATGATGACATATATATGGATATATATATATAGTTAACATGATACTATGATAAGAAAACATATCATAAAGTATATTAACAATGAACTACATATGTAAAAACAAGACTACTAACTTAATGATTTTTAAACGAGACATATATGTAACGATTATCGTTGTAAAGACATTTAATGTATATATATCATATTAAGAGATATTCATACATGATAATATCATGATAATATAATAATTTAAAATCTCATTTGATATTATAAACATTGGGTTAACAACATTTAACAAGATCGTTAACCTAAAGGTTTCAAAACAACACTTACATGTAACGACTAACGATGACTTAACGACTCAGTTAAAATGTATATACATGTAGTGTTTTAATATGTATTTATACACTTTTGAAAGACTTCAATACAATTATCAAAATACTTCTACTTAACAAAAATGCTTACAATTACATCCTCCTTCAGTTTCATCAACAATTCTACTCGTATGCACCCGTATTCGTACTCGTACAATACACAGCTTTTAGATGTATGTACTATTGGTATATACACTCCAATGATCAGCTCTTAGCAGCCCATGTGAGTCACCTAACATATGTGGGAACCATCATTTGGCAACTAGCATGAAATATCTCATAAAATTATAAAAATATGAGTAATCATTCATGACTTATTTACATGAAAACAAAATCACATATCCTTTATATCTAATCCATACACCAACGACCAAAAACACCTACAAACACTTTCATTCTACAATTTTCTTCATCTAATTGATCTCTCTCAAGTTCTATCTTCAAGTTCTAAGTGTTCTTCATAAATTCCAAAAGTTCTAGTTTCATAAAATCAAGAATACTTTCAAGTTTGCTAGCTCACTTCCAATCTTGTAAGGTGATCATCCAACCTCAAGAAATCTTTGTTTCTTACAGTAGGTTATCATTCTAATACAAGGTAATAATCATATTCAAACTTTGGTTCAATTTCTATAACTATAACAATCTTATTTCAAGTGATGATCTTACTTGAACTTGTTTTCGTGTCATGATTTTGCTTCAAGAACTTTGAGCCATCCAAGGATCCATTGAAGCTAGATCCATTTTTCTCTTTTCCAGTAGGTTTATCCAAGGAACTTGAGGTAGTAATGATGTTCATAACATCATTCGATTCATACATATAAAGCTATCTTATTCGAAGGTTTAAACTTGTAATCACTAGAACATAGTTTAGTTAATTCTAAACTTGTTCGCAAACAAAAGTTAATCCTTCTAACTTGACTTTTAAAATCAACTAAACACATGTTATATATCTATATGATATGCTAACTTAATGATTTAAAACCTGGAAACACGAAAAACACCGTAAAACCGGATTTACGCCGTCGTAGTAACACCGCGGGCTGTTTTGGGTTAGTTAATTAAAAACTATGATAAATTTTGATTTAAAAGTTGTTATTCTGAGAAGATGATTTTTATTATGAACATGAAACTATATCCAAAAATTATGGTTAAACTCAAAGTGGAAGTATGTTTTCTAAAATGGTCATCTAGACGTCGTTCTTTCGACTGAAATGACTACCTTTACAAAAACGACTTGTAACTTATTTTTCCGACTATAAATCTATACTTTTTCTGTTTAGATTCATAAAATATAGTTCAATATGAAACCATAGCAATTTGATTCACTCAAAACGGATTTAAAATGAAGAAGTTATGGGTAAAACAAGATTGGATAATTTTTCTCATTTTAGCTACGTGAAAATTGGTAACAAATCTATTCCAACCATAACTTAATCAACTTGTATTGTATATTATGTAATCTTGAGATACCATAGACACGTATACAATGTTTCGACCTATCATGTCGACACATCTATATATATTTCGGAACAACCATAGACACTCTATATGTGAATGTTGGAGTTAGCTATACAGGGTTGAGGTTGATTCCAAAATATATATAGTTTGAGTTGTGATCAATACTGAGATACGTATACACTGGGTCGTGGATTGATTCAAGATAATATTTATCGATTTATTTCTGTACATCTAACTGTGGACAACTAGTTGTAGGTTACTAACGAGGACAGCTGACTTAATAAACTTAAAACATCAAAATATATTAAAAGTGTTGTAAATATATTTTGAACATACTTTGATATATATGTATATATTGTTATAGGTTCGTGAATCAACCAGTGGCCAAGTCTTACTTCCCGACGAAGTAAAAATCTGTGAAAGTGAGTTATAGTCCCACTTTTAAAATCTAATATTTTTGGGATGAGAATACATGCAGGTTTTATAAATGATTTACAAAATAGACACAAGTACGTGAAACTACATTCTATGGTTGAATTATCGAAATCGAATATGCCCCTTTTTATTAAGTCTGGTAATCTAAGAATTAGGGAACAGACACCCTAATTGACGCGAATCCTAAAGATAGATCTATTGGGCCTAACAAACCCCATCCAAAGTACCGGAAGCTTTAGTACTTCGAAATTTATATCATATCCGAAGGGTGTCCCGGAATGATGGGGATATTCTTATATATGCATCTTGTTATTGTCGGTTACCAGGTGTTCACCATATGAATGATTTTTATCTCTATGTATGGGATGTGTATTGAAATATGAAATCTTGTGGTCTATTGTTACGATTTGATATATATAGGTTAAACCTATAACTCACCAACATTTTTGTTGACGTTTAAAGCATGTTTATTCTCAGGTGAATATTAAGAGCTTCCGCTGTTGCATACTAAAATAAGGACAAGATTTGGAGTCCATGTTTGTATGATATTGTGTAAAAACTGCATTCAAGAAACTGATTTCGATGTAACATATTTGTATTGTAAACCATTATGTAATGGTCGTGTGTAAACAGGATATTTTAGATTATCATTATTTGATAATCTACGTAAAGCTTTTTAAACCTTTATTTATGAAATAAAGGTTATGGTTTGTTTTAAAAATGAATGCAGTCTTTGAAAAATGTCTCATATAGAGGTCAAAACCTCGCAACGAAATCAATTAATATGGAACGTTTTTAATCAATAATAACGGGACATTTCAGTTAGTATCAGAGCGTTGGTCTTAGAGAACCAGAATTTTGCATTAGTGTGTCTTATCGAGTTGTTAGGATGCATTAGTGAGTCTGGACTTCGACCGTGTTTACTTGAAAAATGATTGCTTAACAAATTTTGTTGGAAACTATATATTTTTAACATGTGAATATTATGTGATATATTAATCTCTTAACGCGTTTGATATTATGTGATAGATGTCTACTTCTAGAACAAGTCCCATTGACTCACCTAATAATAATGAAGAGTCAAATGTAAATTGGAATGATTCGTGGACTGATTCACAAGTTCCCGAAGAGGAACCGGAAGAAGAGTCGGAACCGGAAGAAGAATCGGAACCGGAAGAAGAATCGGAACCGGATGAAGAAATAGAACCGGTGGGGGAAATAATAAAACGGTTAAGTAAAAGAAAATCCTCAACCAACCGACCAAAGTTAATTATGGTCAATGGTGTTTCCGCCAAGGAAGCAAAATATTGGGAGGATTACCAATTCTCCGATGAATCGGATTCCGACGAGAATTCCGATGATGTTATAGAAATTGCCCCAACTAAATTTAAAAAGGCAAAAGAAAATAATAAGGGAAAGGGCATAAAAATAGAGAAATCTAATTCCAACCCCGATGAACTTTATATGTATCGTCAACCCCCGAAGTCCTTAAGTTGTAACAATGACCCGGGAACCTCTAAACCACCAGGTTTTTCTAAACCAATGTGGACAACGACGGCTCGTATTAGGGGAACATCATATATCCCTAGAAACTTGGCAAAACGAACCAAAACCGAAGAAGAAGAAACGAGCGAGTCGGAATAAGATAGTTGTATTCGTGTGGTGTAATATATGTAATATAGTGTTCTTATGCTTTATGATATATGTAAAAATTGCTTGTATTAATAAGTATTTTTTTATGAATCTAACTCTTGTCTATTTTACAGTTTAAAAACACAAAATGGATAGACAACCCAATATTTTAAGAGACCTACCCGGAGACATGATTGATGAAATCTTGTCTAGAGTCGGCCAGAATTCTTCGGCACAACTATTTAAGGCGAGATCAGTTTGTAAGACATTCGAAGAACGTTCCAAGAATGTCTTGGTTTATAAAAGACTTTCGTTTGAAAGATGGGGGATATCACATTGGGAAACCCATAAGTTACGATGTGTTTACTTTGACGCATATATTGCGGGGAACCCAAATGCTATTTTACGCAACGGGTTAAGAAATTATTTTGACTCAATATATCCGAATATTGGACTTCGTGATTTAGAAAAAGCGGCTAACATGCAACATAAAGAAGCATGTTATGCTTACGGATTAGTAATGTTCGCTTCTCACCAAAGTGAGAACAAGAACATCGGGCTACAACTATTAAACAAAACGTTTCCACAAGTGACGGAGTCGGTAATTGGGGTAAGAAATGAGGTTTTTAGATTATTACGGGACTGTTGGACATTACGTAACCCTCGTCCCTTTGACGACGTTACAACACGCTGTCTTATCAACGGCCATAACGGTTATGTTGCACAAGACCAAGGATGGGAAGTAGTCCTAGTAAAACCAGAATGCATGACTTGTTTCTGGACGTATGAATTACGTGTCTTTATTGCCTTTGCTGAACGACTTGTGTACTAGCTAGAATTGTCTTCACAACTATCTTGTATCAAAGTTATTGTGTGCTATATTTCATGCTTTATGTAAAATAAGCGGTATTGTAAGTTTGTAAAATATTGTATAAAAGTTTGAACGCGAAATATTATTATAATCAGTTTTTCATATAGAATTGTAGTAGTTGAATTGTATATTAGCTACTAAGTATGAACTTAACGGGTAGGTACTACCCGAATTTAAACTTATAAAATGCTAATATGAAGAAAAAGCTTTTATAAATGAGTTCATATTATGCTACGAAATACTATTAACTACTCTTAATATTCTGTATGATTAACTTGTTCCATTTAACTATTTTGAAGGAAATGGCACCGACTACTCGACACACCGTGAATATGAATGAAGAGGAATTCCGTACTTTTCTAGCTTCAAACATAGCCGCAGTACAGGCTGCGCTACATACCAACAATAACCTTGGATCTAGCAGTACAGGAAATCGTGTAGGATGCACCTACAAAGAATTCACTGCCTGCAAACCTTTGGAATTTGATGGAACCGAAGGACCGATCGGATTGAAACGGTGGACCGAGAAGGTTGAATCGGTGTTTGCCATAAGTAAGTGTACTGAAGAGGACAAAGTGAAGTACGCTACGCATACCTTCACAGGTTCTGCGTTAACATGGTGGAATACATATCTAGAGCAAGTGGGACAAGATGATGCGTACGCACTACCTTGGTCAGCATTCAAGCACTTGATGAACGAGAAGTACCGTCCCAGAACCGAGGTCAATAAGCTCAAGACAGAACTTAGAGGGTTACGAACCCAAGGATTTGATATTACCACGTACGAAAGATGATTCACAGAATTGTGCCTATTGTGTCCGGGAGCATTCGAAGATGAGGAAGAGAAGATCGACGCGTTTGTGAAAGGATTACCGGAAAGAATCCAAGAAGATATAAGTTCACACGAGCCCGCCTCCATACAACATGCATGTAGAATGGCTCACAAACTAGTGAACCAGATTGAAGAAAGAATTAAAGAACAGACTGCTGAAGAGGCCAATGTGAAGCAAGTCAAAAGAAAGTGGGAGGAAAACGGTGATAAGAATCACCAATACAACAACAACAGCAATTACAACAATAATCGCAACAATTATCCCAACAATCGCAACATCAATCGCAACTACAACAAACGGCCCAACAACAACAACAACAACAACAACAACAGCAACTACAACAATCATCCCAACAACAATAATAACCGCAACAACAACAACAATTAGAAGCAGCTATGCCAAAGGTGTGAAAAGAATCACTCGGGGTTCTGCACCAAATTTTGCAACAAGTGTAAAAGAAATGGTCATAGCGCGGCGAAGTGTGAGGTCTACGGACCAGGGGTTAATAGAACGAAAGGAACAAATGGTGTCGGAACGAGTAATGGCGGAGCAAGTAGTGTCGGAGCAAGTTATGCCAATGTAGTTTGTTATAAATGTGGAAAACCAGGCCACATTATTAGAAATTGCCCGAACCAGGAGAACACGAATGGACAAGGCCGTGGAAGAGTTTTCAATATTAATGCGGCAGGGGCACAGGAAGACCCGGAGCTTGTTACGGGTACGTTTCTTATTGACAATAAATCTGCTTACGTTTTATTTGATTCGGGTGCGGATAGAAGCTATATGAGTAGAGATTTTTGTGCTAAATTAAGTTGTCCATTGACGCCTTTGGATAGTAAATTTTTACTCGAATTAGTAAATGGTAAATTAATTTCAGCAGATAATATATGTCGGAATCGAGAAATTAAACTGGTTAGCGAAACATTTAAGATTGATTTGATACCAGTAGAGTTAGGGAGTTTTAATGTGATAATCGGTATGGACTGGTTGAAAGAAGTGAAAGCAGAGATCGTCTGTTACAAAAATGCAATTCGCATTATACGAGAAAAAGGAAAACCCTTAATGGTGTACGGAGAAAAGGGCAACACGAAGGTACATCTTATTAGTAATTTGAAGGCACAAAAACTAATAAGAAAAGGTTGCTATGCTGTTCTAGCACACGTCGAGAAAGTACAAACTGAAGAAAAGAGCATCAATGATGTTCCTGTCGCAAAAGAATTTCCTGATGTATTTCCGAAAGAATTACCGGGATTACCCCCACATCGATCCGTTGAATTTCAAATAGATCTTGTACCAGGAGCTGCACCAATAGCTCGTGCTCCTTACAGACTCGCACCCAGCGAGATGAAAGAACTACAAAGCCAATTACAAGAACTTTTAGAGCGTGGTTTCATTCGACCAAGCACATCACCGTGGGGAGCTCCTGTTTTGTTTGTCAAGAAGAAAGATGGTACATTCAGGTTGTGTATCGACTACCGAGAGTTGAACAAACTTACCATCAAGAACCGCTACCCACTACCGAGAATCGATGACTTATTTGATCAACTACAAGGCTCGTCTATTTATTCAAAGATTGAATTACGTTCCGGGTATCATCAAATACGGGTGAAAGAAGATGATATTCCAAAGACTGCTTTCAGAACACGTTACGGTCATTACGAGTTTATGGTCATGCCGTTTGGTTTAACTAATGCACCAGCTGTGTTCATGGACCTTATGAACCGAGTGTGTGGACCATACCTTGACAAGTTTGTCATTGTTTTCATTGATGACATACTTATTTACTCAAAGAATGACCAAGAACACGGTGAATATTTGAGAAAGGTGTTAGAAGTATTGAGGAAGGAAGAATTGTACGCTAAGTTTTCAAAGTGTGCATTTTGGTTGGAAGAAGTTCAATTCCTCGGTCACATAGTGAACAAAGAAGGTATTAAGGTGGATCCGGCAAAGATAGAAACTGTTGAAAAGTGGGAAACCCCGAAAACTCCGAAACACATACGCCAGTTTTTAGGACTAGCTGGTTACTACAGAAGGTTCATCCAAGACTTTTCCAGAATAGCAAAACCCTTGACTGCATTAACGCATAAAGGGAAGAAATTTGAATGGAATGATGAACAAGAGAAAGCGTTTCAGTTATTGAAGAAAAAGCTAACTACGGCACCTATATTGTCATTGCCTGAAGGGAATGATGATTTTGTGATTTATTGTGATGCATCAAAGCAAGGTCTCGGTTGTGTATTAATGCAACGAACGAAGGTGATTGCTTATGCGTCTAGACAATTGAAGATTCACGAATAAAATTATACGACGCATGATTTGGAATTAGGCGCGGTTGTTTTTGCATTAAAGACTTGGAGGCACTACTTATATGGGGTCAAAAGTATTATATATACCGACCACAAAAGTCTTCAACACATATTTAATCAGAAACAACTGAATATGAGGCAGCGTAGGTGGATTGAATTATTGAATGATTACGACTTTGAGATTCGTTACCACCCGGGGAAGGCAAATGTGGTAGCCGATGCCTTGAGCAGGAAGGACAGAGAACCCATTCGAGTAAAATCTATGAATATAATGATTCATAATAACATTACTACTCAAATAAAGGAGGCGCAACAAGGAGTTTTAAAAGAGGGAAATTTAAAGGATGAAATACCCAAAGGATCGGAGAAGCATCTTAATATTCGGGAAGACGGAACCCATTATAGGGCTGAAAGGATTTGGGTACCAAAATTTGGAGATATGAGAGAAATGGTACTTAGAGAAGCTCATAAAACCAGATACTCAATACATCCTGGAACGGGGAAGATGTACAAGGATCTCAAGAAACATTTTTGGTGGCCGGGTATGAAAGCCGATGTTGCTAAATACGTAGGAGAATGTTTGACGTGTTCTAAGGTCAAAGCTGAGCATCAGAAACCATCAGGTCTACTTCAACAACCCGAAATCCCGGAATGGAAATGGGAAAACATTACCATGGATTTCATCACTAAATTGCCAAGGACTGCAAGTGGTTTTGATACTATTTGGGTAATAGTTGATCGTCTCACCAAATCAGCACACTTCCTACCAATAAGAGAAGATGACAAGATGGAGAAGTTAGCACGACTGTATTTGAAGGAAGTCGTCTCCAGACATGGAATACCAATCTCTATTATCTCTGATAGGGATGGCAGATTTATTTCAAGATTCTGGCAGACATTACAGCAAGCATTAGGAACTCGTCTAGACATGAGTACTGCCTATCATCCACAAACTGATGGGCAGAGCGAAAGGACAATACAAACGCTTGAAGACATGCTACGAGCATGTGTTATTGATTTCGGAAATAGTTGGGATCGACATCTACCGTTAGCAGAATTTTCCTACAACAACAGCTACCATTCAAGCATTGAGATGGCGCCGTTTGAAGCACTTTATGGTAGAAAGTGCAGGTCTCCGATTTGTTGGAGTGAAGTGGGGGATAGACAGATTACGGGTCCGGAGATTATACAAGAAACTACCGAGAAGATCATCCAAATTCAACAACGGTTGAAAACCGCCCAAAGTCGACAAAAGAGCTACGCTGACATTAAAAGAAAAGATATAGAATTTGAATTTGGAGAGATGGTCATGCTTAAAGTTGCACCTTGGAAAGGCGTTGTTCGATTTGGTAAACGAGGGAAATTAAATCCAAGGTATATTGGACCATTCAAGATTATTGATCGTATCGGACCAGTAGCTTACCGACTAGAGTTACCTCAACAACTCGCGGCTGTACATAACACTTTCCACGTCTCGGATTTAAAGAAATGTTTTGCTAAAGAAGATCTCACTATTCCGTTAGATGAAATCCAAATCAACGAAAAACTTCAATTCATCGAAGAACCCGTCGAAATAATGGATCGTGAGGTTAAAAGACTTAAGCAAAACAAGATACCAATTGTTAAGGTTCGATGGAATGCTCGTAGAGGACCCGAGTTCACCTGGGAGCGTGAAGATCAGATGAAGAAGAAATACCCGCATCTATTTCCAGAAGATTCGTCAACACCTTCAACAGCTTAAAATTTCGGGACGAAATTTATTTAACGGGTAGGTACTGTAGTGACCCGAACTTTTCCATGTTTATATATATTAATTGAGATTGATATTTACATGATTAAATGTTTCCAACATGTTAAGCAATCAAACTTGTTAAGACTTGATTAATTGAAATATGTTTCATATAGACAATTGACCACCCAAGTTGATCGGTGATTCACGAACGTTAAAACTTGTAAAAACTATATGATGACATATATATGGATATATATATATAGTTAACATGATACTATGATAATAAAACATATCATAAAGTATATTAACAATGAACTACATATGTAAAAACAAGACTATTAACTTAATGATTTTTAAACGAGACATATATGTAACGATTATCGTTGTAAAGACATTTAATGTATATATATCATATTAAGAGATATTCATACATGATAATATCATGATAATATAATAATTTAAAATCTCATTTGATATTATAAACATTGGGTTAACAACATTTAACAAGATCGTTAACCTAAAGGTTTCAAAACAACACTTACATGTAACGACTAACGATGACTTAACGACTCAGTTAAAATGTATATACATGTAGTGTTTTAATATGTATTTATACACTTTTGAAAGACTTCAATACAATTATCAAAATACTTCTACTTAACAAAAATGCTTACAATTACATCCTCCTTCAGTTTCATCAACAATTCTACTCGTATGCACCCGTATTCGTACTCGTACAATACACAGCTTTTAGATGTATGTACTATTGGTATATACACTCCAATGATCAGCTCTTAGCAGCCCATGTGAGTCACCTAACACATGTGGGAACCATCATTTGGCAACTAGCATGAAATATCTCATAAAATTATAAAAATATGAGTAATCATTCATGACTTATTTACATGAAAACAAAATCACATATCCTTTATATCTAATCCATACACCAACGACCAAAAACACCTACAAACACTTTCATTCTACAATTTTCTTCATCTAATTGATCTCTCTCAAGTTCTATCTTCAAGTTCTAAGTGTTCTTCATAAATTCCAAAAGTTCTAGTTTCATAAAATCAAGAATACTTTCAAGTTTGCTAGCTCACTTCCAATCTTGTAAGGTGATCATCCAACCTCAAGAAATCTTTGTTTCTTACAGTAGGTTATCATTCTAATACAAGGTAATAATCATATTCAAACTTTGGTTCAATTTCTATAACTATAACAATCTTATTTCAAGTGATGATCTTACTTGAACTTGTTTTCGTGTCATGATTTTGCTTCAAGAACTTTGAGCCATCCAAGGATCCATTGAAGCTAGATCCATTTTTCTCTTTTCCAGTAGGTTTATCCAAGGAACTTGAGGTAGTAATGATGTTCATAACATCATTCAATTCATACATATAAAGCTATCTTATTCGAAGGTTTAAACTTGTAATCACTAGAACATAGTTTAGTTAATTCTAAACTTGTTCGCAAACAAAAGTTAATCCTTCTAACTTGACTTTTAAAATCAACTAAACACATGTTATATATCTATATGATATGCTAACTTAATGATTTAAAACCTGGAAACACGAAAAACACCGTAAAACCGGATTTACGCCGTCGTAGTAACACCGCGGGCTGTTTTGGGTTAGTTAATTAAAAACTATGATAAATTTTGATTTAAAAGTTGTTATTCTGAGAAGATGATTTTTATTATGAACATGAAACTATATCCAAAAATTATGGTTAAACTCAAAGTGGAAGTATGTTTTCTAAAATGGTCATCTAGACGTCGTTCTTTCGACTGAAATGACTACCTTTACAAAAACGACTTGTAACTTATTTTTCCGACTATAAATCTATACTTTTTCTGTTTAGATTCATAAAATAGAGTTCAATATGAAACCATAGCAATTTGATTCACTCAAAACGGATTTAAAATGAAGAAGTTATGGGTAAAACAAGATTGGATAATTTTTCTCATTTTAGCTACGTGAAAATTGGTAACAAATCTATTCCAACCATAACTTAATCAACTTGTATTGTATATTATGTAATCTTGAGATACCATAGACACGTATACAATGTTTCGACCTATCATGTCGACACATCTATATATATTTCGGAACAACCATAGACACTCTATATGTGAATGTTGGAGTTAGCTATACAGGGTTGAGGTTGATTCCAAAATATATATAGTTTGAGTTGTGATCAATATTGAGATACGTATACACTGGGTCGTGGATTGATTCAAGATAATATTTATCGATTTATTTCTGTACATCTAACTGTGGACAACTAGTTGTAGGTTACTAACGAGGACAGCTGACTTAATAAACTTAAAACATCAAAATATATTAAAAGTGTTGTAAATATATTTTGAACATACTTTGATATATATGTATATATTGTTATAGGTTCGTGAATCAACCAGTGGCCAAGTCTTACTTCCCGATGAAGTAAAAATCTGTGAAAGTGAGTTATAGTCCCACTTTTAAAATCTAATATTTTTGGGATGAGAATACATGCAGGTTTTATAAATGATTTACAAAATAGACACAAGTACGTGAAACTACATTCTATGGTTGAATTATCAAAATCGAATATGCCCCTTTTTATTAAGTCTGGTAATCTAAGAATTAGGGAACAGACACCCTAATTGACGCGAATTCTAAAGATAGATCTATTGGGCCTAACAAACCCCATCCAAAGTACCGGATGCTTTAGTACTTCGAAATTTATATCATATCCGAAGGGTGTCCCGGAATGATGGGGATATTCTTATATATGCATCTTGTTATTGTCGGTTACCAGGTGTTCACCATATGAATGATTTTTATCTCTATGTATGGGATGTGTATTGAAATATGAAATCTTGTGGTCTATTGTTACGATTTGATATATATAGGTTAAACCTATAACTCACCAACATTTTTGTTGACGTTTAAAGCATGTTTATTCTCAGGTGAATATTAAGAGCTTCCGCTGTTGCATACTAAAATAAGGACAAGATTTGGAGTCCATGTTTGTATGATATTGTGTAAAAACTGCATTCAAGAAACTGATTTCGATGTAACATATTTGTATTGTAAACCATTATGTAATGGTCGTGTGTAAACAGGATATTTTAGATTATCATTATTTGATAATCTACGTAAAGCTTTTTAAACCTTTATTTATGAAATAAAGGTTATGGTTTGTTTTAAAAATGAATGCAGTCTTTGAAAAATGTCTCATATAGAGGTCAAAACCTCGCAACGAAATCAATTAATATGGAACGTTTTTAATCAATAAGAACGGGATATTTCATCATCCAACCTCAAGAAATCTTTCTTATTTACAGTAAGATATCTTTCTAATATAAGGTAATACTCATATTCAAACTTTGATTCAATTTCTATAACTATAACAATCTTATTTCGAGTGGAAATCTTACTTGAACTTGTTTTCGTGTCATGATTCTACTTCAAGAACTTTCAAGCCATCCAAGATCCTTTGAAGCTAGATCCATTTGTCTCTTTTCCAGTAGGTTTATCCATAAAACTTTAGGTATTAATGATGTTCATAACATCATTCGATTCATACATATAAAGCTATCTTATTCGAAGGTTTAAACTTGAAATCACTAGAACATAGTTTAGTTAATTCTAAACTTGTTCGCAAACAAAAGTTAATCCTTCTAACTTGACTTTTAAAATTAACTAAACACATGTTATATATCTATATGATATGCTAACTTAATGATTTAAAACCTGGAAACACGAAAAACACCGTAAAACTGGACATACGCCGTCGTAGTAACACCGCGGGCTGTTTTGGGTTTGATAATTAAAAACTATGATAAACTTTGATTTAAAAGTTGTTCTTTTGGGAAAATGATTTTTCTTATGAACATGAAACTATATCCAAAAATCATGGTTAAACTCAAAGTGAAAATATGTTTTTCAAAATGGCCATCAAGACGTCGTTCTTTCGACTAAAATGACTACCTCTTACAAAAACGACTTGTAACTTATATTTCCAACTATAAACCTATACTTTTTCTGTTTAGATTCATAAAATAGAGTTCAATATGAAACCATAGCAATTTGATTCACTCAAAACGGATTTAAAATGAAGAAGTTATGGGTAAAACAAGATGGGATATTTTTTTATTTTTGTAGCCACGGGAAATATTAACAATTCTATACAAATCATATCCTAGCTAACTTATATTGTATTATACATATATTCTAATATATTATGTAATCTTGGGATACCATAGACACGTATACAAATGTTTTGACATATCATATCGACCCATGTATATATATTATTTGGAACAACCATAGACACTCTATATGCAGTAATGTTGGAGTTAGCTATACAGGGTTGAGGTTGATTCCAAAAATATATATACTTTGAGTTGTGATCTAGCCTGAGACGTGTATACACTGGGTCGTGGATTGATTCAAGATAATATATATATCGATTTATTTCTGTACATCTAACTGTGGACAACTAGTTGTAGGTTAATAACGAGGACAGCTGGCATAATAAACTTAAAACATCAAAATGTATTAAAAGTGTTGTAAATATATTTTGAACATACTTTGATATATATGTACATATTTGTTATAGGTCCGTGAATCGACCAGTGGCCAAGTCTTACTTCCCGACAAAGTAAAAATCTGTGAAAGTGAGTTATAGTCCCACTTTTAAAATCTAATATTTTTGGGATGAGAACACATGCAGGTTTTATAAATGATTTATAAAATAGACGCAAGTACGTGAAACTACATTCTATGGTTGAATTATCGAAATCGAATATGCCCCTTTTTATTAAGTCTGGTAATCTAAGAATTAGGGAACAGACACCCTAATTGACGCGAATCCTAAAGATGGATCTATTGGGCCTAACAAACTCCATCCAAAGTACCGGATGCTTTAGTACTTCGAAATTTATATCATATCCGAAGGGTGTCCCGGAATGATGGGGATATTCTTATATATGCATCTTGTTAATGTCGGTTACCAGGTGTTCACCATATGAATGATTTTTATCTCTATGTATGGGATGTGTATTGAAATATGAAATCTTGTGGTCTATTGTTACGATTTGATATATATAGGTTAAACCTATAACTCACCAACATTTTTGTTGACGTTTTAAGCATGTTTATTCTTAGGTGATTATTAAGAGCTTCCGCTATCGCATACTTAAATAAGGACAAGATTTGGAGTCCATGCTTGTATGATATTGTGTAAAAACTGCATTTAAGAAACTTAATTCGTTGTAATATATTTGTATTGTAAACCATTATGTAATAGTCGTGTGTAAACAGGATATTTTAGATTATCATTATTTGATAATCTACGTAAAGCTTTTTAAACCTTTATTGATAAAATAAAGGTTATGGTTTATTTTAAAATGAATGCAGTCTTTGAAAAACGACTCATATAGAGGTCAAAACCTCGCAACGAAATCAATTAATATGGAACGTTTTTAATCAATAAGAACGGGACATTTCAGTTGGTATCAGAGCGTTGGTCTTAGAGAACCAGAATTTTGCATTAGTGTGTCTTATCGAGTTTGTTAGGATGCATTAGTGAGTCTTGACTTCGACCGTGTTTTACTTGAAAAATGATTGCTTAACAAATTTTGTTGGAAACTATATATTTTTAACATGTGAATATTATGTGATATATTAATCTCTTAACGTGTTTGACATTATGTGATAGATGTCTACCTCTAGAACAAGTCCCATTGACTCACCTAATAATAATGAAGAGTCAAATGTAAATTGGAATGATTCGTGGACTGATTCACAAGTTCCCGAAGAGGAACCGGAAGAAGAGTCGGAACCGGAAGAAGAATCGGAACCGGAAGAAGAATCGGAACCGGAAGAAGAAATAGAACCAGTGGGGGAAATAATAAAAAGGTTAAGTAGAAGAAAATCCTCAATCAACCGACCAAAGTTAATTATGGTCAATGGTGTTTCCGCCAAGGAAGCAAAGTATTGGGAGGATTACCAATTCTCCGATGAATCAGATCCCGACAAGGATTCCGATGATGTTATAGAAATTACCCCAACACAATTTAATAAGGCAAAAGAGAACAATAAGGGAAAGGGCATAAAAATAGAGAAATTTGATTCCAAACCCGATAAACTTTATATGTATCGTCAACACCCGTATTTCTTAAGTTATGACAATAACCCGGGAATCTCTAAACCACCAGGTTTTTCTAAACCAATGTGGAAAACGACGGCTCGTATTAGGGGAACATCATATATCCCTAGAAACTTGGCAAAACGAACCAAAACCGAAGAAGAAGAAACGAGCGAGTCGAAATAAGATAGTTGTATTCGTGTGGTGTAATATATGTAATATAGTGTGCTGATGCTTTATGATATATGTAAAAATTGCTTGTATTAATAAGTAATTTTTTTTATGAATCTAACTCTTGTCTATTTTACAGTATAAAAACACAAAATGGATAGACAACCCAATATTTTAAGAGACCTACCCGGAGACATGATTGATGAAATCTTGTCTAGAGTCGGTCAGAATTTCTCGGCACAATTATTTAAGGTTAGATCAGTTTGTAAGACATTCGAAGAACGTTCCAAGAATGCCTTGGTTTATAAAAGGCTTTCGTTCGAAAGATGTGGGATATCACATTGGGAAATCCATAAGTTACGATGTGTTTACTTTGACGCATATATTGCGGGGAACCCAAATGCTATTTTACGCAACGGGTTAAGAAATTATGTTGACTTAATATATCCGAATATAGGACTTCGTGATTTAGAAAAAGCGGCTAACATGCAACATAAAGAAGCATGTTATGCTTACGGGTTATTAATGTTCGCTTCTCACCAAAGTGAGAACAAGAACATTGGGCTACAACTATTAAACAAAAAGTTCCCACAAGTGACGGAGTCGATAATTGGGGTAAGAAATGAGGTTTTTAGGTTATTACGAGACTGTTGGTCATTACGTAACCTTCATCCTTTTGACGACGTTACAACACATTGTCATACTATCGGTCACAACGGTTATGTTCCACAAAACCAAGGATGGGAAGTGGTATTAGTAAAACCAGAATGCATGACTTGTTTCTGGACGTATGAATTACGTGTCTTTATTGCCTTTGCTGAACGCCTTATTTATTAACTAGAATTATCTTCGCAACTACTTTATATCAAAGTTTTATGTGCTATATTTCATGCTATATGTAAAATAGCGGTATTGTAAGTTTGCAAGTTATTGTATAAAGGTTTGAATATGATATTTTTTTTTTTTGTGATTAGTTTTTCATATAGAATTGTAGTAGTTGAAATGGTATGTTAGCTACTAAGTATGAACTTAACGGGTAGGTACTACCCGAATTAAAGAGTATAAAATGCTAATATGAAGAAAGGGCTTTTATAAATAAGTTCATATTACGCTACGAAATACTATTGACTACTCTTGATATTCTATATGATTAACTCGTTTCATTTGACTATTTTGAAGGAAATGGCACCGACTACTCGACACACCTTGAATATGAGCGAAGAGGAATTTCGTGCCTTTCTTGCTTCAAACATAGCCGCAGTACAGGCCGCGCTACATACCAACAATAACTCTGAATCTAGCAATACAGCTAACGGCGCAAGAAATCGTGTAGGATGCTCCTACAAGGAATTCACTGCCTGCAAACCTTCAGAATTTGATGGGACTGAAGGACCAATCAGATTGAAACGGTGGACCGAGAAAGTTGAATCGGTCTTTGCCATAAGTAAGTGTGCTGAAGGAGACAAAGTGAAGTACGCTACGCATACCTTCACATGTATTGTGTTAACATGGTGGAATACCTATCTAGAGCAAGTGGGACAAGATGCTGCTTACGCGCTACCGTGGTCAGCATTCAAGCACTTGATGAACGAGAAGTACCGTCCTAGAACCGAGGTCAATAAGCTCAAGTCAGAACTTAGAGGGTTACGAACACAGGGATTCATTATTACTTCGTACGAAAGACGATTCACAGAATTGTGCCTATTGTGTCCGAGAGCATTCGAAGATGAGGAAGAGAAGATCAACGCGTTTGTGAAAGGGTTACCAGAGAGAATCCAAGAAGATATAATTCACACGAGCCTGCCTCCATACAAAAGGCATGTAGAATGGCTCACAAACTAGTGAACCAGATTGAGGGAAGAATTAAAGAACAGGCGGCCGAAGAGGCCAACGTGAAACTAGTCAAAAGAAAGTGGGAGGAAAACAGTGATAAGAGTCACCAAAACAACAACAACTATCCCAACAATCGCAACATCAATCGCAACTACAACAAACAGCCAAACAACAACAACAACAACTACAACAATCATTCCAACAACAATAACAACCGCAACAACAACAACAACAATCAGAAGCAGCTATGCCAAAGGTGTGAAAAGTATCACTCAGGGTTCTGTACCAAATTTTGCAACAAGTGTAAAAGAAATGGTCATAGCGCGGCGAAGTGTGAGGTCTACGGACCAGGGGTTAACAGAACGAAAGGAACAAATGGTGTCAGAACGAGTAATGGCGGAGCAAGTAGTGTCGGAGCAAGTTATGCCAATGTAGTTTGTTATAAATGTGGAAAACCGGGCCACATTATTAGAAATTGCCCGAACCAGGAGAACACGAATGGACAAGGCCGCGGAAGAGTTTTCAATATTAATGCGGCAGAGGCACAGGAAGACCCGGATCTTGTTACGGGTACGTTTCTTATTGACAATAAATCTGCTTACGTTTTATTTGATTCGGGTGCGGATAGAAGCTATATGAGTAGAGATTTTGTGCTAAATTAAGTTGTCCATTGACACCTTTGGATAGTAAATTTTTACTCGAATTAGCAAATGGTAAATTAATTTCAGCAGATAATATATGTCAGAATCGAGAAATTAAACTGGTTAGCGAAACATTTAAGATTGACTTGATACCAGTAGAGTTAGGGAGTTTTGATGTGATAATCGGTATGGACTGGTTGAAAGAAGTGAAAGCAGAGATCGTTTGTTACAAAAATGCAATTTGCATTATACGAGAAAAAGGAAAACCCTTAATGGTGTACGGAGAAAAGGGCAACACGAAGCTACATCTTATTAGTAATTTGAAGGCACAAAAACTAATAAGAAAAAGGTTGCTATGCTGTTCTAGCACACGTTGAGAAAGTACAAACTGAAGAAAAGAGCATCAATGATGTTCCCATCGCAAAAGAATTTCCTGATGTATTTCCGAAAGAATTACCGGGATTACCCCCACATCGATTCGTTGAATTTCAAATAGATCTTGTACCAGGAGCTGCACCAATAGCTCGTGCTCCTTACAGACTCGCACTCAGTGAGATGAAAGAACTGCAAAGCTAATTACAAGAACTTTTAGAGCGTGGTTTTATTTGACCAAGCACATCACCGTGGGGAGCTCCTGTTTTGTTAGTCAAGAAGAAAGATGGCACATTCAGGTTGTGTATCGACTACCGAGAGTTGAAAAAACTTACCATCAAGAACCGCTACCCACTACCGAGAATCGACGACTTATTTGATCAACTACAAGGCTCGTATGTTTAATCAAAGATTGACTTACGTTCCGGGTATCATCAAATGCGGGTGAAAGAAGATGATATTCCAAAGACTGCTTTCAGAACAAATTACGGTCATTACGAGTTTATGGTCATGCCGTTTGGTTTAACTAATGCACCAGCTGTGTTCATGGACCTTATGAACCGAGTGTGTGGACCATACCTTGACAAGTTTGTCATTGTTTTCATTGATGACATACTTATTTACTCAAAGAATGACCAAGAACACGATGAACATTTGAGAAAGGTGTTAGAAGTATTGAGGAAGGAAGAATTGTACGCTAAGTTTTCAAAGTGTGCATTTTGGTTGGAAGAAGTTCAATTCCTCGGTCACATAGTGAACAAAGAAGGTATTAAGGTGGATCCGGCAAAGATAGAAACTGTTGAAAAGTGGGAAACCCCGAAAACTCCGAAACACATACGCCAGTTTTTAGGACTAGCTGGTTACTACAGAAGGTTCATCCAAGACTTTTCCAGAATAGCAAAACCCTTGACTGTATTAATGCATAAAGGGAAGAAATTTGAATGGAAGGATGCACAAGAGAAAGCGTTTCAGTTATTGAAGAAAAAGCTAACTACGGCACCTATATTGTCATTGCCTGAAGGGAATGATGATTTTGTGATTTATTGTGATGCATCAAAGCAAGGTCTCGGTTGTGTATTAATGCAACGAACGAAGGTGATTGCTTATGCGTCTAGACAATTGATGATTCACGAACAAAATTATACGACGCATGATTTGGAATTAGGCGCGGTTTTTTTGCATTAAAGACTTGGAGGCACTACTTATATGGGGTCAAAAGTATTATATATACCGACCACAAAAGTCTTCAACACATATTTAATCAGAAACAACTGAATATGAGGCAGCGTAGGTGGATTGAATTGTTGAATGATTACGACTTTGAGATTCGTTACCACCCGGGGAAGGCAAATGTGGTAACCGATGAAATGTCCCGTTCTTATTGATTAAAAACGTTCCATATTAATTGATTTCGTTGCGAGGTTTTGACCTCTATATGAGACGTTTTTCAAAGACTGCATTCATTTTTAAACAAACCATAACCTTTATTTCATCAATAAAGGTTTAAAAAGCTTTACGTAGATTATCAAATAATGATAATCTAAAATATCCTGTTTACACACGACCATTACATAATGGTTTACAATACAAATATGTTACAACAAAATAAGTTTCTTGAATGCAGTTTTTACACAATATCATACAAGCATGGACTCCAAATTTCGTCCTTATTTAAGTATGCGACAGCGGAAGCTCTTAGTATTCACCTGAGAATAAACATGCTTTAAACGTCAACAAAAATGTTGGTGAGTTATAGGTTTAACCTATATATATCAAATCATAACAATAGACCACAAGATTTCATATTTCAATACACATCCCATACATAGAGATAAAAATCATTCATATGGTGAACACCTGGTAACCGACATTAACAAGATGCATATATAAGAATATCCCCATCATTCCGGGACACCCTTCGGATATGATATAAATTTCGAAGTACTAAAGCATCCGGTACTTTGGATGGGGTTTGTTAGGCCCAATAGATCTATCTTTAGGATTCGCGTCAATTAGGGTGTCTGTTCCCTAATTCTTAGATTACCAGACTTAATAAAAAGGGGCATATTCGATTTTGATAATTCAACCATAGAATGTAGTTTCACGTACTTGTGTCTATTTTGTAAATCATTTATAAAACCTGCATGTATTCTCATCCCAAAAATATTAGATTTTAAAAGTGGGACTATAACTCACTTTCACAGATTTTTACTTCGTCGGGAAGTAAGACTTGGCCACTGGTTGATTCACGAACCTATAACAATATATACATATATATCAAAGTATGTTCAAAATATATTTACAACACTTTTAATATATTTTGATGTTTTAAGTTTATTAAGTCAGCTGTCCTCGTTAGTAACCTACAACTAGTTGTCCACAGTTAGATGTACAGAAATAAATCGATAAATATTATCTTGAATCAATCCACGATCCAGTGTATACGTATCTCAGTATTGATCACAACTCAAACTATATATATTTTGGAATCAACCTCAACCCTGTATAGCTAACTCCAATATTCACATATAGAGTGTCTATAGTTGTTCCGAAATATATATAGATGTGTCGACATGATAGGTCGAAACATTGTATACGTGTCTATGGTATCTCAAGATTACATAATATACAATACAAGTTGATTAATTTATGGTTGGAATAGATTTGTTACCAATTTTCACGTAGCTAAAATGAGAAAAATTATCCAATCTTGTTTTACCCATAACTTCTTCATTTTAAATCCGTTTTGAGTGAATCAAATTGCTATGGTTTCATATTGAACTCTATTTAATGAATCTAAACAGAAAAAGTATAGGTTTATAGTCGGAAAAATAAGTTACAAGTCGTTTTTGTAAAGGTAGTCATTTCAGTCGAAAGAACGACGTCTAGATGACCATTTTAGAAAACATACTTCCACTTTGAGTTTAACCATAATTTTTGGATATAGTTTCATGTTCATAATAAAAATCATTTTCTCAGAATAACAACTTTTAAATCAATGTTTATCATAGTTTTTAGTTAACTAACCCAAAACAGCCCGCGGTGTTACTACGACGGCGTAAATCCGGTTTTAAGATGTTTTTCGTGTTTCCAGGTTTTAAATCATTAAGTTAACATATCATATAGATATAGAACATGTTTTTAGTTGATTTTAAAAGTCAATTTAGAAGGATTAACTTTTGTTTGCGAACAAGTTTAGAATTAACTAAACTATGTTCTAGTGATTACAAGTTTAAACCTTCGAATAAGATAGCTTTATATGTATGAATCGAATGATGTTATGAACATCATTACTACCTTAAGTTCCTTGGATAAACCTACTGGAAAAGAGAAAAATTGATCTAGCTTCAACGGATCCTTGGATGGCTCGAAGTTCTTGAAGCAGAATCATGACACGAAAACAAGTTCAAGTAAGATCATCACTTGAAATAAGATTGTTATAGTTATAGAAATTGAACCAAAGTTTGAATATGATTATTACCTTGTATTAGAATGATAACCTACTGTAAGAAACAAAGATTTCTTGAGGTTGGATGATCACCTTACAAGATTGGAAGTGAGCTAGCAAACTTGAAAGTATTCTTGATTTTATGTAACTAGAACTTGTAGAATTTATGAAGAACACTTAGAATTTGAAGATAGAACTTGAGAGAGATCAATTATATGAATAAAATTGAAGAATTAAAGTGTTTGTAGGTGTTTTTGGTCGTTGGTGTATGGATTAGATATAAAGGATATGTAATTTTGTTTTCATGTAAATAAGTCATGAATGATTACTCATATTTTTGTTATTTTATGAGATATTTCATGCTAGTTGCCAAATGATGGTTCCCACATGTGTTAGGTGACTCACATGGGCTGCTAAGGGCTGATAATTGGAGTGTATATACCAATAGTACATACATCTAAAAGCTGTGTATTGTACGAGTACGAATACGGGTGCATACGAGTAGAATTGTTGATGAAACTGAACGAGGATATAATTGTAAGCATTTTTGTTAAGTAGAAGTATTTTGATAAGTGTATTAAAGTCTTTCAAAAGTGTATAAATACATATTAAAACACTACATGTATATACATTTTAACTGAGTCGTTAAGTCATCGTTAGTCGTTACATGTAAGTGTTGTTTTGAAACCTTTAGGTTAACGATCTTGTTAAATGTTGTTAACCCAATGTTTATAATATCAAATGAGATTTTAAATTATTAAATTATCATGATATTATCATGTATGAATATCTCTTAATATGATATATATACATTAAATGTCTTTACAACGATAATCGTTACATATATGTCTCGTTTAAAAATCATTAAGTTAGTAGTCTTGTTTTTACATATGTAGTTCATTGTTAATATACTTAATGATATGTTTACTTATCATAGTAGTTAAATTAACTATATATATATCCATATATATGTCATCATATAGTTTTTACAAGTTTTAACGTTCGTGAATCACCGGTCAACTTGGGTGGTCAATTGTCTATATGAAACATATTTCAATTAATCAAGTCTTAAAAAATTTGATTGCTTAACATGTTGGAAACATTTAATCATGTAAATATCAATCTCAATTAATATATATATACATGGAAAAGTTCGGGTCACTACAGTACCTACCCGTTAAATAAATTTCGTCCCGAAATTTTAAGCTGTTGGAGGTATTGACGAATCTTCTGGAAATAGATGCGGGTATTTCTTCTTCATCTGATCTTCACGCTCCCAGGTGAACTCGGGTCCTCTACGAGCATTCCATCGAACCTTAACAATTGGTATCTTGTTTTGCTTAAGTCTTTTAACCTCACGATCCATTATTTCGACGGGTTCTTCGATGAATTGAAGTTTTTCGTTGATTTGGATTTCATCTAACGGAATAGTGAGATCTTCTTTAGCAAAACATTTCTTCAAATTCGAGACGTGGAAAGTGTTATGTACAGCCGCGAGTTGTTGAGGTAACTCAAGTCGGTAAGCTACTGGTCCGACACGATCAATAATCTTGAATGGTCCAATATACCTTGGATTTAATTTCCCTCGTTTACCAAATCGAACAACGCCTTTCCAAGGTGCAACTTTAAGCATGACCATCTCTCCAATTTCAAATTCTATATCTTTTCTTTTAATGTCAGCGTAGCTCTTTTGTCGACTTTGGGCGGTTTTCAACCGTTGTTGAATTTGGATGATCTTCTCGGTAGTTTCTTGTATAATCTCCGGACCCGTAATCTGTCTATCCCTCACTTCATTCCAACAAATCGGAGACCTGCAATTTCTACCATAAAGTGCTTCAAACGGCGCCATCTCAATGCTTGAATGGTAGCTGTTGTTGTAGGAAAATTCTGCTAACGGTAGATGTCGATCCCAACTGTTTCCGAAATCAATAACACATGCTCGTAGCATGTCTTCAAGCGTTTGTATCGTCCTTTCGCTCTGCCCATCAGTTTGTGGATGATAGGCAGTACTCATGTCTAGACGAGTTCCTAATGCTTGCTGTAATGTCTGCCAGAATCTTGAAATAAATCTGCCATCCCTATCAGAGATAATAGAGATTGGTATTCCATGTCTGGAGATGACTTCCTTCAAATACAGTCGTGCTAACTTCTCCATCTTGTCATCTTCTCTTATTGGCAGGAAGTGTGCTGATTTGGTGAGACGATCAACTATTACCCAAATAGTATCAAAACCACTTGCAGTCCTTGGAAATTTAGTGATGAAATCCATGGTAATGTTTTCCCATTTCCATTCCGGGATTTCGGGTTGTTGAAGTAGACCTGATGGTTTCTGATGCTCAGCTTTGACCTTAGAACACGTCAAACATTCTCCTACGTATTTAGCAACATCGCCTTTCATACCCCGCCACCAAAAATGTTTCTTGAGATCCTTGTACATCTTCCCCATTCCAGGATGTATTGAGTATCTGGTTTTATGAGCTTCTCTAAGTACCATTTCTCTCATATCTCCAAATTTTGGTACCCAAATCCTTTCAGCCCTATACCGGGTTCCGTCTTCCCGAATATTAAGATGCTTCTCCGATCCTTTGGGTATTTCATCCTTTAAATTTCCCTTTTTTAAAACTCCTTGTTGCGCCTCCTTTATTTGAGTAGTAAGGTTATTATGAATCTTTATATTCATAGATTTTACTCGAATGGGTTCTCTGTCCTTCCTGCTCAAGGCATCGGCTACCACATTTGCCTTCCCCGGGTGGTAACGAATCTCAAAGTCGTAATCATTCAACAATTCAATCCACCTACGCTGCCTCATATTCAGTTGTTTCTGATTAAATATGTGTTGAAGACTTTTGTGGTCGGTATATATAATACTTTTGACCCCATATAAGTAGTGCCTCCAAGTCTTTAATGCAAAAACAACCGCGCCTAATTCCAAATCATGCGTCGTATAATTTTGTTCGTGAATCTTCAATTGTCTAGACGCATAAGCAATCACCTTCGTTCGTTGCATTAATACACAACCGAGACCTTGCTTTGATGCGTCACAATAAATCACAAAATCATCATTCCCTTCAGGCAATGACAATATAGGTGCCGTAGTTAGCTTTTTCTTCAATAACTGAAACGCTTTCTCTTGTTCATCATTCCATTCAAATTTCTTCCCTTTATGCGTTAATGCAGTCAAGGGTTTTGCTATTCTGGAAAAGTCTTGGATGAACCTTCTGTAGTAACCAGCTAGTCCTAAAAACTGGCATATGTGTTTCAGAGTTTTCGGGGTTTCCCACTTTTCAACAGTTTCTATCTTTGCCGGATCCACCTTAATACCTTCTTTGTTCACTATGTGACCGAGGAATTGAACTTCTTCCAACCAAAATGCACACTTTGAAAACTTAGCGTACAATTCTTCCTTCCTCAATACTTCTAACACCTTTCTCAAATGTTCACCGTGTTCTTGGTCATTCTTTGAGTAAATAAGTATGTCATCAATGAAAACAATGACAAACTTGTCAAGGTATGGTCCACACACTCGGTTCATAAGGTCCATGAACACAGCTGGTGCATTAGTTAAACCAAACGGCATGACCATAAACTTGTAATGACCGTAACGTGTTCTGAAAGCAGTCTTTGGAATATCATCTTCTTTCACCCGCATTTGATGATACCCGGAACGTAAGTCAATCTTTGAATAAACAGACGAGCCTTGTAGTTGATCAAATAAGTCATCGATTCTCGGTAGTGGGTAGCGGTTCTTGATGGTAAGTTTGTTCAACTCTCGGTAGTCGATACACAACCTGAATGTACCATCTTTCTTCTTGACAAACAAAACAGGAGCTCCCCACGGTGATGTGCTTGGTGGAATGAAACCACGCTCTAAAAGTTCTTGTAATTGGCTTTGCAGTTCTTTCATCTCGCTGGGTGCGAGTCTGTAAGGAGCATGAGCTATTGGTGCAGCTCCTGGTACAAGATCTATTTGAAATTCAACGGATCGATGTGGGGGTAATCCCGGTAATTATTTCGGAAATACATCAGGAAATTCTTTTGCAATGGGAACATCATTGATGCTCTTTTCTTCAGTTTGTACTTTCTCGACGTGTGCTAGAATAGCATAGCAACCTTTTCTTATTAGTTTTTGTGCCTTCAAATTACTAATAAGATGTAGCTTCGTGTTGCCCTTTTCTCCGTACACCATTAAGGGTTTTCCTTTTTCTCGTATAATGCGAATTGCATTTTTGTAACAAACGATCTCTGCTTTCACTTCTTTCAACCCGTAACAAGCTCCGGGTCTTCCTGTGCCTCTACCGCATTAATATTGAAAACTCTTCCGCGGCCTTGTCCATTCGTGTTCTCCTGGTTCAGGCAATTTCTAATAATGTGGCCCGGTTTTCCACATTTATAACAAACTACATTGGCATAACTTGCTCCGACACTACTTGCTCCGCCATTACTCGTTCCGACACCATTTGTTCCTTTTGTTCTATTAACCCCTGGTCCGTAGACCTCACACTTCGCCGGGCTATGACCATTTCTTTTACACTTGTTGCAAAATTTGGTGCAGAACCCCGAGTGATACTTTTCCCACCTTTGGCATAGCTGCTTTTGATTGTTGTTGTTGTTGCGGTTATTATTGTTGTTGGGATGATTGTTGTAGTTGTTGTTGTTGTTGTTGTTATTGTTGTTGGGCCGTTTGTTGTAGTTGCGATTGATGTTGCGATTGTTGGGATAATTGTTGCGATTATTGTTGTAATTGCTGTTGTTGTTGTATTGGTGATTCTTATCACCGTTTTCCTCCCACTTTCTTTTGACTTGCTTCACATTGGCCTCTTCAGCAGTCTGTTCTTTAATTCTTTCTTCAATCTGGTTCACTAGTTTGTGAGCCATTCTACATGCCTGTTGTATGGAGGCGGGCTCGTGTGAACTTATATCTTCTTGGATTCTTTCTGGTAATCCTTTCACAAACGCGACGATCTTCTCTTCCTCATCTTCGAATGCTCCCGGACACAATAGGCACAATTCTGTGAATCGTCTTTCGTACGTGGTAATATCAAATCCTTGGGTTCGTAACCCTCTAAGTTCTGTCTTGAGCTTATTGACCTCGGTTCTGGGACGGTACTTCTCGTTCATCAAGTGCTTGAATGCTGACCACGGTAGTGCGTACGCATCGTCTTGTCCCACTTGCTCTAGATAGGTATTCCACCATGTTAACGCAGAACCTGTGAAGGTATGCGTAGCGTACTTCACTTTGTCTTCTTCAGTACACTTACTTATGGCAAACACCGATTCGACCTTCTCGGTCCATCGTTTCAATCCGATCGGTCCTTCGGTTCCATCAAATTCCAAAGGTTTGCAGGCAGTGAATTCTTTGTAGGTGCATCCTACACGATTTCCTGTACTGCTAGATCCAAGGTTATTGTTGGTATGTAGCGCAGCCTGTACTGCGGCTATGTTTGAAGCTAGAAAAGTACGGAATTCCTCTTCATTCATATTCACGGTGTGTCGAGTAGTCGGTGCCATTTCCTTCAAAATAGTCCAATAGAACAAGTTAATCATACAGAATATTAAGAGTAGTTAATAGTATTTCGTAGCATAATATGAACTCATTTATAAAAGCTTTTTCTTCATATTAGCGTTTTATAAGTTTAAATTCGGGTAGTACCTACCCGTTAAGTTCATACTTAGTAGCTAATATACAATTCAACTACTACAATTCTATATGAAAAACTGATTATAATAATATTTCGCGTTCAAACTTTTATACAATATTTTACAAACTTACAATACCGCTTATTTTACATAAAGCATGAAATATAGCACACAATAACTTTGATACAAGATAGTTGTGAAGATAATTCTAGCTAGTACACAAGTCGTTCAGCAAAGGCAATAAAGACACGTAATTCATACGTCCAGAAACAAGTCATGCATTCTGGTTTTACTAGGACTACTTCCCATCCTTGGTCTTGTGGAACATAACCGTTATGGCTGTTGATAAGACAGCGTGTTGTAACGTCGTCAAAGGGACGAGGGTTACGTAATGTCCAACAGTCCCGTAATAATCTAAAAACCTCATTTCTTACCCCAATTACCGACTCCGTCACTTGTGGGAACATTTTGTTTAATAGTTATAGCCCGATGTTCTTTTTCTCACTTTGGTGAGAAGCGAACATTACTAACCCGTAAGCATAGCATGCTTCTTTATGTTGCATGTTAGCCGCTTTTTCTAAATCATGAAGTCCTATATTCGGATACATTGAGTCAAAATAATTTCTTAACCCATTGCGTAAAATAGCATTTGGGTTCCCCGCAATATATGCGTCAAAGTAAACACATCGTAACTTATGGATTTCCTAATGTGATATCCCCCATCTTTCGAACGAAAGCCTTTTATAAACCAAGGCATTCTTGGAACGTTCTTCGAATGTCTTACAAACTGATCTCGCCTTAAATAGTTGTGCCGAAGAATTCTGACCGACTCTAGACAAGATTTCATCAATCATGTCTCCGGGTAGGTCTCTTAAAATATTGGGTTGTCTATCCATTTTGTGTTTTTATACTGTAAAATAGACAAGAGTTAGATTCATAAAAAAAATACTTATTAATACAAGCAATTTTTACATATATCATAAAGCATAAGCACACTATATTACATATATTACACCACATGAATATAACTATCTTATTCCGACTCACTTGTTTCTTCTTCTTCGGTTTTGGTTCGTTTTGCCAAGTTTCTAGGGATATATGATGTTCCCCTAATACGAGCCGTCGTTTTCCACATTGGTTTAGAAAAACCTGGTGGTTTAGAGGTTCCCGGGTCATTGTTACAACTTAAGGACTTCGGGGGTTGACGATACATATAAAGTTCATCGGGGTTGGAATTAGATTTCTCTATTTTTATGCCCTTTCCCTTATTATTTTCTTTTGCCTTTTTAAATTCAGTTGGGGTAATTTCTATAACAACATCGGAATTCTCGTCGGAATCCGATTCATCGGAGAATTGGTAATCCTCCCAATATTTTGCTTCCTTGGCGGAAACACCATTGACCATAATTAACCTTGGTCAGTTGGTTGAGGATTTTCTTTTACTTAACCGTTTTATTATTTCCCCCACCGGTTCTATTTCTTCATCCGGTTCCGATTCTTCTTCCGGTTCCGATTCTTCTTCCGGTTCCGACTCTTCTTCCGGTTCCTCTTCGGGAACTTGTGAATCAGTCCACGAATCATTCCAATTTACATTTGACTCTTCATTATTATTAGGTGAGTTAATGGGACTTGTTCTAGAGGTAGACATCTATCACATAATATCAAACGAGTTAAGAGATTAATATATCACATAATATTCACATGTTAAAAATATATAGTTTCCAACAAAATTTGTTAAGCAATCATTTTTCAAGTAAACACGGTCGAAGTCCAGACTCACTAATGCATCCTAACAAACTCGATAAGACACACTAATGCAAAATTCTGGTTCTCTAAGACCAACGCTCGGATACCAACTGAAATGTCCCGTTCTTATTGATTAAAAACGTTCCATATTAATTGATTTCGTTGCGAGGTTTTGACCTCTATATGAGACGTTTTTCAAAGACTGCATTCATTTTTAAACAAACCATAACCTTTATTTCATCAATAAAGGTTTAAAAAGCTTTACGTAGATTATCAAATAATGATAATCTAAAATATCCTGTTTACACACGACCATTACATAATGGTTTACAATACAAATATGTTACAACAAAATAAGTTTCTTGAATGCAGTTTTTACACAATATCATACAAGCATGGACTCCAAATCTCGTCCTTATTTAAGTATGCGACAGCGGAAGCTCTTAGTATTCACCTGAGAATAAACATGCTTTAAACGTCAACAAAAATGTTGGTGAGTTATAGGTTTAACCTATATATATCAAATCATAACAATAGACCACAAGATTTCATATTTCAATACACATCCCATACATAGAGATAAAAATCATTCATATGGTGAACACCTGGTAACCGACATTAACAAGATGCATATATAAGAATATCCCCATCATTCCGGGACACCCTTCGGATATGATATAAATTTCGAAGTACTAAAGCATCCGGTACTTTGGATGGGGTTTGTTAGGCCCAATAGATCTATCTTTAGGATTCGCGTCAATTAGGGTGTCTGTTACCTAATTCTTAGATTACCAGACTTAATAAAAAGGGGCATATTCGATTTCGATAATTCAACCATAGAATGTAGTTTCACGTACTTGTGTCTATTTTGTAAATCATTTATAAAACCTGCATGTATTCTCATCCCAAAAATATTAGATTTTAAAAGTGGGACTATAACTCACTTTCACAGATTTTTACTTCGTCGGGAAGTAAGACTTGGCCACTGGTTGATTCACGAACCTATAACAATATATACATATATATCAAAGTATGTTCAAAATATATTTACAACACTTTTAATATATTTTGATGTTTTAAGTTTATTAAGTCAGCTGTCCTCGTTAGTAACCTACAACTAGTTTTCCATAGTTAGATGTACAGAAATAAATCGATAAATATTATCTTGAATCAATCCACGACCCAGTGTATACGTATCTCAGTATTGATCACAACTCAAACTATATATATTTTGAAATCAACCTCAACCCTGTATAGCTAACTCCAACATTCACATATAGAGTGTCTATGGTTGTTCCGAAATATATATAGATGTGTCGACATGATAGGTTGAAACATTGTATACGTGTCTATGGTATCTCAAGATTACATAATATACAATACAAGTTGATTAATTTATGGTTGGAATAGATTTGTTACCAATTTTCACGTAGCTAAAATGAGAAAAATTATCCAATCTTGTTTTACCCATAACTTCTTCATTTTAAATCCGTTTTGAGTGAATCAAATTGCTATGGTTTCATATTGAACTCTATTTTATGAATCTAAACAGAAAAAGTATAGGTTTATAGTCGGAAAAATAAGTTACAAGTCGTTTTTGTAAAGGTAGTCATTTCAGTCGAAAGAACGACGTCTAGATGACCATTTTAGAAAACATACTTCCACTTTGAGTTTAACCATAATTTTTGGATATAGTTTCATGTTCATAATAAAAATCATTTTCTCAGAATAACAACTTTTAAATCAATGTTTATCATAGTTTTTAGTTAACTAACCCAAAACAACCCGCGGTGTTACTACGACGGCGTAAATCCGGTTTTACGATGTTTTTCGTGTTTCCAGGTTTTAAATCATTAAGTTAGCATATCATATAGATATAGAACATGTGTTTAGTTGATTTTAAAAGTCAAGTTAGAAGGATTAACTTTTGTTTGCGAACAAGTTTAGAATTAACTAAACTATGTTCTAGTGATTACAAGTTTAAACCTTCGAATAAGATAGCTTTATATGTATGAATCGAATGATGTTATGAACATCATTACTACCTTAAGTTCCTTGGATAAACCTACTGGAAAAGAGAAAAATTGATCTAGCTTCAACGGATCCTTGGATGGCTCGAAGTTCTTGAAGCAGAATCATGACACGAAAACAAGTTCAAGTAAGATCATCACTTGAAATAAGATTGTTATAGTTATAGAAATTGAACCAAAGTTTGAATATGATTATTACCTTGTATTAGAATGATAACCTACTGTAAGAAACAAAGATTTCTTGAGGTTAGATGATCACCTTACAAGATTGGAAGTGAGCTAGCAAACTTGAAAGTATTCTTGATTTTATGTAACTAGAACTTGTAGAATTTATGAAGAACACTTAGAATTTGAAGATAGAACTTGAGAGAGATCAATTAGATGAAGAAAATTGAAGAATGAAAGTGTTTGTAGGTGTTTTTGGTCGTTGGTGTATGGATTAGATATAAAGGATATGTAATTTTGTTTTCATGTAAATAAGTCATGAATGATTACTCATATTTTTGTTATTTTATGAGATATTTCATGCTAGTTGCCAAATGATGGTTCCCACATGTGTTAGGTGACTCACATGGGCTGCTAAGGGCTGATCATTGGAGTGTATATACCAATAGTACATACATCTAAAAGCTGTGTATTGTACGAGTACGAATACGGGTGCATACGAGTAGAATTGTTGATGAAACTGAACGAGGATGTAATTGTAAGCATTTTTGTTAAGTAGAAGTATTTTGATAAGTGTATTAAAGTCTTTCAAAAGTGTATAAATACATATTAAAACACTACATGTATATACATTTTAACTGAGTCGTTAAGTCATCGTTAGTCGTTACATGTAAGTGTTGTTTTGAAACCTTTAGGTTAACGATCTTGTTAAATGTTGTTAACCCAATGTTTATAATATCAAATGAGATTTTAAATTATTAAATTATCATGATATTATCATGTATGAATATCTCTTAATATGATATATATACATTAAATGTCTTTACAACGATAATCGTTACATATATGTCTCGTTTAAAAATCATTAAGTTAGTAGTCTTGTTTTTACATATGTAGTTCATTGTTAATATACTTAATGATATGTTTACTTATCATAGTAGTTTAATTAACTATATATATATCCATATATATGTCATCATATAGTTTTTACAAGTTTTAACGTTCGTGAATCACCGGTCAACTTGGGTGGTCAATTGTCTATATGAAACATATTTCAATTAATCAAGTCTTAAAAAGTTTGATTGCTTAACATGTTGGAAACATTTAATCATGTAAATATCAATCTCAATTAATATATATATACATGGAAAAGTTCGGGTCACTACAACCGACGCCTTGAGCAGGAAGGACAGAGAACCCATTCGAGTAAAATCTATGAATATAATGATTCACAATAACTTTACTACTCAAATAAAGGAGGCGCAACAAGGAGTTTTAAAAGAGGGAAATTTAAAGGATGAAATACCCAAAGAATCGAAGAAGCATCTTAATATTCGGGAAGACGGAACCCGGTATAGGGATGAAAGGATTTGGGTACCAAAATTTGGAGATATGAGAGAAATGGTACTTAGAGAAGCTCATAAAACCAGATACTCAATACATCCTGGAACGGGGAAGATGTACAAGGATCTCAAGAAACATTTTTGGTGGCCGGGTATGAAAGCCGATGTTGCTAAATACGTAGGAGAATGTTTGACGTGTTCTAAGGTAAAAGCTGAGCATCAGAAACCATCAGGTCTACTTCAACAACCCGAAATCCTGGAATGGAAATGGGAAAACATAACCATGGATTTCATCACTAAATTGCCAAGGACTGCAAGTGGTTTTGATACTATTTGGGTAATAGTTGATCGTCTCACCAAATCAGCACACTTCCTGCCAATAAGAGAAGATGACAAGATGGAGAAGTTAGCACGACTGTATTTGAAGGAAGTCGTCTCCAGACATGGAATACCAATCTCTATTATCTCTGATAGGGATGGCAGATTTATTTCAAGATTCTGGCAGACATTACAGCAAGCATTAGGAACTCGTCTAGACATGAGTACTGCCTATCATCCACAAACTGATGGGCAGAGCGAAAGGACGATACAAACACTTGAAGACATGCTACGAGCATGTGTTATTGATTTCGGAAACAGTTGGGATCGACATCTACCGTTAGCAGAATTTTCCTACAACAACAGCTACCATTCAAGAATTGAGATGGTGCCGTTTGAAGCATTTTATGGTAGAAAGTGCAGGTCTCCGATTTGTTGGAGTAGAGTGGGGGATAGACAGATTACGGGTTCGAAGATAATACAAGAAACTACCGAGAAGATCATCCAAATTCAACAACGGTTGAAAACCGCCCAAAGTCGACAAAAGAGCTACGCTGACATTAAAAGAAAAGATATAGAATTTGAAATTGGAGAGATGGTCATGCTTAAAGTTGCACCTTGGAAAGGCGTTGTTCGATTTGGTAAACGAGGGAAATTAAATCCAAGGTATATCGGACCATTCAAGATTATTGATCGTGTCAGACCAGTAGCTTACCAACTTGAGTTACCTCAACAACTCGCGACTGTACATAACACTTTCCACGTCTCGAATTTGAAAAAATGTTTTGCTAAAGAAGATCTTACTATTCCGTTAGATGAAATCCAAATCAACGAAAAACTTCAATTCATCGAAGAACCCGTCGAAATAATGGATCGTGAGGTTAAAAGACTTAAGCAAAACAAGATACCAATTGTTAAGGTTCGATGGAATGCTCGTAGAGGACCCGAGTTCACCTGGGAATGAGAAGATCAGATGAAGAAGAAATACCCGCATTTTTTTCCAGAAGATACGTCAACACCTCCAACTGCTTAAAATTTCGGGACGAAATTTATTTAATGGGTAGGTACTGTAGTGACCCGAACTTTTCCATGTTTATATATATATTAAATGAAATTGTTATTTACATGATTAAGTGTTTCCAACATGTTAACCAATCAAACTTGTTAAGACCTGATTAATTGAAATAGGTTTCATATATACAATTGACCACCCAAGTTGACCGGTGATTCACGAACGTTAAAACTTGTAAAAACTATATGATGACATATATATGGTTATATATATAGTTAACATGATATTATGATAAGTAAACATATCATTAAGTATATTAAAAATGAACTACATATGTAAAAACAAGACTACTAACTTAATGATTTTGAAACGAGACATATATGTAACGATTATCGTTGTAACGACATTTAATGTATATATATCATATTAAGAGATATTCGTACATCATAATATCATGATAATATAATAATTTAAAATCTCATTTGATATTATAAACATTGGGTTAACAACATTTAACAAGATCGTTAACCTAAAGGTTTCAAAACAACACTTACATGTAACGACTAACGATGACTTAACGACTCAGTTAAAATGTATATACATGTAGTGTTTTAATATGTATTCATACACTTTTGAAAGACTTCAATACACTTATCAAAATACTTCTACTTAACAAAAATGCTTACAATTACATCCTCGTTCAGTTTCATCAACAATTCTACTCGTATGCACCCGTATTCGTACTCGTACAATACACAGCTTTTAGATGTATGTACTATTGGTATATGAAATGACTCGTTCATATACATTATAAACGATTCACAATAGTTGATTACATTGCGAGGTATTTGCCTCTATATGATACATTTTACAAACATTGCATTCGTTTTTAAAAGAAAAAATTTCTTTACATCGAAAATTGACAGGCATGCATACCATTTCATAATATCCACTATCCAACTATAAATTGATTTAATAATAATATTTGATGAACTCAATGACTCGAATGCAACGTTCTTCGAAATATGCTATGAAAGACTCCAAGTAATATCTTTAAAATGAGCAAATGCACAGCGGAAGATTTCTTTAACACCTGAGAATAAACATGCTTTAAACTGTCAACCAAAAGGTTGGTGAGTTCATTAGTTTATCATAATCATTTATTTCCATCATTTTAATAGACCACAAGAATTTCATTTCCAGTTCTCATAAATATACGTCCCATGCATAGAGACAAAAATAATCATTCATATGGTGAACACCTGGTAACCGACATTAACTAGATACATATAAGAATATCCCCTATCATTCCGGGATCCTCCTTCGGACATGATATAAATTTCGAAGTACTAAAGCATCCGGTACTTTGGATGGGGTTTGTTAGGCCCAATAGATCTATCTTTAGGATTCGCGTCAATTAGGGTGTCTGTTCCCTAATTCTTAGATTACCAGACTTTAATAAAAAGGGGCATATTCGATTTCGATAATTCAACCATAGAATGTAGTTTCAATTACTTGTGTTTATTTCGTCAAACATTTATAAAAGCGCATGTATTCTCAGTCCCAAAAATATAAAGGGTAAAAAGGCAAATGAAACTCACGCATATAAATATTGTAAAACAGTTAATAAAGCATTTGCATGTATTCTCAGCCCAAAAATGTAATGAGTAAAAAGGGAGCAAATGAAACTCACCATACTGTATTTCGTAGTAAAAATACATATAACGTCATTGAACAAGTGCAAGGTTGGCCTCGGATTCACGAACCTAAATTAATTATATATAATTATGTGTTGATCAATATTTGTCTAACAAATTAGGCCAAGTCATAGTGTACCACAATCCTAATGCTCGAGACTAATATGCAAAAGTCAACAAAAGTAAATTTGACTCAAAATAATTTCCAAAAATCTATACATGATTAATATATAGTTTAAATATCGTCGTTTTATATTTTTAAATATTTTTAAGAGATTTATTAGAGTAAATAATATAATTTATTTATTAATAAATAAAATTTTATATTAAATTTATATAATATAATATACTTTTATATATATTAAGTAATAAAATTTATAGGGTTCATTTAATATCATAAAGATAATATGATAGGTATTATTAAAGTAAGTTATTACACGTAGTAAAATATGTTTGTATCACATATTTATTTGATAAAATAATATCTATAATGATAGTAAGTAAAAGTTGTATTATTTTGTAATAATAATTATTATTATAAAAATATCAATATTTATAATTACTAAGATGACATTATGATAAAACGATAATTCTAATTATGATAACTTTAATATTTACGATAATTTTTAATATTATCTTTAAAATAATAATTCTATTTAAAATAATAATAATAATAATGATATTTTATAGTAACAATAACATTTCTATTAAAATGATAATTTTTGTTAAAATGATAGTTTTAATACTAACGATATTTTTAATAATAATAGTAATGATAAAAATAATAAGAACGATAATTTTATCTAAATCAATATCTTATAATATTTTAATTTCATCATGATACTCTTACTCATTATTTCCTAATCGTTTCGTTTAATAGCTTTTAATCGTCTTTTATATCGTGTTCATAATAATGATAATAATAGTAATCAAAATAATTAGGTGTTACAAATATTTGTTTTAATTACACTAATATTAATAATGATAGTTATTATAACATTTTTAACGATAATACTAATAATTATCTTAATGATAATATAGTAATAATAATAATAACAATGACAATATCCATTTTTAAATAATAATATATATATTAATAATGATAATAATAATAATAATACTAATAATAATAATAATAATAATAATAATAATAATAATTGGATAATAATAATAATAATAATAATAATACTAATTATAACTTTAACGATAATAACGATAGTAATAATAAAAAAAATAACAATTTTTAATGATAAATCCCTTTTATTGATAAAGATAATAATAATGATAATAATAAGATAAAACTAGAACGACGATAAAAACGACGATAATAATAATCATTTTTAATAAAAATATCGAAAATTTAATTGATTATAACTTCTAATCCGTTCATCGAAACCATTCGATATCTAAAGGAAAAGTCCTTAATTTTTCGCTAGCTTTCCAAGGACATGCATATCTTATACCTTATCTCAACCGCAAGTGTAACTAATTCAATATTCAACCTAACCTGTCTAAGGCAATATCAAAAGTACAAGCATGCATAATCCTAAATACTAGAGCACTAGTCAGGGATACACTATTAGTATGTAAAAGTGAAATTATGAGTACTCACGTATCAATATTGAGATTCAATATTGCAGGAAAGGTACGTAGACGCAACGGAAATGATAAACACTATATTGACCTCACGAGCATACCCATGAACCATACTCAATCACCTCCATAGCTATAACCCATAATTTCCTTAATCCTATCCTACTCGAAAAACAATTTCGAAATCACTCGGACAGCACTCCGTCGTAATATTTTATGTATACTAATAATATCTTGAAATAATACGGAGTAAATATATATATGTAAATCGATTGAGAGAGTTTAGAGAAAAATATTTTCAAGTTTCTATGAAATAATGAAACCTATTGAATTCTATTTATAATAGATTTTTGAATTATTAAAGTGAATTATTAAAGTATGAATTATCAAAGTGAATTATTAAAGTATGAATTATTAAAGTGAATTATTAAAGTATGAATTATTAAAGTGAATTATTAAAGTATGAATTATTAAAGTGAATTATTAAAGTATAAATTATTAAAGTGAATTATTAAAGTTAAAGTAAAGTAAAAATAAAGTAAAGGTAAAGTTTAAGTATAGTAAAAGTATAAAACTATGTACGTATAATACGCGTATAAATATATATAATATTAATTTAAATCGTTATATATATTTAATAAAATAAAATATAAATATCGTTATCTTTATCATACTAGTTAAGTAATAAGTTGTCAAAAGTGGTTCTAGATATTTATAAAAGTTATATACGTTTTAATAATAAAGTTCTTTTTAAACTGAAAACGTTTTTGTACGTTTGAAACTAAATAGATCAATCGAGTCTTTATGAGATTCAATCTTCCACTATCCTTTGTCTAGTTCTCAATGATTGACAATTTGTTCTTATTTATAAATCACTTTACCATTTTCCGAATATTATTAAAACGGAAAGATTTCTCAAATCAACGTGGGCCTTTCAACAGAGACTTGTAATCATAATTCAATATATCTGATAATTCAATCATTTGATCTTATCTTCTAATTCCACTGATAAATATTTTGAAACAGATACAATCATATAAAGTATTTAATCTAATATTTTGTTTACGTTTCAAGTTATAATATGTATACACATATACATATATAATCATATTCGTTTAATGGTTCGTGAATCGTTGGAACATGGTCGAGGTTGAATGAATGTATGAACATAGTTTAAAATTCTTGCAATTTAACTTAACAAATATTGCTTATCGTGTCGGAAACATATAAAGATTAAAGTTTAAATTTGGTTGGAAATTTTCGGGTTGTCACAGTACCTACCCGTTGAAGAAATTTCGTCCCGAAATTTGAGTGGAAAGGTCGTGAATGAGAATAAGTATGTTTTCATGATGCATACGGGCTGAAAATTAGAGTTTTATCATCATCGAATAATTTGGATAAACAATCCATTTATATGAAGAGTACTAATGAAGCTAACATAGAAGAGTAAAATGAGTAAGTGTAGATTCATCTTATCATTTGACGTAGATATGATTGATTCCCAGATTTCAAGGGATTTGAAGAAAATCTTCTTAATAAGATTTGACTCTCCGGTAATCAAGGGAATTAGGATCCGCTTTAAATGCGGTCGTCCATTTTAATTGTTCTGTTTGAGATTTTCTTATAAATTCACCTCCTTCGTTTCCTTACAACTCACACCTTCTGTTGATTCATTTTATGCAAGTTCCTAGACATCTACCCGCGTCCATTGCAGGTACAACAGTTTACAGGCCACCATGATTGCTCGTTATTATCCTATCCGTGTTTGTATGTGGTTACAGGAACTGCAGGAACGAGATTTAGATGTTTAACTATGTTAGACTTAGTCAGACGTACGAGTGAAGCCTCACTAGTACAGCTGACAGGCTCATACGCACGGTTGATGCTGAGCTAAGTCACAATTACCACCTAAATGAGAAGACACGAGTGAGTGATCACCCGTACGACTGATGAAGCCAACTCGTACGTGTGATGAATGAATCGTATATGTGAGTCAACAGCAGGGGTATATAAAGTCTTATGTTCTTCATTTTAGGTTAAGCCACTCATTTGTTACACACACTCAGATCTAGTGAGCTCCTCCGATTCTCTCTCAGTCCAAATCACCCAGGTGGTGAATAATAGCTCTAGGTGTCGATCTAATCACACTTGATTTAGTTGTGGTTTGACTAAATTAATCAAAAAAAACACAACCTATTCACTAGAGGGTTTGATTCACTTATTCCGCCATTGTGTGAGTTAAATCTGTTGATTTCTAAGTTCCTAGCCATGTTTCATCACCTTCTATTCTTTCCCCCTCAATTCATATTTTAAAGTATTCATCAATATGCTCCATCCAGTTCTGATTCTCGATATACTTCTAACTTTCATATCGGTCATTCTTCTTTTTCATCTACCGCCGGAAGAATCTATTTACTTCTACTATACTCTTGGGTTTATAGTGTTTCTAGTTCTCCCGTGTCTTTATATTGCTATATGCATCGATATATATGGTTTATAATTTCTGGTTTGTCGTTGGGATTTATATGTTCCCTTATATTTCAAAGTATCTGCTTCTGTCTTCTATAATCATTATCATTCACAGTTAATGCTCTCTTTTATTTGCTGCAATTTATACCCCAATTTCTATTTCGGAGTTTTGTCCTTTCGTTTCTTCTTCTTGCGATTAAGCACCGCTTGTAATGGTCCAGAATTCACAGATATGAATTTCGGAATGAACATTGTTAATGTTCTAGGAAGAAAATTGTGATGGCACGATCTTGACTTGTCAAATTACTAGAATACCTTGAAAAAGGCCGAATCATCAAGAAATATTTTCTTGATATTTTAGAGGTTAAATAGAATACAAGAGTCGTATAACATGGCACATGATGATGTTATGATCTGTGAATCATCACGTTCCATTTAGAAACTCAGCATGACTTACTGTAATATAATCACATTGATCAAGTGTCATTATATTATACTAATTCATGCTTCAGTTCCCAACATTACTTCAAAATATTCCTATTTTAAACTTGAATGTTTCAGAATTTTGAAACTAAAATAGTTTCTTTTATGATGTAATACAAATAGCACGAAGAGGTAAATGATTTCAAATAAGAAAAATTAAGAAAATATCTTCAGAAATATGGAGGATATTTATAATGAAAGATATGATGATATTTTAGAATTTCTAATATCAGAGGATGATGAAGAATATTGTCCGCAGGGGTTTAGAGTCAGGAGCAAGGTATTCGTTAATGACTTCAGCAGGTACTGAATTATTTGGATCCTTTGAAGTCAGGTTCAGTCTTTGTAATTTGTCCACAGCCTCCTTCTTACTTTGCTTAATCCATTTTTCAGTTCCAAAACTTCTTTTTTTCTGCGCTTTGCCAACACACTTCATCATTATCATCCAGCTTTTACCGTTTAAAGTCGTTTATAGTTTTTGCTGCTTCATCAGCATTTTTTTTTTTCATTTTCGGAGAACCAATTCGTAGTTCGGAGTGTTTTTCAGAAACTTCACATTCAAATTAAGTCCATAAGATAGACGTTATATATACACATATAACTGTTGGCGTAGACATCCTGCGAGATTTCAAAATACTGATTGCTAATTCCCAATGATTCGTATGGCAATTCTCATTACAAGATGCGAATGAGTAAATGATGGGGTTTCAATGAATAATTATAATGACTTTTTGGAGAGGCTAAAGTCAAAGGGTAATGAAGTTATTGGTACATCTGCTAATAATGTGGTGGAATGTAAAAGGTTCCCTGGTAACGAAGGTGTATATCTCAAGGTTATAATAAGGTTAGTCTGACTGAAAAGTTGAAGTTGACTTGCTGGAGCTGTGACAAAACTGGCTACTTTGAATAGGAGTCGCAAAGTTATTTTTGCTAATAAATGCCAAAGAATCTGACGCGGATACGTTGTTTAAACTTTTACTTTGGTTTCAAGAGTTTTTCGGGTACATAACTGTGGGTAACATGTGGTTGGATTATCATCTCGATTGCTCATCATTCGAAGTGCCTTCAGAAATTTTCGAAGGGTTTGAACACATATTGTAATCGTTAACATACATTTGATGTTCTAACACAGTTTTGAAGTCAAAATATAGCTTGTGAAAGATGTAAGGATCTAAGAGTGATGATTTTGGTCATATCTCAAGTTGAATTTTGAGATTTCAAAATCAGAATATGTAATTAAATTTTGAATGAGTATGGTTGTTTTGATTTTTATAAAAGAATGTATATTGTTGTGAAAGTAGGGAGTATAATGGATGATTTACTGAATCAGATTCGAAGAATGTAACATATTAATTGTGAATTTATATATCTCTCGGGTATTACCTACCCGTTAAAAAAAATTTCACAATTAATATTTTGTACAAAAGAATTTTATTACAGTCTTTATGAAAATATATATATGTATATTTTCTTCAGATGTAACATAGATTTAATGAGTTAATATTAAATTAAACTCATTTGATTTACGGTTGAAACTAGAATTGAATAATCCCTAAAGGCTTTAAAAAGTACATAACTTTTACGCAGTATTTCTTTAATGACATTGAAATTATGAATCAATACTTCGTTATTTGTTGATGTATGATGTTCGGTTCGTGGAATTCTTGTGAATTTCGCAAAGTACGAATGATGTTATCTGAAAAGTTTTGGGTACATCGATGATGAAAGTGTAAAATCAAATATATACTTGATTTATTATGAATTGGAATTTGTTGAATTGCGACAGAGATTGTAGTTAACGCTGGTTAAGTTGCGGCCAAAGGACGTACATTATTGCATATTTGTAATATGAATTAACCGAGTAGCTAAGATTCACACACAATAGCTTAGCACGAAAAGATTTATTTCAAAATATATATATATATATATATATATATATATATATATATATATATATATATAATATACATATAATTTCTTCAGATGGAATGAGTTAATTCTTCATAACTCGTTGATACAATATACATGTTATTGATTCGTAATGATGTCCACAGTGATTCTTAAACTGACGGAGTTTGTGATGTTATCGGTGTTGTTGATTCAGATGTTGACTGTACTGACGATGCTGGTAACGCTGACGGTACTGTTGATGCTGTTGGTAAAGCAAGTTTATCTTGTTAATCACACACCATTTTTGTCAGGGTTTCTACTCTTTCTTCTATCATTTTGGTTCGCTTAACTGATTTATGGTTAGGGCTAGATTAGATAATCTCTAAGACTTTAGAGATTACATAATCGCCGCGGAAGGTTTCTCCAATGAAGTTATGAATTAATACTTCGTCAGTTATTGTTGTTGGTACTCCTTGGTATCTATGGTGCGTATGACGTTGATGCTCGTGGGACAGATTGTGAAGTTGAGGTTTACGACGCGGTTGTGGTTGGAGGTGGTAATGGTACTGTTGGCGTTGATGATGGTGGTACTGGTTATGCTGCTGGTGCTGCTGCTGGTGTTTGTAATCTCTGCACCATATTCTCCAAAGCCACTACCCGAGCGCGAAGCTCGTTGACTTCTTCTATTACACCGGGGTGATTGTCGGTTCGGACGAACGGATAAATAAAATCTAAAATTTGATGTAATATATAATCGTGACGAGATACTCTGGAAATGAGCGATAAAATGGTGTTTCGGACAGGTTCGCCGGTAAGTACTTCAGGTTCTTCGTCAAGAGGGCAATGTGGTGGATGGAAGAGATCACCTTCTTCTTATATCCAATGATTGAGGAGGCTACGAACCCATCCCCAATTCATCCAGAATAGGTGATGACTGATTGGTTGATCTATTCCGGTCACACTGCTTTCGGAGCTTGAATGGGATTCCATTTCGGAATCTGAGTGACTTGAACTGATGACGAATTCCATTTCGTACGATTGGATAAAGGATTTTTTTTTTTCGATATGAAATGATTTTGGCTAACGGATGGTATTCTAATTACATAGTATATATATATATATATATATATATATATATATATATATATATATATATATATATATATAGATCAAAAGATTTCGTAGATTACGGAGGACTTTGCGGGATATGTCAGGCAAAGTTTAAAGTAACAGATACGATAAGATATGATTTAGCAGATATGCTAAGATATGAATTTTTGTCTATACACTATTCATGCAATTAATGCAGCAAGACGTGTCTTAGACTAAAAATGATAAGCAGGTAATTTCCTGAGGATGATAAGTAGTTAATTTTTGACACAAAATAATAAGCAAAACTTTTGACATGCAGACACGGTCGAAGTCCAGACTCAATAATGCATCCTATCGACTTATCAGTTAGACACATTAATGCAGACCTGGTTCGCTAAGACCACCGCTCTGATACCAACTGAAATGACCCGTTCATAAACATTATAAACGATTCACAATAGTTGATTACATTGCGAGGTATTTGCCTCTATATGATACATTTTACAAACATTGCATTCGTTTTTAAAAGACAAAATTTCTTTACATCGAAAATTGACAGGCATGCATACCATTTCATAATATCCACTATCCAACTATAAATTGATTTAATAATAATATTTGATGAACTCAATGACTCGAATGCAACATTCTTCAAAATATGCTATGAAAGACTCCAAGTAATATCTTTAAAATGAGCAAATGCACAGCGGAAGATTTCTTTAACACCTGAGAATAAACATGCTTTAAAGTGTCAACCAAAAGGTTGGTGAGTTCATTAGTTTATCATAATCATTTATTTCCATCATTTTAATAGACCACAAGAATTTCATTTCCAGTTCTCATAAATATACCTCCCATGCATAGAGACAAAAATAATCATTCATATGGTGAACACCTGGTAACCGACATTAACTAGATACATATAAGAATATCCCCTATCATTCCGGGATCCTCCTTCGGACATGATATAAATTTCGAAGTACTAAAGCATCCGGTACTTTGGATGGGGTTTGTTAGGCCCAATAGATCTATCTTTAGGATTCGCGTCAATTAGGGTGTCTGTTCCCTAATTCTTAGATTACCAGACTTTAATAAAAAGGGGCATATTCGATTTCGATAATTCAACCATAGAATGTAGTTTCAATTACTTGTGTCTATTTCGTCAAACATTTATAAAAGCGCATGTATTCTCAGTCCCAAAAATATAAAGGGTAAAAAGGCAAATGAAACTCACGCATATAAATATTGTAAAACAGTTAATAAAGCATTTGCATGTATTCTCAGCCTAAAAATGTAATGAGTAAAAAGGGAGCAAATGAAACTCACCATACTGTATTTCGTAGTAAAAATACATATAACGTCATTGAACAAGTGCAAGGTTGGCCTCGAATTCACGAACCTAAATTAATTATATATAATTATGTGTTGGTCAATATTTGTCTAACAAATTAGGCCAAGTCATAGTGTACCACAATCCTAATGCTCGAGACTAATATGCAAAAGTCAACAAAAGTAAATTTGACTCAAAATAATTTCCAAAAATCTATACATGATTAATATATAGTTTAAATATCGTCGTTTTATATTTTTAAATATTTTTAAGAGATTTATTAGAGTAAATAATATAATTTATTTATTAATAAATAAAATTTTATATTAAATTTATATAATATAATATACTTTTATATATATTAAGTAATAAAATTTATAGGGTTCATTTAATATCATAAAGATAATATGATAGGTATTATTAAAGTAAGTTATTACACGTAGTAAAATATGTTTGTATCACATATTTATTTGATAAAATAATATCTATAATGATAGTAAGTAAAAGTTGTATTATTTTGTAATAATAATTATTATTATAAAAATATCAATATTTATAATTACTAAGATGACATTATGATAAAACGATAATTCTAATTATGATAACTTTAATATTTACGATAATTTTTAATATTATCTTTAAAATAATAATTCTATTTAAAATAATAATAATAATGATATTTTATAGTAACAATGACATTTCTATTAAAATGATAATTTTTGTTAAAATGATAGTTTTAATACTAACGATATTTTTAATAATAATAGTAATGATAAAAATAATAAGAACGATAATTTTATCTAAATCAATATCTTATAATATTTTAATTTCATCATGATACTCTTACTCATTATTTCCTAATCGTTTCGTTTAATAGCTTTTAATTGTCTTTTATATCGTGTTCATAATAATGATAATAATAGTAATCAAAATAATTAGGTGTTACAAATATTTGTTTTAATTACACTAATATTAATAATGATAGTTATTATAACATTTTTAACGATAATACTAATAATTATCTTAATGATAATATAGTAATAATAATAATAACAATGACAATATCCATTTTTAAATAATGATATATATATTAATAATGATAATAATAATAATAATACTAATAATAATAATAATAATAATAATAATAATAATAATAATTGGATAATAATAATAATAATAATACTAATTATAACTTTAACGATAATAACGATAGTAATAATAAAAAAAATAACATTTTTTAATGATAAATCCCTTTTATTGATAAAGATAATAATAATGATAATAATAAGATAAAACTAGAATGACGATAAAAACGACGATAATAATAATCATTTTTAATAAAAATATCGAAAATTTAATTGAGTATAACTTCTAATCCGTTCATCGAAACCATTCGATATCTAAAGGAAAAGTCCTTAATTTTTCGCTAGCTTTCCAAGGACATGCATATCTTATACCTTATCTCAACCGCAAGTGTAACTAATTCAATATTCAACCTAACCTGTCTAAGGGCAATATCAAAAGTACAAGCAGCCATAATCCTAAATACTCGAGCACTAGTCAGGGATACACTATTAGTATGTAAAAGTTAAATTATGAGTACTCACGTATCAATATTGAGATTCAATATTGCAGGAAAGGTACGTAGACGCAACGGAAATGATAAACACTATATTGACCTCACGAGCATACCCATGAACCATACTCAATCACCTCCATAGCTATAACCCATAATTTCCTTAATCCTATCCTACTCGAAAAACAATTTCGAAATCACTCGGACAGCACTCCGTCGTAATATTTTATGTATACTAATAATATCTTGAAATAATACGGAGTAAATATATATATGTAAATCGATTGAGAGAGTTTAGAGAAAAATATTTTCAAGTTTCTATGAAATAATGAAACCTATTGAATTCTATTTATAATAGATTTTTGAATTATTAAAGTGAATTATTAAAGTATGAATTATCAAAGTGAATTATTAAAGTATGAATTATTAAAGTGAATTATTAAAGTATGAATTATTAAAGTGAATTATTAAAGTATGAATTATTAAAGTGAATTATTAAAGTATAAATTATTAAAGTGAATTATTAAAGTTAAAGTAAAGTAAAAATAAAGTAAAGGTAAAGTTTAAGTATAGTAAAAGTATAAAACTATGTACGTATAATACGCGTATAAATATATATAATATTAATTTAAATCGTTATATATATTTAATAAAATAAAATATAAATATCGTTATCTTTATCATACTAGTTAAGTAATGAGTTGTCAAAAGTGGTTCTAGATATTTATAAAAGTTATATACGTTTTAATAATAAAGTTCTTTTTAAACTGAAAACGTTTTTGTACGTTTGAAACTAAATAGATCAATCGAGTCTTTATGAGATTCAATCTTCCACTATCCTTTGTCTAGTTCTCAATGATTGACAATTTGTTCTTATTTATAAATCACTTTACCATTTTCCGAATATTATTAAAACGGAAAGATTTCTCAAATCAACGTGGGCCTTTCAACAGAGACTTGTAATCATAATTCAATATATCTGATAATTCAATCATTTGATCTTATCTTATAATTCCATTGATAAATATTTTGAAACAGATACAATCATATAAAGTATTTAATCTAATATTTTATTTACGTTTCAAGTTATAATATGTATACACATATACATATATAATCATATTCGTTTAATGGTTCGTGAATCGTTGGAACATGGTCGAGGTTGAATGAATGTATGAACATCGTTTAAAATTCTTGCAATTTAACTTAACAAATATTGCTTATCGTGTCGGAAACATATAAAGATTAAAGTTTAAATTTGGTTGGAAATTTTCGGGTTGTCACAGTATATACACTCCAATGATCAGCTCTTAGCAGCCCATGTGAGTCATCTAACATATTTGGGAACCGTCATTTGGCAACTAGCATGAAATATCTCATAAAATTACAAAAATATGAGTAATCATTCATGACTTATTTTCATGAAAACAAAATTACATATCCTTTATATCTAATCCATACACCAACGACCAAAAACACCTACAAATACTTTCATTCTTCAATTTTCTTCATCTAATTGATCTCTCTCAAGTTCTATCTTCAAGTTCTAAGTGTTCTTCATAAATTCTACAAGTTCTAGTTTCATAAAATCAAGAATACTTCCAAGTTTGCTAGCTTACTTCCAATCTTGTAGAGTGATCATCCAACCTCAAGAAATTTTTCTTATTTACAGTAAGATATCTTTCTAATATAAGGTAATACTCATATTCAAACTTTGATTCAATTTCTATAACTATAACAATCTTATTTCGAGTGAAAATCTTACTTGAACTTGTTTTCGTGTCATGATTCTACTTCAAGAACTTTCAAGCCATCCAAGATCCTTTGAAGATAGATCCATTTATCTCTTTTCCAGTAGGTTTATCCACAAAACTTGATGTAGTAATGATGTTCATAACATCATTCAATTCATACATATAAAGCTATCTTATTCGAAGGTTTAAACTTGAAATCACTAGAACATAGTTTAGTTAATTCTAAACTTGATCGCAAACAAAAGTTAATCCTTCTAACTTGACTTTTAAAATTAACTAAACACATGTTCTATATCTATATGATATGCTAACTTAATGATTTAAAACCTGGAAACACGAAAAACACCGTAAAATTGGACATACGCCGTCGTAGTAACACCGCGGGCTGTTTTGGGTTTGATAATTAAAAACTATGATAAACTTTGATTTAAAAGTTGTTCTTCTGGGAAAATGATTTTTCTTATGAACATGAAACTATATCCAAAAATCATGGTTAAACTCAAAGTGGAAGTATGTTTTTCAAAATGGCCATCAAGACGTCGTTCTTTCGACTAAAATGACTACCTCTTACAAAAATGACTTGTAACTTATATTTCCGACTATAAACCTATACTTTTTCTGTTTAGATTCATAAAATAGAGTCAATATGAAACCATAGCAATTTGATTCACTCAAAACGGATTTAAAATGAAGAAGTTATGGGTAAAACAAGATTGGATATTTTTTTATTTTTGTAGTCACGGGAAATATTAACAATTCTATACAAATCATATCCTAGCTAACTTATATTGTATTATACATGTATTCTAATATATTATGTAATCTTGGGATACCATAGACACGTATGCAAATGTTTTGACATATCATATCGACCCATGTATATATATTATTTGAAACAACCATAGACACTCTATATGCAGTAATGTTGGAGTTAGCTATACAGGGTTGAGGTTGATTCCAAAAATATATATACTTTGAGTTGTGATCTAGCCTGAGACGTGTATACACTGGGTCATGGATTGATTCAAGATAATATATATCGATTTATTTCTGTACATATAACTGTGGACAACTAGTTGTAGGTTACTAACGAGGACAGCTGACTTAATAAACATAAAACATCAAAATGTATTAAAAGTGTTGTAAATATATTTTGAACATACTTTGATATATATGTACATATTTGTTATAGGTCCGTGGATCGACCAGTGGCCAAGTCTTACCTCCCGACGAAGTAAAAATCTGTGAAAGTGAGTTATAGTCCCACTTTTAAAATCTAATATTTTTGGGATGAGAATACATGCAGGTTTTATAAATGATTTACAAAATAGACACAAGTACGTGAAACTACATTCTATGGTTGAATTATCGAAATCGATTATGCCCCTTTTTATTAAGTCTGGTAATCTAAGAATTAGGGAACAGACACCCTAATTGACGCGAATCCTAAAGATAGATCTATTGGGCCTAACAAACCCCATCCAAAGTACCGGATGCTTTAGTACTTCGAAATTTATATCATATCCGAAGGGTATCCCGGAATGATGGGGATATTCTTATATATGCATCTTGTTAATGTCGGTTACCAGGTGTTCACCATATGAATGATTTTTATCTCTATGTATGGGATGTATATTGAAATATGAAATCTTGTGGTCTATTGTTACGATTTGATATATATAGGTTAAACCTATAACTCACCAACATTTTTGTTGACGTTTTAAGCATGTTTATTCTCGGGTGATTATTAAGAGCTTCCGCTGTCGCATACTTAAATAAGGACAAGATTTGGAGTCCATGCTTGTATGATATTGTGTAAAAACTGCATTCAAGAAACTTAATTCGTTGTAATATATTTGTATTGTAAACCATTATATAATAATCGTGTGTAAACAGGATATTTTAGATTATCATTATTTGATAATCTACGTAAAGCTTTTTAAACCTTTATTGATGAAATAAAGGTTATGGTTTGTTTTAAAATGAATGCAGTCTTTGAAAAACGTCTCATATAGAGGTCAAAACCTCGCAACAAAATCATTTAATATGGAACGTTTTTAATCAATAAGAACGGGACATTTCAGTATACAGTTAAGTCTTGATAATTGGGTGCTCATGATACGACAACTTTTGGAATGGTTTACTATTATTTTAACGATATAAATCTTGTGGTTCAATATAACATACTTACTAAACCTATGATTTCACCAACGTTTTCGTTGACAGATTTTTCTATGTTTCTCTCAGGTCCTTGAATGCTAAGTGGTACATGTTTCCGCACATTATTTTGATACTTACTTGGATGTCGAGTATACATGCATATATGGAGCGTCTTTTGACTTTATTTAAATTGTGTCGCATAGGTTTCATTTGTACTTAAACGTTGTAACGTACTAGTTGTCGAACTACTTTTGTAAACCTTGAAACATCCTTACATTTGAAATGAATGCGACATATTTTGGTCAAACTTGGTTTTAAAGACTTATGACCACGTAACGGGACCTAAGTTGACGGCGTCGTCAATGGCGATGTTGGCGGGTCGTCACATGCACCTTAACTAAGGTTGTTTTTGAAAAAAGATTGATTAAGCGTTGAATAGTTCTAAATTCGGATTAGTCAATGGTCGTAATTGAACGTAATATTGAATAACAATAACATGTTTGATAATCATTTTTAATAAACTTTTGAAATGATATAAAATTAATGTATTAACATTTTTTATTGATAAATAAATAAATGTAGTTGTTTGATAAGAATTTTAGATATGTATAATTTAAGGAGTATATTGAAGGAAAATAATATGCTTAATTAATGGTTTAGATAGTTAAATTTAACTATGAATGGCTTAGATCATATTTTTGTATCATTGAACTTTATTTGTCATTAAGATATTATAAATAAACAGATTCAATGCCGAATTATTGAACATTAAATACTATTTTAAGAAGAAATCGAACACAACCTAGGTTTCTTTTGTTTATTCATTCCGTGTTTATTTGGTTTGGAGCTCTAGTTCTTAGTTTCTTTTATGTTGAGCTCAGATGTCATCCTTTTGTATGTTGTGCGGAGCTTCATCTTTTGAATGATGTTTTCTCGGTTGTTATAAAGTATTTTTTTGTCAAAAAATTAATAACACACCATAGGCTAATATTATATCCAGGTCTTGGGTGTTGGTTGAACTTAATAATCTTTTCTTGGTTAATCATGTTAATGAACAAAGAAAGTTTGTTTAAACATAAATGACACACTTAATGGCTACATCAACTTATGTAATGCAGTGTTCGAGATATATTAGTTATTTTATGACATGTTTAGACTGCTAGTATTAGATTGCTGTTGGGAGCACCAAACCCACCGCGATTACATGCCACCGAAAATAGCAGCCGTGGTTGACACCGTCATTACTACACCAATATGCTTCTAGCCATAGTATGGCATATTTGACCATGCTATAGTCGGTTTTTGATGAATTAAAAAAATCAAAAATTGAAAAATTAGCCGTCGAATGGTAACGACTGGGAGGTTTTTAATTTTAAAACTCTTATTTTTATCTTATAAATACACACATAATTTCAACAATTTTTCTCACACAATCTATGTATTTTCTCTACTTTCAACCATTTTTTCTCACACAAACTTATCATTTAACTTCAACAATTTAACATATCTTAATGGATCTAATTGTTATTTGTATGAACGTACATTATGTGGCTAAAATTGGGTATGACTGGAGGTCATACGCTGGCAGGATGTGAAAATTATTTGAGATCGATGTTACTGACTTCGATACATCAAGGTTGTGTCACTGCCTCCGATAATATATTAAATACCGTTTGAATTCTCGGAGATTGTGTATTTCGACGAAGACATGAAAGAATTTACGTTTCTTATGTGAGATAACCAATGAGATGCCAAAAACAACGAGCCAAGATACGCTCTTCTCGAATTGAGTGTTATCTTTATTCTTTGATGGAAATCATGAACGTCCATTTAATTCGAGTAGTCTTGAGTCAGGTTACGCGAGTAAGGACTCGATTTCTACCTATTAAATGTGTTTATGTAATGGTATTATAAACTTTTAAGACTTTAAAATCGTTGTAATTTTTTGCTTTTATGACGTTTTAGTATGTAATCGTGTAATTTTAATGAAATATTTTTAATTTTATAAATTTGTAATTAATATAATTATAAATTATAATACTAGTATGTATATTATAATAATAATAATAATAATAATGATAATAATAATAATAATAATAATAATAATAATAATAATAATAATAATAATAATAATAATAATAATAATAATAATATGGAGGTGGGTCCAATGTTATAGTATAAACATATATCATGGATACTAGTGTAGTGTGATGAGTTAGTAATGAGAAGGAAATAGTAATGTGTCGTTGACATAACACAATGTTAAAGTTAAGATATATGTAACGGAAAAGAGTAATCTTAGCTTCATGGACTTAATAATCTTGGACTTAATAATTATGATTTGAAAACTACACTTTAAGTTTAAAATATTACTACCATAATAATTTAGAAATTAGAAATAACGTACCAAAGTACAGTTTGTAAAAAACTGTGGGTGCATATCATATTCAGGAAACTTTTGTAGATGCTGGTATTGCAATGTACCTTCTGGCTTTTGTTGTACATCAACTATTGTTGCATCATCAAATAGATGCAAATTTCTCCCTGATAATTATTGCAATACATCATTGTCCCATCTTTATTTTGTAAAAATATTATGATAGACACCAGATGACACAATGATAATTTAACAATAGATTTATTCTTCGGGGTACCTTCGGGTAATTAGGCCCTAAAATTAAATTGCGACATCTGAGTAAAATTACTCACGGTCCACATGCAACTAAGTAACCATGAAAAAAGTTCATAGTTTAATTTATTGTGAAAGAGTGACCATTTTTTTGATTAAAAAACGATAATATTAACCAATCGGAAGATTAACAAGTACAATCGGTACATCACCTTACTAGAAACACACATTTTCTAGGACATTTTTCATCCTTTTCGGAAGAAATGTCGCCCATATAGACCTTTTCGGAAGACATGTCGTCGGAACATGTCCTCTGCGAAGTTTCATGCCTGAAAGTTTTTCCGGACGAAATTTTGATTCTTTTCCAGACGAACGTGGTACCCACATTGACTTTCTTCAATAACGAACGATTCATTCTGAACGACATTTGGTGACGACATGTCTTCCGTCCGTAGGCACTATCAAATAAATATTTAATATGTAATAATAAGTAAGTTTATTAATAATTTATTTTTATCTTTTTAGACGACATGTCGTCCAAAAAGCTGCTCGTCATTTTTGTTAGGAGAGCTGCATCGTCCCCATTCTGGACCACCATGTCCTCCGGAAAGCCCTCTGTGGTGTTTTTACAACAGGTTAACAATATGCATTTTACTAGCCTAAAAACGGCACATTACAAAACACAAACCAGCTGTACGATTACAATATATTTCACAAACACTACAATAACTTTCAATTATTAGGAGTAATGAAAGGATCCGTCCTAATCCATCCGGATGAAGTCCATATCGATTATAAACGATTCACAACAGTTGATTACATCGCGAGATACTTGACCTCTATATGATACATTTTACAAACATTGCATTCATTTTTGAAAAGACAATCTTTCATTTCATTGAAAATTAACAACATGCATACCATTTCGTAATATATCTTACTATAATTGACTTAATAATAATCTTGATGAACTCAACGACTCGAATGCAACGTCTTTTGAAATATATCATGAATGACTCCAAATAATATCTCTAAGATGAGCAAATGCACAGCGGAAGATTTCTTTCGTACCTGAGAATAAACATGCTTTAAAGTGTCAACCAAAAGGTTGGTGAGTTCATTAGTTTAACATAAATAATCATTTCCATCATTTTAATAGACCACAAGATTTCATATTTCCATTTCTCATAATCATACGTCCCATGCATAGAGACAAAAATATCATTCATATGGATTGAACACCTGGTAACCGACATTCACAATATACATAATAAGAATATCCCCATCATTCCGGGATCCTCCTTCGGACATGATATAAATTTCGAAGTACTAAAGCATCCGGTACTTTGGATGGGGCTTGTTGGGCCCGATAGATCTATCTTTAGAGTTCGCGTCAATTAGGGTGTCTGTTCCCTAATTCTTAGATTACCAGACTTAATAAAAAGGGCATATTCGATTAGATAATCCAACCATATAATGTAGTTTCGATTACTTGTGTCTATATCGTAAAACATTTATAAAAGCAGCTCATGTATTCTCAGTCCCAAAAATATATATTGCAAAAACATTTAAAAAGGGATTAATGAAACTCGCGCATATAAATATTGTAAAACAGTTATTAAAACAGTGCATGTATTCTCAGCCCAAAAATGTAATGAGTAAAAGGGAGCAAATGAAACTCACGCATATAAATATTGTAAAACAGTTAATAAAACATTTGCATGTATTCTCAGCCCAAAAACGTAAAGAGTAAAAAGGGAAAATGAACTCACCTATTGTATTTTGTAGTAAAAATACATATAACAACATTGCACAAATGCAGGGTTGGCCTCGGATTCACGAACCTATATCAGGTATATATATTAACACATATAATAACATTTAAACAAGTTCGTATATTAATATTTATTAATAAATAACTTAGTTACATCTAGTTAGATAGTTTAAATAAATGCTTAAAATTTAAATATTAGATTCATATTAAAGTGTTCTAATTAAAATATATAATGTATTAAAGTTTATATATATATATATGATTATATTAAGATATTTTCATATATTATGTGTAATTTAAATAATAATAATACTTTAGTTTTAAGATATTATTATGTAATATGATATATGTATATAATAAATATGGTTTTGTAAAAACATTATTTGTTTGATAATATAATAATTATAATAATAATAGTAATTCTAATAATAATAATAATAATAATAATAATAATAATAATAATAATAATAATAATAATAATAATAATAATAATAATAATACCTAATATAAACAACACGCGTTCTATTAGGGTTTCCCCAAAAACAGATCGAGATAGCAGAAGTACCATAGAGAAGGGTTTCATCATCGAGCAATCGTTCAAAAAGAAAATTATCATCATCCTCATCATCATCTTATCTTCCCTTCCACATCATTATCATCGTCAATCGAGCACTCAATTTTTTTATCGGTATAGTTACAATAGTTTGAAATTAGATTTCAATTTCCCATGAATCCGTATGATTTTGTGTAACCCTAACTGTAATTTATTATGAATCTGTTTGTAGTTAGGGTTTTTAAGTGGCTTCTGTTGAATGAGGGGTGTATCGAAGCTATTTCATAGCAGAAGAACTCGTTATGGTATTCGACGACTCCGGCAGTTAGATTCACCTCATTTGACGCCAAATTTACACCGTCGCCCCATAGACCGTTGACATCATTACCATTGCGTATCGGTATTTGTCAAAAACTTAACTAATTAAAATTCATTTTCCTATTTGTAAGTTCTGTTTTACCTCTAATCTTAGTTATAAACCAATTGCTTATGATTCGAACATAATTCAGTAATTGTAGTAGCAGTAGTTGTATGAATTTAATTATTTGTGTTATCTTCGTATAGAACAGAAATAGAATAGGTAGTTATAGGACGATGATGATGAAGGTGTATTATTTCGATAGTGGGAATGATACCATTGATGTGTGAATTGACCTAGAATTAGTAGTAGTAATGACTAATTATTATATGTGTGTATTTGCGTTGGTGTTCTTGTATGTGCAGCAGGTTTATCAAATCGCAAGATAAGGTAACGGGGAGTGGTAGCTTGAGGTTTATTGGTGGTTGGTTTTGTGCAGCCCAGGAACGAAAAGTATATGTAGTTTTATGTGAGGGGGGTTTGATATAGTGCACAATATGAAGTGGAACAAATTGTAGGTGTAGCAGTTCAAGATACGGTGTTGTTTTCTGAACAAACAAAAAGGAAGTAATAGCAGCAACATATGTTAGTATTTTAATGGTGCCGGTTGGGATTTAATGCGAACAGAGAATAAAGTAGTACCGCAGTAGAAGTTACCTGCAATTCGTGACGTGTTGTGGTTTCAAACAAGGGTAATCGTAGCAGCAGAAGTAACTAAGGTGGAGAGGTGGTTTGGTGTTCTCTGGTGGTGGTGATTTTAATGGGATTCGAATAAACCGAGATCAAAGGAACACGTGCATTAGCAACAGCCGAAGATTTGCAGGTTGTGGTCGTGGCTTCCCAGTTAGACAGAAGCCGAAAACAGAAGTTACCAGTGGCAGTTGGTTACAGAAGAAGATGAAAGAGCAAGAAGATGGTCATGGGTCAAAGTGGTTCATGAGTGAATTGGTTCAATGTATATGTATGTATATATCAATAATATAGGTAGATAAAGATATATGAAGGTAGATAAATATAGATAGTGATAGATTGTGATAGCCAACAGAAAGGTGTACTAGTGTGTAGCAAAAGAGATTAATAAATGGAATTTGAGTTCCATTCTTGTGGCCATCGAATATATGGAAGATATATAATAGGAGACTTACAAGTGGTCTCTTTAGTGGTGATGTTAAATCATACAGATAATGCAATCTATATATATACTATAGATGTTAAAGTCCAACACTAAAAACAAAGGAATATATATACCGTAAGATTTGTTGAAGATGAAATTGATATTCTTTGAATATGAAAATAGAAAAGAAGTAGAAATAAGAACAATTTAATTGATGATGGTTGTTTTGTTTGTAAGAGACGAGTAGTCTCAGTAGGCAAACAAAATTAGTTGTTGGATGATAATGATAAGTAGGGTACCTATATATATAATAAGATAATTAAATTACATTCAATCAACTAATATCAATACCTAACAATTAGTTAGTGGCAAGGGAATCAAACATCACACACTCATTATATTTGTTATATTTATATATTTGTTTTGATAGTTTATAATTAGTATTACTAATAATTATTATTATTATAACTATAGTAATAATACTATCAATGTCATAAATATTAATAACACAAGTTTATAATGATATAATAGTAGTAATATTATTACTAATGATAATGATAACAATTACCATGAATGTATAGTAATAATATTGTTAATATCAATAATTCGAATTTTACTAATATTATTAATAACAACAGCAATATTAATAATAATAATAATAATAATATATATCAATTTTCATATATTAACTTATTCATACCAAATTTCAAATATTTATACATATATATATCTATATATATATTTAGTTGCTTACAATCATTTGTTCGTGAATCGTCGAAAACAGTCAAGGATAAATGAATACATGATTACAGTTCAAAGTTTTTGAAACATCAATATTACAGACTTTGCTTATCATATCGAAATCAAATAAGATTTAAGTTTAAATTTGGTCGGAAATTCCCGGGTCATCACAGTACCTACCCGTTAAAGAAATTTCGTCCCGAAATTTGAGTGAGGTCGTCATGGCTAACAATAAATATATTTTCCTGACGAATATGAGCTGATAAATAGAGTCTTATCATTATTGAATAATATGGATAAAACAATTTGATTACTCGAAGCGTAAGAGTGAAGCTATCACAAAAGATTGAAATAGGAAAAGTAAAGATTCGTCTTAACTTTTGACAGAGTCAGGGTTGAATTTTGAAAGTAAGGTGTATCTTAATTTTTGACGTAGTCACGATTGAATTTAGAAAACAGTATGCGTCTTAACTTTTGACGTTGTTTTGGTTGAATTCCGTAATTCAAGGGATATAAAGAAAATTTTCGAAATCTAAAAGATTTGATTCTTTGGCGAATAAAGGAATTAAGATCTCTATAATTAAATATGGGGATCTGCCTCGATTACTCTGTCTGATATTTCCATTATAAATTAAGCTCTCCCGTTCCATTATTCTCACCATTCCTATACTTTCTTTCTTAGTTCATATATCCAAAAGATTGTGAAAATGCTTAATCCAGTTCTAATCTTTGATATTTTTCTAATTATCAGTTATCCTTCTTTTCAATCTTCCATCAGAAGAATCTGTTTACTTCTACTATTACCTTGTGGTGATACTATTCTTAATTATACCGTGTCTTTATATTACTATTTGTATTAATATCCACGGTTTGTAATCTCCGTGTTGTTATTGGGCTTTATATTTTCCCTTATTTATCGAAGCTTCATGCTCTTAGTTTTCTCTTCCCGACTTTAAATCAAGCGAATAATGATCCAGAATTCCTAAATGTGGAGTTTCAAATGAATTTAATGTTCTAAACAAGAAAGAAAGTAATCGCATGATTTGATTTGTCAAATTACCCGAACCTCTAAGAATAGAACTATCAAGAATATATTTTCTTGATATGTTCAGAAGTTAAGTAGAATGAGAGAGTTTTGTAACATGGCACGTGATGATGTTATGATCTGTGAATCATCACGTCCCATTAGAAACTCAGCATGACTTACTGTAATATAATCACGGTGATCAAGTGTCATTATATTATACTAACTCATGCATCAATTCCCAACATTACTTCAAAATCATTCATAATTTAAACTTGAAGGTTTACAGAATATAGAAACTAACAGTTTCTATATGATGTAACACTGATAGCATGAAGAGATTAATGATTTCTGATAAGATTAGTTATGAAAATATATTCAGAAATATCGAGGATATTTATAATGAGAGATACGATAATATCTCGGAATATCTAAGATCAAAGGATGATAGAAACTATTGTCCGCAAGGGTTTAGAGTAAGGAGCAAGATATTCACTAAAGACTTTAGCAGACATTGAATCATTTGGATTCTTTGAAGTCAAACTTATTCTTTGTGATTTGTCCACTGCTTTCTTCATAGTTTCGCATAATCTGGTTTTCGGTACTAAATTTTCTATTGAATGTTTCCAACATAATGATACACAGGAAGCACGAAGAGGTATATAATTTCGGACGAAAATATTTATGAAAATATCCTCTGAAATATCGAAGATATTGATGATGATATTTTGGAATTTCTAAGTTCGATGGTTGATGAGGAAGATTTTCCGCAAGATTTTAACATGAGTACGGAGCAAGATATTCATTGAAGGTTTCATCGGATCCAGAATTACCTGGATTCTGTGAATATATGGTATGGTACTTGTATTTGTCCTTGGTCTCCTTCGTGGTTAGCTCACTCCGTTTTCCAGTTCCAACTTTTCTGAGCTTTTCCAACATACTATTCTTTATCATCAAACTTTCGATGATTAAGGTCATTTACGGTTGTCTATGGTTTCTGTTGCTTCATTCAGCTTTTTCAACATTCAGAGTATTGATTTGTGACTGAGCGCTTTTCAGAATTTCAGACCGAGAGATCATAATTCTAAGAGATAAATGTCATACATATAACTGTTGATGTAGATATGCTGTGAGTTTTCAAAGTACTGATTGCTGATTCCTGGTAATTGTTATGGCAGTTCTCGTTACAAGATGCGGATGAGTATATGATAGGGTTTCAATGGATAAATATAGTGATTTATCGGAGAGGTTTAAGCCAAGGAGCAATGAGGTTGCTGGTAAGTTTACTGCTAATGTGGTGGAATATAAACGGTTCCCAGGTAACGATGATGAAAGGTAAACTTATATATCAAAGTTATAATAAGACTTATTCGAATGAAAGGTCGATGTACTAGCTGGAGCTGTGACAAAATTTGCTACTTTGAAAAGGGATCGCAAAGTTATTTTTGCTAATAAATGCCAAAGGATCTGACGTGTCTACGTGTTAAATTTTTATTCAGTTGCTGAGAGTTTCTCAGGTGCATAACTAGATGCATAAATCTTTTCTTCTGTAGATGAAGTGTGGTTGATTCATCCTATCATTTGAGGTGTTTTTCAAGAATCATGAGAAGTTTGAACGCAGATTGTAATCGTCAAGATACAAATGAGGTTTAAGATGAAATCAAGTGGCAAACCTGAAGAGATGTTTAGTTTCATATGTTATAATCAATATTTTTTTTAATTGTCCAATTTTATTAGTCCGCAGTCGATAATCCACAGTTGACAGTCCAATAATTCATATATAATTTAATATATAATATTCGAATTAATTAATACGTATCGTGACCCGTGTACATGTCTCAGACTCGATCACAACTCAAACTATATATATTATTGTAGAATCAACCTCAACCCTGTATAGCTAACTCCCACATTACTGTATATAGAGTGTCTATGGTTATTCCAAATAATATATATAGATGGGTCGATATGATATGTCAAAACCTTGTATACGTGTCCCGACATTTAAAATGCGTAAAATAAATAACAGAATTTAAATGACGATAAATAAAGTGCGTAAAGTAAATAAAAGAAATTAAATGACGATAAATAAAATTGCGATAATTAATTTGCGATAAATAAAATGTGATCAGTTAGCTAGGAACAGTTAGCTAGGATTTTGTTAGCGTGGATTCTTAACAAAATTTCTCATAGTTAATTTGTTTGTTTCTAACAAATTTTATTTTGTCCAATGTTTTCTTCATTATGCCACTTGTCGGATTTTGATATGTCAAAATCCAAATATGAAATTGAATGAAAATGGTTATTCTGTGATGAACGGATTCGTATAGCTGTGGTTGCAAGTAGGATAGTAAATGACTGTTGAATCAGATTCGAAGAATGTACAGTGTAACTTATTAATGCGAAATCTAAATATTCCTCGGGTATTACCTACCCGTTAAAATATTTTTACCATTAACAGTTTGTACAATAAGAATTTTAATTACATTCTTTATGAAAACATATATACATATATATTTTCTTCAGACGTAATTATGGATTTAATGAGTCAATGTGATATTAAACTCGTGAGTTTTACGGCTAGAACGAGGGTACATAATCTTTAAAATATTAGAGATTACATAATTACCATGAAGGACGAAGATAGTTTATGTAGAACGATTCGTAAAATGATTCGTAGAACAATGATTATGCTTGAGGTATAGATTGCGAGGTTGAGACGTGTGATGATGTTGTTGTTGTTGGTACTCCTTGGTATCCATGGTGCGTATGACGTTGATTTTCGAGGTATAGATTAAGATGTTGAGGTGTGGGATGCGGATGTTGATGTTGGTGGTAGTACTGGTTATGCTGCTGGTGCTGCTGCTGGTGTTTGTAACCTTCGCACCATATTCTCTAAAGTCACTACCCGAGCGCGAAGCTCGTTGACTTCTTCTATTACACCGGAGTGATTTTCGGTTCGGACAAGCGGATAAATATAATCTAGAATTTGGTATAGTATATAATCGTGGCGAGATACTCTGGAAATGAGAGAAAAGATGGTGTTTCGAACAGGTTCACCGGTAAGTGCTTCAGGTTCTTCGCCAATAGGGCAATGTGGCGGATGAAAAGGATCACCTTCTTCTTGTCTCCAATGATTGAGGAGGCTACGAACCCATCTCCAATTCATCCAGAATAGATGATGACTGATTGGTTGATCCATTCCGATCACACTACTTTCAGAGCTTGAGTGGGATTCCATTTCAGAATCCGAGGGACTTGAACTAATGACGAATTCCATTTCATACGATTGAATAAAGGATTTTTTTTTTTAGATATGAAATGATTTTCTGGCTAACGGATGGTATTCTTAATTACATAGAATATCCATATATATAGAACAAAAGGTTTCGTAGATTACGGAGAAATTTACGGGATACGCCAGGCAAGGTTTACAGTAACAGATATGCTAAAATATGAATCTTGTCTATACACTATTCATGCAATCAATGCAGCAAGACGTGTCTAGACTAAGAATGATAAGCAGATAATTTTCGACACAAAATGATAAGCAAAACTTTTTGACATGCAGACCAGGTCGAAGTCCAGACTCACTAATGCATTCTAACGACTATCAGTTAGACTCACTAATGCAAGACCTGGTTCGCTAAGACCACCGCTCTGATACCAAATGAAAGGACCCGTCCTAATCCATCCGGACGAAGTCCATATCGATTATAAATGATTCACAACAGTTGATTACATCGCGAGGTACTTGACCTCTATATGATACATTTTACAAACATTGCATTCGTTTTTGAAAAGACAATCTTTCATTTCATTGAAAATTAACAACATGCATACCATTTCGTAATATATCTTACTATAATTGACTTAATAATAATCTTGATGAACTCAACGACTCGAATGCAACGTCTTTTGAAATATATCATGAATGACTCCAAATAATATCTCTAAGATGAGCAAATGCACAGCGGAAGATTTCTTTCGTACCTGAGAATAAACATGCTTTAAAGTGTCAACCAAAAGGTTGGTGAGTTCATTAGTTTAACATAAATAATCATTTCCATCATTTTAATAGACCACAAGATTTCATATTTCCATTTCTCATAATCATACGTCCCATGCATAGAGACAAAAATATCATTCATATGGATTGAACATCTGGTAACCGACATTCACAATATACATAATAAGAATATCCCCATCATTCCGGGATCCTCCTTCGGACATGATATAAATTTCGAAGTACTAAAGCATCCGGTACTTTGGATGGGGCTTGTTGGGCCCGATAGATCTATCTTTAGAGTTCGCGTCAATTAGGGTGTCTGTTCCCTAATTCTTAGATTACCAAACTTAATAAAAAGGGCATATTCGATTAGATAATCCAACCATAGAATGTAGTTTCGATTACTTGTGTCTATATCGTAAAACATTTATAAAAGCAGCTCATGTATTCTCAGTCCCAAAAATATATATTGCAAAAATATTTAAAAAGGGATTAATGAAACTCACGCATATAAATATTGTAAAACAGTTATTAAAACAGTGCATGTATTCTTAGCCCAAAAATGTAATGAGTAAAAGGGAGCAAATGAAACTCACGCATATAAATATTGTAAAACAGTTAATAAAACATTTGCATGTATTCTCAGCCCAAAAACGTAAAGAGTAAAAAGGGAAAATGAACTCACCTATTGTATTTTGTAGTAAAAATACATATAACAACATTGCACAAATGCAAGGTTGGCCTCGGATTCACGAACCTATATCAGGTATATATATTAACACATATAATAACATTTAAACAAGTTCGTATATTAATATTTATTAATAAATAACTTAGTTACATCTAGTTAGATAGTTTAAATAAATGCTTAAAATTTAAATGTTAGATTCATATTAAAGTGTTTTAATTAAAATATATAATGTATTAAAGTTTATATATATATATGATTATATTAAGATATTTTCATATATTATGTGTAATTTAAATAATAATAATACTTTAGTTTTAAGATATTATTATGTAATATGATATATGTATATAATAAATATGGTATTGTAAAAACATTATTTGTTTGATAATATAATAATTATAATAATAATAGTAATTCTAATAATAATAATAATAATAATAATAATAATAATAATAATAATAATAATAATAATAATAATAATAATAATAATAATAATAATAATAATAATAATACCTAATATAAATAACACGCGTTCTATTAGGGTTTCCCCAAAAACAGATCGAGATAGCAGAAGTACCACAGAGAAGGGTTTCATCATCGAGCAATCGTTCAAAAAGAAAATTATCATCATCCTCATCATCATCTTATCTTCCCTTCCACATCATTATCATCGTCAATCGAGCACTCAATTTTTTTATCGGTATAGTTACAATAGTTTGAAATTAGATTTCAATTTCCCATGAATCCGTATGATTTTGTGTAACCCTAACTGTAATTTATTATGAATCTGTTTGTAATTAGGGTTTTTAAGTGGCTTCTGTTGAATGAGGGGTGTATCGAAGCTATTTCATAGCAGAAGAACTTGTTATGGTATTCGACGACTCCGGCAGTTAGATTCACCTCATTTGACGCTAAATTTACACCGTCGCCCCATAGACCGTTGACATCATTACCATTGCGTATCGGTATTTGTCAAAAACTTAACTAATTAAAATTCATTTTCCTATTTGTAAGTTCTGTTTTACCTCTAATCTTAGTTATAAACTAATTGCTTATGATCCGAACATAATTCAGTAATTGTAGTAGCAGTAGTTGTATGAATTTAATTATTTGTGTGATCTTCGTATAGAACAGAAATAGAATAGGTAGTTATAGGACGATGATGATGAAGGTGTATTATTTCGATGGTGGGAATGATACCATTGGTGTGTGAATTGACCTAGAATTAGTAGTAGTAATGACTAATTATTATATGTGTGTATTTGCGTTGGTGTTCTTGTATGTGCAGCAGGTTTATCAAATAGCAAGATAAGGTAACGGGGAGTGGTAGCTTGAGGTTTATTGGTGGTTGGTTTTGTGCAGCCCAGGAACGAAAAGTATATGTAGTTTTGTGTGAGGGGGGTTTGATATAGTGCACAATATGAAGTGGAACAAATTATAGGTGTAGCAGTTCAAGATACGGTGTTGTTGTCTGAACAAACAAAAAGGAAGTAATAGCAGCAACATATGTTAGTATTTTAATGGTGCCGGTTGGGATTTAATGCGAACAGAGAATAAATTAGTACCGCAGTAGAAGTTACCTGCAATTCGTGATGTGTTGTGGTTTCAAACAAGGGTAATCGCAGCAGCAGAAGTAACTAAGGTGGAGAGGTGGTTTGGTGTTCTCTGGTGGTGGTGATTTTAATGGGGTTCGAATAAACCGAGATCAAAGGAACACGTGCATTAGCAACAGCCGAAGATTTGCAGGTTGTGGTCGTGGCTTCCCAGTTAGACAGAAGCCGAAAACAGAAGTTACCAGTGGCAGTTGGTTACAGAAGAAGATGAAAGAGCAAGAAGATGGTCATGGGTCAAAGTGGTTCATGAGTGAATTGGTTCAATGTATATGTATGTATATATCAATAATATAGGTAGATAAAGATATATGAAGGTAGATAAATATAGATAGTGATAGATTGTGATAGCCAACAGAAAGGTGTACTAGTGTGTAGCAAAAGAGATTAATAAATGGAATTTGAGTTCCATTCTTGTGGCCATCGAATATATGGAAGATATATAATAGGAGACTTACAAGTGGTCTCTTTAGTGGTGATGTTAAATCATACAGATAATGCAATCTATATATATACTATAGATGTTAAAGTCCAACACTAAAAACAAAGGAATATATATACCGTAAGATTTGTTGAAGATGAAATTGATATTCTTTGAATATGAAAATAGAAAAGAAGTAGAAATAAGAACAATTTAAATGATGATGGTTGTTTTGTTTGTAAGAGACGAGTAGTCTCAGTAGGCAAACAAAATTAGTTGTTGGATGATAATGATAAGTAGGTACCTATATATATAATAAGATAATTAAATTACATTCAATCAACTAATATCAATACCCAACAATTAGTTAGTGGCAAGGGAATCAAACATCACACACTCATTATATTTGTTATATTTATATATTTGTTTTGATAGTTTATAATTAGTATTACTAATAATTATTATTATTATAACTATAGTAATAATACTATCAATGTCATAAATATTAATAACACAAGTTTATAATGATATAATAGTAGTAATATTATTACTAATGATAATGATAACAATTACCATGAATGTATAGTAATAATATTGTTAATATCAATAATTCGAATTTTACTAATATTATTAATAACAACAGCAATATTAATAATAATAATAATAATAATATATATCAATTTTCATATATTAACTTATTCATACCAAATTTCAAATATTTATACATATATATCTATATATATATATATATATTTAGTTGCTTACAATCATTTGTTCGTTAATCGTCGGAAACCGTCAAGGATAAATGAATACATGATTACAGTTCAAAGTTTTTGAAACATCAATATTACAGACTTTGCTTATCGTATCGAAATCAAATAAGATTTAAGTTTAAATTTGGTCGGAAATTCTCGGGTCATCACAAGTAACATGTACCACAGTGAACCAAATGTCATTTGTTTATCGGTCATTGAAGCCGGTCTTCTCTGGGTTTTAACTCACAGTATTGAATGCTCATTTGGTCGCTTCTCGAATGAATCAGCTTCATAATACATAAACAATACCTCTTACGTAAGGAGCGTTTGTGAATCGTATATTTGCAAAGATTAATTGGTGTGCTTGAAGGTCTTATTGGATGACATCCGATAACTAAGTTATATATCAACTTGGCATTCGTTGCTGAAACTTCGGTATCGTCGAGCTCCGATTAAGAAACTTTGTCTACTAGATCGGATCATACCAATCTATCCACTTGCAAGTCGCAACGGGAGAACTATGAAACAAAAAATGAAATTAGCTTATGATGTAATATTTCGTTACTGAGCATAAATATTAAGCAAATAAATTTAACTAAACCGGATAATTAGGAAAACGATGGAATCATCGATATGCATTTCGATCTGACGATGACATTCGGATAACGGCAACTTCGCCACACTCACAGTATCTCGCCGTTTCGAATTCGCTGCAAAAATGATGATGGTGAGGTTGAGGTTAGGAAAATGTTAATGATAGTGCTTAAATAGATGAAAATGGTCAGCCAATTTTTTTTTTAATATTTTACATTTTTTAGATGACATGTCATTCGGGAAAGTTACCCAGAAAAAAAATGTTCTAATTGGAGCCAAAAATAAGTTCACGAGGGAAATACAAATCCAAAATAAAAAATGTTTTCTTCGGGACGACATGTCGCCCTGAAAAAATAGCGCGCACAAAAATATACTTTTTGGAGCCAAACTTGTTATCACCAAAGAAAAATAAAAAAATGAATTACCTTTATAGACGATATGTGTCGTCCAGAAAAGTATACAATCAAACTTTTCAGAAAAGCTTGTCAAAAGTAAGTTTTCGTCTTGTGAATCTTTTCTTAATGACAACGTGTCATCCAAAAAGGTGTCATCCGGATATATAAAGTTCCTTGTAGTGTCAGGAAATCCAAATCAGGCCAATTAAGGGTGTGTTTGGCACACCAGCTTATTGGAGCTTATGGGAGCTTATAGGAGCTTGAGCTTATGATTTTAATAAGCTCCAGGTTATAAGCTTTGTTTGGTAGACATAAAAAGTAGAGCTTATGAAAATCATAAGCTCTTAAAGGATAAGCTACTTGTAGTAGCTTATGAAGAAAAAAAAATAGAGCTTATGAACTGGAAAATAACTTTCAGCTAGTTTACCAAACACTTATAAAAAATAATAAGTTCCAGCTACCAGCTTTTAAAATAAGCTCCAGCTCCAGCTCTAGTCCATAAGCTCCAGCTCCAGCTACAAGCTCCAGCTCCAGCTATTTTCATCCAAACACACCCTAAGTGGCAAAATAAAAGAACGTAACAAACGTCCCCACCAACATACTGAAAAAGCCGTTTACTAAGAAACTAATCAATACAAACATAAACACAGAATAACCTAACAACTGATTGCACTAAACATGATAAAAAAAAAAAAATTAACAGTAACACCATCCGCCACCCACAGAGACCTCAAACTCAAAAAATAAAGGTAGGAAATGATTTTTGAACAATTATATTATCTCTGCTTATTGATACATTATTCCAACAATTGAATATGTTAGGTGTAAGTTTATACAAAAAAACTCAAAAATGCTCTAACAAATCTAACTAAACAAGCAACTAAAATGCTCCAACAATTCCTACATACTTGAAATGCAATTACTCACAAGCTTATATATAGTAATAACTAGTGTTCGAACTCTCGCTTCGCGCCGGAGGTTCAGTTTTTAATGTATTTTATTGCGTTTAGTTTGTAAAATTATTTCGTGGCTAACGATGATGTCGTTGAAGCGCAACTCGAGTCGAACTAAAATGTATATCTCGTGAAAGATTTAAATGTTATTTTAAATTAACAATATATGTACATCTCCGCGTTTCGCTTGGAATTGTCGACTTTTAAAAATTTAACGCAAAATCAACGTGTATGAAAAGTACCCCAAATATTTAGCGTTTTTTAAAAAGCGTCCGTTTTGCGTATAGTTAGTGACATTGTGTTCCTAAAATTATTTCGAGTTTAACGATGGTGTCAGAAAATTTAACTCGATGCGAGCGAGAGGATATGACCCGTTGAATATTTGGGTGGAATTTATTTAAGAATTTTTATGAAAATAATTATTTGACACTTTACCTCTTGTTTGGGGTCGATTTAATTTTTTGAAGAAAGTGGTGGGGACATTGTAAGTGAAATGAAATTTAGAAAGAAAAAAAAGTGAAAAGACGAAAACGTCCTTAGTTACTATTCATCATTTTTGTGTAATAGCTAATAAATTAATTTCCTATGGTTAGAAATGAACAAATCATATACTCAGTACTTAATTTGCTCACCAATGAAGTTTTGTTCCTTTCGCTCAACACATACTATACTAATCAACAAAATGCAATTATTCACCCAAAAGTCTATTTGTTTTGTCCAACATGAAGTCTACGACGGATAGCTAACCTGAAATCTAGGGAAAAAAAATTATTATTTTTCTTCTTCCTTTTGTAATCTAATGAATCTTTTATGATTTTTAATTTGAGGGTAAGATGGAAGGAAGTTGTATGGTGTGCATCAACAAAATTATTAAGATAGACCATTGATCGGGAATGTGTTTGGTTAACCAGACAAAAATACTATTAACAAAGGTTCACTCGTGAATGGTTTGCATGTGATATGAGCCCTTTTACATTGACCCACTCATTTGTCTTTACTCATTTTGGAATTTTTTTTACTACATACTTATTCAAGGGGGAAATTGTCAATACAACTTGTGTTATATGTGGCAAGTAATAATAATACCAAAGTTAATGATAATACATGAGTTTATTAAATGTGGTGCTTTAAAAATAAGATAAACAGAGTTGCAGGGATAACTCAATTCATTTTTATCACCTTTAATTTTATACCCAATCAATGTTATCAAGATGGCATAATATTAAACTGGTGTTCAAATACATTTTTCAGAGGTGGATCAACTTCTTCAAGCGTAACTTAGAATCTTTATCTTTATGATCCTCCTCGTTGGTGTATCAAATTATTACATTTTTATATTCCATGTGTTTCATCTACAATTTGCTATTTATGTAAAGATAATGTAATTAATTGATATAACATATCACTTAATAGAAAAACGACCACAACACATCATCATCATATTACACATTACACATTACACATATAATAAATATAAATATATAATTACGGAGTAATAATTTACCGTACTTATAAACCTTCTAAAGCAAAAGTTAATTATTTTCCTAAATATTAGTAAATCATTATGGTTCTTGTAAGTTTTGGTTGTTTCGTGTTTGGGTCTAGTTTGTATCTTATTAGGTTTTTGATCTATCTATTGATGAAATATCCACATTTATGTTAATTTTTTTTTTTTTTTGAAAAGCAAGTAAAACTTTCATTGATAAATGGAATATTTACAAAGCCCTATAAACTATACATTATGATGAGTCGTGAATATGGATAAAAAAAAATGAACCCGGAATCATAAAAACATGAACGAAGAGACACTAAACCCCGCGGCACTTGAGTGAATTCGAGCTGGGCTGGAGCGGCCAGACAGTACCGCTAACGCGATGACAAAGTTGACCACTACAACCCATTTAACCAAGTGAATAGTGGGATCTACGACATGTCTTCATGACCCGTTTCGAGACCGTATGAGAGCTTTGTATTCAATTATCCGATGCCCGTTCTATGAGTGTTCAAGGATGTGTAGAATGAGGGATTGATGAGCCATTGATGCCATTCGATTGTTGATTTCTTTGATCTTTTAGATATTCATGAAAACGATTGTGCTTGGATCTCGGAGAGTATAATGGCAGGACACCAATCTTTCTTACTAAATACTTTGCCATTTCGGTATTTCCATAATATGTAAATTGTGGTCCATTTTGTTGCTTGCCAAATATATTTACCAGAGGATGATGTGGTGAATGTTTGATCCGCTAAAGTAATGTCTTGGAGGTTGGAAAGCGAGTTTGTGGAAAGATTCCACCAAGATAAGATTGCGTTCCAGATCGTTTGGGTTGAAGTGCATTGGAGTAGAATATGTTCTATGGTTTCGACATGTGAGTTACAGAGTGGGCAAAGAACGGTATCGAGATCAATGTTTCGCTTATCAAATTCTACTCTAGTCGGGATTCTACCAAGTATGATCTTCCAAATGAAGATGTTAATCTTTTGTGGTATGAGTTTGTTTCTGGGCGTATTGAAGGTGTTGGAAGGTATTTCGAGTTTGAGATTGTCTAAAATGGATGAGAGGGATTTTGTAGTGAAGAATCCGGAATTATCTAAGTTCCATATCCAAGTATCGAGTTTTTCAGAAAGGTTAATGGAAGAAAAGGTTGTTTAGTTCCGATAGTTCATTAATTGTTCGTCCATATGGTTCACGAGACCAATTCCAGGTTCCGAAAGTGCGCGAGTTGGTGGAAGAAATGCGTTCCGATACTAATGCATTTTTATTTGATTCAAGCATGTAGAGTCTTCTGAATTGGTTGCTAAAAGCTTCTGTTCCGAACCATTTTTCAAGCCAAAATTTGGTGTTGTTGCCACTCCCTATGCTTTTTGTTATTGCGGTGGTGAAATTGGCTCCAAGATTGTCAGCAATTTTTCCGGCCTTGATGATTTCATTCCATATTGTGGTACCTGAAATATTTCTAGAGAAGACATTAGTGTTAACCCCCCCCCCCCCCCCCCCCCCCCCCCTCCCCCTCCCCCTCCCCCTCCCCGTAAATGCTCGATATGACTTTGGCCCAAAGTGCGGTTTTTTCATTATAAAATCGTCACCACCATTTACATAGTAGGGAAATATTTTTGCAGAAAAGAGACCCGGTGTTCAGCCCGCCTTTGTCGTAAGATAAGAGGATATGTTCCCATTTAATCCAGTTTATTTTATTTTCTGTGTCCGAACCACCCCAAAAAAAATTTTCTTCTTTTTGATTCAAGTAAGTTGATTATTTTAACTGGTGCATGGAATAAGGAAAAGTAGTATAGAGGTATACTGGATAAGACGCATTTAATTAAGGTTTGGCGGCCTCCGTATGACATGTATAGTGGTATACTGGATAAGACGGATTTATGTTATTATATTCGTTTTTAGCAAAATAAAAAGTGTGTATAAATATATTAATGTATGTATAGTGAATCAAGTTTGTGAATTTATTTTAAGTATATTTTCAACTGTCATGTAAATTGATAACTCATTTATCAAAATTTAGTAATCGAATCATTAGATTGTGGGAATGTGGGTTCAAAGTTAGTTAGAATATATAGTGTCAATTTATGTGTGAATTATACTTATACGTGGGAAAAGAAGTAAGTTTATCTTATTAATAAAGATTAAATTAATGAAAATGGCACCATTACAAAAGTACAAGTGATGATATGTTAATACATACACTGATACACATATAAAGTAACTATTGCTTATATATAAAGTAACTATTGCTTATATATAAATACTACAACACGTCTCATCTTTTAACACACTCTCTGCTTCACTAGCTAACCTCTCTGCATTGCAATGACTACTTATTCATCTAATTTCAAAAGCTTTACATTGACAATATTGATTGCAATTTTAGTTTGGAGCTCATTTTCGTATCAATCCTGCAATGCAAAACGGCATTGGAAAAGTACATCAACTTCATTCTCAAGGAAGAAAACAGGAAACAATCACAACAACCACAACTACAACTACAACCACCACCACAAAAATGGTGGTAAAACGAAGCCGAAATCGCCTTCTACTACTCGTAAGTCACCACCGCCACCGTTACCATCGTCACCTCCTCCACCAAAATACAATGTGCCATCAAGTCCGCCTGAAAATGATAATGGCGCGATTTATAATGTGTTGAGTTTTGGAGCAAAAGGAGATGGAATTACTGATGATACAAAGGTTAGTAATTACGGAGTACATGTTTTTCTTATATTTAATATATTTTCTCACATTTTCTAATAAATATAATAAATAGCGTGATGAGTGGTCGAGTACTCGAGTGGATTGTAATATTTCTATCATTGAATTTGATACATTTACCGTAGTCATGTATTAGGTACTTAATACAATTTAATTATTTAATGCATATATTATGGTGAATTTATTAAATTTGATATAATTTTAAAACCCGTGATAGAATGAAACTGAAAAAGTTGGTTTGGTGGATGAATAATGTTCGTTGTAATCGTGAACAAAAACAAAAAAAGGTAGTAATAATAATATTAACAAAAAGATGGCAACAGAGGGACTATACTACTGGCACTGAATTGATTCCGTTATTTTAGTTGCACCACATATGATTCTGTCCAAACTAACATTTGTAATTCTTAATAACATTATTATGAGTATATATATATTTTTTTCAATGTGTATAGCTTTATAAACCATATAAACAACTAAAGATACATTACTAAAATAGAATATATACCGAAATTTTGAGAAATAATAAAAATCTCTAATTTTACTCCATAAGTTAGTTAAAACGATTATCTTTAAAAAAAAAAAAAAAAAAAAAAAAAATAGATTGCGCTCTTGAACGTCACTATCAGATATCAAAGTGTCTATTTTATTGCAATAAAAGGGTACCTAAGTAGCGGAATTTGGTAAGGATTATAAACGGATAAACGGTAAGGATTATTCTCTAATTAGGTTATTTGAAGAGGAAAAATACTTGTCTAACCGAGTTAACTCATGATCAATTGCAACAATTTATGATCAAATGAAGATATATTACTAGTGAGGTTTAATTTGAAACCTCTAACGAGATATCCGAACCTCGATCAATAATGCAAAATGCAAAACTATATATATATATATATATATATATATATATATATATATATATATATATATATATATATATATATATATATATATATATATATATATATATATATATATATAAGTTTTTTATTTTAGAAAAAGAATTTTTACTACACTGTAAGTAACTAACGTGCATATTTCGGGAAGAGTATACTATGGAAAATGATTTTTTGTCCTATGATTTTTCCTAATATTCCTCTTACTATTCTAAAATTAAAATTAAGACATGTGTCATTTATAAATTGTTTTTCCCAAACTGTGATTGTTGATTCATTCATGTATTACTAGTATTATGCTATTGAGGAAGATGATCGGTACGAAGAAATATATGTTGATAATTTATTATTCTTATAGTGAGGGGTTAAAATTATAAATTTACCATCAAAATACCTTTTTCACATAAATAGTTATTATACTTATTATTTATAAATTGTATAACTTTTTTTTAAAATGACAACTTACACACGCAACACTAATTAATCTATGAATAAATTGTATAACTTTTAAGTTTTTTAAAATTATCATACACCTTATCGGCTGCATCAAGTAATCCATAATTAGATTACGGCTTATCTGTTTCCCGTTAGTTATTGTCGGGAAGGGTCAATTGCTTGTAGCCGGAAGACGGAACCGGAGTTGAGAAGAAGTAAATGTGTGTGGATGGATAGAAGATAAAAGGATTGGGTTGACAAAGTGGAAGGCAAGATATTTTGGCTCTGTGACTAGGGGACCGGATAGAATTGGATGGACAGAGATGGCCGGAAAGAGATAGTTGGAGAATTTTTAGGTTGTGTTACATGTAAGCCCTTTAGCTTGGGCATCCTATGCGCTATCCGGTAGCTCGCGATGTAACTCTCTATATTTAGGCAGTGTCACACGAGTGAAGTGTGTGTGCCACGCCAGCCCGACTATCTCGGAAAGTTGGTTACGCACACAAAGTGACACGTGTGCCACGTCATTATTCATGTAACAAACTTTTCCACTTATAAGTAGACCCCATTTGATCATTCATTTCATCATCTACACACAACAAACTTACTCTGTAGAATCTCATTCTCAAACGTAAGCTCTCAATCTCTAATCGAATTCCAATCTCCTAAATCGGAATTAGATTAATCAATTAATTTTTTTACACTCTCGTGAATCTAGATTCCGATCGGGTTTGCATGATTGTCAGAGATAAAACAATTGATCAACTCTTTTTTTTCTCTAAATGAGCAGTTGAACTTATTATCCTGATAATTAGGTTCAATCAGTAAACATGGTCACTTACTTTATTCTTAACATATAAATTACAGAGTATAGAACATGTGATCAACCTGTTAAATTGCTTCCTAGGTTAAGCGTTTATAACTGTAAAAAGCTCAAAGTAAATTTATGAAATTTGACAATTATTTGTAAATATATATGTGAATTTTGTTTATAGATCCCAACATAAACTAACAATATAAAATTTTTGCTTATGAAACAGTCGTTTGAAGGTGCTTGGGCAGCTGCGTGTAAAGTAAAGGGATCAAAAATTATTGTGCCATCACCATACAAGTTTCTTTTGGGCCCCATTACATTTTCTGGCCCATATTGCCAACAAAATATTATTTTTCAGGTAAATTTTATGCAAATTATCCAAGTACAAGAAAGTTAGTAAATGAGGTTATCAAAACAGTAGTTGTATGCATTACACCAAGATTTATCATTGTGTTATTACTTTTCATGCATTTTTTAAGCCTTAAACTCAAATTTATTTCATTAATTAATATATGTTATATGAAATATTAAGAAAATGTAATTATATTTGTATAAACTTGATGTGGGAGAAGAAAATAATTTGATTAATAATGTTGTGACAATTGAAGTACATGATAATTGCGCATTATGCATTTATGCATCATTTTAAGTCATGTTTGTTTTATTGATATGTATATATTGGAATTTTGATAGGTTGATGGTACCATAATTGCTCCATCAAGCTTCAAACCTTATGGATCAGGGCTGTTTCAATGGATCTTGTTCACAAAACTAGTAGGACTCACCATTCAAGGTGGAGGAACCATTGATGGTAGTGGTTCTATTTGGTGGAAAGAGTATTCGTTGCGCGATCCACTTGACGATGAACTAAAACTGATAATTCCGATCAACGGCACCTCTAATGAAACCACCAATTCATCGGTAATCAATACTTCTCACTACAATCAACCTATTTTTACAATTGACTTGGTCTAAATTACCATCTTCTCACAAGCTATAACTTGTTTCACTTCCTTTTAACATTTTTAAATAATTCATTTTGGCAGATAATCGGCTCGCTTGGTGGTAAAATGCCAAGCATGAAACCAACTGTAAGTACCATTTCGCGCAATAAAATATATAATGAAGGTTTAGTATTACAAATATTGAATGTTTTATTGTGTTGAAATAGGCAATAAGGTTCTATGGGAGCTTTGATGTAACGGTTACTGGTATAACAATTCAAAATAGCCCTCAATGTCACCTAAAGTTCGATAACTGTGTGGGAGTCACTGTTCATAACTTCAAAGTCTCATCACCTGGTGATAGCCCAAATACAGATGGGATTCATTTACAGAACTCGAAACAAGTGCTGATCCACACAACCGATCTCTCATGTGGTAGTCATCAGTTCCGAAATCTTGCTGGTTATTTGCTAAGAATTAAGTACGGTTTTTAAAAAATGATGATTATTTGTGCAGGAGATGATTGCATTTCTATACAGACGGGTTGTTCGAACATATACGTACATAATGTTAATTGTGGACCGGGTCATGGTATAAGTATTGGAAGTTTAGGAAAAGATAATACGAAAGCTTGTGTTTCAAATGTCACTGTTCGAGATGTTGTGATGCACAATACTATGAATGGTGTCCGAATCAAAACATGGCAGGTAATATAACAACCTTCTAAATTGTATATGCTCTACATTTTTTTTGGAACAGCTGTTATGAGGTTAAACTGTACTAATGCAGGGTGGATCAGGGTCGGTACAAGGAATAATGTTTTCAAACATTCAAGTGTCCGAAGTCCAACTACCGATCGTAATTGACCAATTTTACTGCGATAAATTATCATCTTCCAGTTGTCAAAACCAATCGTCTGCTGTTTCACTATCGGGGATTAGTTATGAACGAATAAGAGGAACATACACAGTAAAACCAGTGCATTTTGCATGTAGTGACAGTATGCCATGTACAGATGTGAATCTGAACGGAATAAACTTAAAACCGGTTCAAGAAAGATACCATATGTATGACCCGTTTTGCTGGAAGACGTTTGGAGAGTTGATATCGCCAGCTGTGCCGCCAGTCGAGTGTTTAATGATTGGGAAACCATCTAGCAGCCATGTTCAGGTTGATCATGATACATGTTAGTGAAGACATTGTAGGCATGACAATATGACATAAATTGTGTGTGGTCTGTTTGATTATCTGACCGTTGAAAATTATTGACTTTTAAAAAGTCAACAAATGCATATTCTTTGTAGTATAGTGATAGATGATGATACAAATGTTAGTAGTATTTGTAGTAGCAAAGTTCTTGATGCCAATGAGTGTGAACCTACTGGTACAACTTTGTTGTCATATAGATATATAAATGCTTGTTTTCATTGTGTGAGATAAATAAACAAGAATTACTTCAACTTATATGTATAGTAAAGGAATTCAATAACTAATGTAAAAATAATCTTTTTGTAGCAAATAATTTCCTTTTAATCCCTAAAGACACACCAAATATCTTCTTACACATTCAATGAAACCAGAAACCAAACCTTGAACTAGAACAAACGCATAGCTCTTAATTTGTTACGGAGTACTTTTTAGGCAGATTCAACACGATCCCGTTATGAGCTTTTTGAAGCTCATAATCTTTAGCAAACAAAATTTTCTTCATACACACACCTGCTAATACCTGTTTTTTTCAGGTAACTGCTTAGATTTTGTCACATAATCTTCAGATATTTCCAAAATCCAAAAACTGGAGCAAGATCAAACACACAGTGGTTTTATAACCAACCGTTTCCACCTTTGGTAGACCCAATTACTGCTCCATCATACGATTTAATCATATTCACCTTCCAAAAGTATTATGTAATCATTTTGTTACTTTTCTACCTTTTGGGCGGTTTCAACATACTGTTCAGCAAGTTTCTTAACTTTCTCCCCTTCCTTAATGAGGAAATTTGCATTGGTATCTTTGGAATGGTACTTCATGATTTTGTCAGTTGTTTTTCCGACAGCCCATCTGTACTGATCTACTGTGATCACCCCACTCTTGCACAACGGTCTGATGTGTTCTTTTATATATGCTTCAACCTGCAGATATGCATCAAAATAACAAGCTTAGCTAAGAAACTTCGACAAATGCTCTCTAAGTCCCACACAAAAATATAACGATACGTGAGCAACAAGAGTGTACAACGGCATTTCAAGCCTAATTACGTTTTTGGTTCCACATAAAACAATTATTTCCAGCAAAAAGAACCCTACATTTTTCTACCACGAGCTAGATGTGATTTGCCAAGTATGATTGTTACATTTATCCATTATCCATAATTCCATAATTCAAGTTAAAACCATACCAGTAATAGTAACTTATAATCGTAGGTCAACAGAGCAACGAACTTTTACTTTAAAGACTCGTACCATGTACTCTTCAAAGTTGTAAAGTTACAAAATGCAAAGAACAGTAGATGGGAAATAGCACCCATTATTCCAGTCACCAACTAGTATATATCAACCTAAAAACTCTATAAATTACTGTATTAAACTTTGAAACTCAATAAAAACAACAAAGAGCACCACTACTAAAGGAGAGTCAAAATAGTATCAATTTGGTACCTTTGAAACTTTATAAATTATTGAACTTGTATTGATCGTAGATGATATATAATTAGTAAATTAAACAAGAAAATGTTCGAAGGTGATACACCGTCCTTCCTGTAGAAAATTGTAAAGTCGGCTCTTTTTGGGGAAGGAAAATAAATCTGGAGTTTTAAACTATTTTGATAAAAATATCCACATCAGCTTAATTTTGATAAAAATTTGGAGTTTTAAAGTAAACATGGACCTATTATGTGAGGGCAGCAGTATTTGATATGGTAATTATCACCTAAAGGAAAAGAAACGGCTACCACAATGAATAAATATATTTGTACTAACCTTCTTATACACAGAACTGCGATTATCAGACTGCTGCTTCTTGTCAGCCTGCAATTTTTTATCCTTTCTTTCTACAGTTTCTTGAGGCTTTTTGGGCAAATCCTCGGCCTTCTCCCTGTTTTCTGATTTTTCTAGGGGCGTTTTAGTCAAATTATCCCCACCAGATGACGAGTTAACCAAAGTGATGTCTAAATTTGACCCTGGTTTGCCTTCTACTTCTGCAACAATGTTTTCTTGTACCAAATCAAGCGGCTTTATTTCTGGATACTTGCTTATAAGAGGTTCTTTATCAGGTCCATATAACTCTTCACATTCACCATCTTCACCTCCTTCAAGAACTGAAGTTTTCTCATTCATATTATCTTTTGCCACCTCAACTGGTGCTTCATGACCCTCGAAACGCCAAGAACTATCAACATCAAGTGTAGAGAAAACCATTTTTATTTTGGTATCATCTTGTTGAACTTTGGAAGCTTTAATTGTGTTAGTCCCTATGAAATCGTCATCGTCCTCCAGATCATACTCAAAATCGCCGTATATATCAAGTTCCGGTTGTGTATCTATTTCAAAGACGTTATCAGGACCATCTTCATCTTGCTGACGTGGACTGTCAGGAGGAGAATCAGACAAGAGACCAGCATTTCTAAGTGCTTCATCAACATCAATATCAGTACCAATAGGACGATCATCATTTGCACTTTTTGGGTCAGGTTTAGTTTCTGATTCATGGGTTGCACTTTTTGGGTCAGGTTTAGTTTCTGATTCATGGGTTGGACTTTTTGGGTCAGGTTTAGGTTCTGATTCATGATCCGTACATGAATCCATATTATCTGATCTGCGCAATAATTCCTGAGAACATAAATTGAGATACACTAGCTTGCTGTTCGATCTATCAGCAACTGCCTTTTCAACATTGATGGCGTCTGCAACAGCCAACTCTATTTCTGCAGTTGGTCGAGTAACTGGCAAGTTTGTTTTCCTCAAAAAATGCTCTGTGAGGCGGTAAAGTTGAACCTGTAAAACCACTATGAAGTTATTTGGGACACGTAGCAGTTTTGCTAGTAAAAGTACATTGAGAACTAATCATACCTGCCTAACTGAAATAGGGATTTTATTATGGCGGCAAGATGCCAAACATGGTCGCATTTCAACTGGCAACTTAGCCTGTCCAAATAGAAAACAAAAATTTCACCATATAAACAAGACTAGAGGTGGCAATGTCTTTCGGTTTACTTGGACACTGGGTCAATTTGGGTGGCTTCTTAACCTCCGGTGGGCAAAAGTAACACTATAAAAAACAGTTAAAAAAGAAACTGGGCCTACAGGTTAAAACGAGTCAAAAATAACCCAAAGCGTTCTGAAATGCTTTAAACCACTTACATCATTTTAATAAGAAATTACACTACACTGTTAGATAACAGTATAACTTTTGTAATCTTATTTCATACAATCATGATCTATTAAACAAACAACTATTGGACAAAATAATGTGACCAACTTCAGCTGGACCTACTTTGACCCATATTAAGATGTTAAAGATATTTGAACTTTTACCCAAATGGGTCACTCGCCCATTTTGCCATCTTTAAACAAGATCAAAGCTAGCTGCAATAGTACATAACAGAATTAACAGAATGTTGATGTACCAAAAGAGGATAATTCCCTTTGAGCACCGCATTATCTTGTCCCTGTGAAGAATTGTTTCCCGAGACAGCAGTCTTTCTCGCAAGAACCTCCAGCGCCCATTTCTTTTTGTCAAATTTCATATTCGTAGATCCACTACCTGATTCCTTTTGGACATTCTTAACGGGCTCACTTATAGATTTGGACGACTGGTCTTTGTCCTTATTTGACTTTACTTTCATGGTCGCAGGTCCACCGTTTTTGTATGGAACAGCAACCACAGTCTCCTTACGATCAACCAAAGAATTAGTTGGTTGCACAGAAAGAGGCTTGATATCATCTTTCCTAGGAAAAACAGATGCATCCGCAACATACAATCTTGAAAGAATTGAACTAGGGGCCTGTACCGTCTTTTCCTTTTTAATCTCCGTAGCCTCGGGACCCTTTCTTAGAAGATCAAGAACAGATTTCAAAGTTTCAAGCTTTTCAGGTTTCGATACTTTAGAGCATCGGTGCTTCCAAAACTCAACTTCACAATCACGGGTCCACGCTCGTTTCCGTTTTCCACCAATCCCGTAAATCTTTTTAGTTAGATTTTCACGTACGGTTCCTTTTTGTAACAAAGCCTTCTTTGCTTTCACATCTAATGGCAGTGGTCTTTTTGTTTCATTTGTTTGCCCTGCTAACGCAGTTCTGAATGCAGCCAAAAGTTTTGGATCAAAAACATTTTTCCCAAAATCATTTGGTGATCGGTTACGTATAGCGTCTCTAATTTCTTTCCTTAGATTCTGAACTTGTTCTAACGACTCCTTATTGTCAGTTGTTCGTCTCATGATCTTTTTAATCCTCAACCCAGATGAAGTTTCTTTCCCTTCAGAGAGTTGTTTCGAAGGTCTGTGAGTCCCCTGAACTATATCTCTTATATCAATCTCAGCCTTTCGCTTCTTCACAATTGCACCTCTAGGGCCCGCTATCGCTTTATGCAAGTGTTTAGAATCATTGGCTTTATTCACAGAATGAGCACCTTGACTTTTTCCCTCCTTTGCAATCTTCTCGGGTACACTGTTCGGAATCTTCATTTTGGTTTCCCCTGCGTCAGCACTTTAACAAAAACAAGGTAAGAAAAAAAAGGTAGCAAGATGGACATATTGGGTACAGGTCAAAACTGCTTGGTCAGGTTGACCTGAAAACACTTGTTGGTCCCTTTTCACAGATAATGGATGCATTAAATATTATGAATACATGGTATATGTATTTTACAACCCCAATCTATATGTTTTAATACACACTCAAATAGATGTAGGACTCTTTCCTCACTTAGCTAAACAACTCTTTCAGACCTATTCAAGATACAATAACAACCCAAATCTAAGTAAATGGGTCAAAATAACAGCTATAAAAAAATTAATACCCAAAAGGCCCCGAAGATTTTCACAATCATCAGAACTTGGTACTGAAAACCACAAAGTAAGCAACTTTAATTCAGGGGGGTAGTGAAAAGGTTTCAAGGGTACATTGTAACACATCATATCGCATCTAGTTATACAAATTTATACAATATGGTGCCAAGATGTATGGTTTACTATACAACAGTATATGCATTTTAATCTCTCTTCAGCTAATCCTTTACAATTGTAGATTCAATAGAAAGTAACGGGTGAGATAACGCACCTGTGATATCTTTGTTTTCTCTTCACACCTGCAACTCCACCAGCTTTTTCCTTTTTATCATGGTTTTTGTCAACTGAGAACAATTAAAAGGTGAAAGTAAGCAACACGTGAGTAACGATCTTTTTCTCTTTCGTAACACCAAATATCATGTTTATACCTGGTCGCCTACATACTTTAGAAACTTTCTTCTCTTCCACTTGTACGGTCGTTTTAGATTTATCTGAAGTAGTCATTTGTATTGAAACTATAAGCATTATGAAAGCGAAGACATATGAGGTAACAGATACCAACTTCCAGTTATCAATAGAGGTAGCAAAACAAGTGTTAATTTAACAAAATATAACGATAAAAAATATGCAATTATTATACGGGTCAAAACAAGCCAGGTTGGGTTGACCTGAAATACATCGTCCCAATTTAATTATTTTTAGTAAGCAATGGGTGTGTCAAGATAATTAGAGAAATTTATATTTTCGGTAATAACATCACACACCAGAAATACAGTTTAACTTTTGACCCATTTGATGTTTCAAGTTAACCGTTTTTTTTTAATTAACCTCTGAGGTAAAACATGATCCAAGTTCAGCCCATTTAAATATAAATGGGTCGAAATTATGACCTCTAATTAACAATGTAGCCACTATTAGGTCAAACGTTCAATGCACAAAAGTTAACATGGATAAGGAGGCAGTAAAGCATCAATACCAGACAAAGGGTCTATGGTTGATGAAACAAGATGAACATCGGATTCAAGAGGTTCGATGCTGCTGTTATTGTCATGCAACTCTGAAGTTCTTAAACCATCAGAGACACTTGGTTCGCTTGTTTCATCTTTAAAGTCTTCAATTAACCCCGGGATCAGAGATAAACAAGGATCTAGTTCCACTGACTCTATCTTTGGTTTCTTAGTAACTTTCTCAGCTAACTCTTTTTCTGATTTGCAATCATCTTCACAAATATTTGAAGCTGGCAAATTTTTTTGATCTGTTTCTCCATTCTCTTGATTCCCTTCAAGTAATAGGAGCAACATAGTCTTTACTCTTTAGTAACAACAAATATAGACATGGTGGCATGTCCCAGTATACAATCATAAACCTCAAAAAAAGTGAAAAAGAAAAAGAAAAAAAAACTACAATAAAAATATAAAAATCGGAGCTTTTCAAAAAATATATATATAAAAAACCTCGGACCATACCAGTTTTCAAGTTGTTACTTGTATTTACACTTGTCAATTTGCTTTCACCGGGTAATTTGGTGTGTTGATTTCTATCAATAATCGAGACAACAACAGCCGTCTCTCCTGCATCAGCAACAGATACAGACACGTTCATGGGAAAACTAAGATCCACTGAATGCTCATGGCTAGAGCTTTCTGAACCATTATGGTTACTTGGGTCCACTTCCAACTTTTGTGATGTCTCGTCAACCAGACACCTGTAATACAAACAGAGTATAGTAATCTATGTAACGAAATGAATATTTAAATTTTCATCAACCTTGTAATTAATTATAAAGTGACTTATAAGTATGCATCCAATCATTTATTCAGATGAAAATATGCCACGTACAGAGCTTACAAATAGTACCTCGGGCACAGCCATGAATTCTCGCAACTCCCCTCGGTATCAAACCCGACACATATGGCATGATACCTGATTCCATGAAGTAAAATATCAATTAGCAAACTAGTAAAACAGACAAAATCATGATAGGATAATGTAAAGTTAAAGCCCAGTTATTCGTTTAATGAATATATAAAAAAATAATACCACAAATCACATGAATCACAAGCGATAGATGTGTCCAGATCTGGATCATCTTCAACATTTGCTAACTGGCCACGAATTTTGCAGCTGTTTCCTTCCAAGCAGCTGACTGCCTATAGATAACAAAAGCAAAACGAGACGTTACCAATAAAGCATTATGATGTGGATCAATTATAGACGCCACATTTTGTGGATTACAGAGAGATTACTTCTGTAATGGACTTACATTTTCATCAATATAGTATGACGGAAAAGAAAGAGTACTATTGTTTTCTTCAACACTCCAATCATCCTCGTCATCGTCTCTGCATTGGAGATACAAAAGGAAGTCGCATTAGATATTGCAGCAAACCTAAACTACTAGTATTTACAGATATGGAAACCAATAACACAAAATGTGAACAATCACGGCTTCAAAAGATACTGGACCAGCTACCATTAAGCCAGATATATAGTGTTCCTCATCTCATCTACGCCTATTACAGACGGTCGTGTTGCCCTAAAATCCTCTAAAAATCCATAAGATGTAAAATAACCAATGCAAAGGTACCTTGATTCTGAGTCATCGTCAGGCTGGGCACCTCCAATAGTATCATATACCTTCATAAATATCAAATCCAGGAGTAATAAGCATCCAAATTCCAAAATTTCCATTCTTCTCATTCCTTATATTTTTTACTGTTTATTGTACTTTACTATAAGAAAGAGCGAAGGAAATAAACTAAGAAAATTTGCATGATCTACTTTTCTGATTTATCAGCTGGTCCAACAGGGTTATATTTTTTTAATCTCTAAAAGGTTGCTTACAAAAGAAAGTAAAACAACTGTTTATATGAGTATGTGAGCAGCCACTCGAGTAATACAGACAGTTACCAACTGAATTGAGGATCAACAATTAACAGGTGATACTAAAACAAAGTGGCAATTCTTTTAAAACAAACATAGTAGTCAAAGCATAGAGGCATTTTAATTGATTATTCTAAAATGAGAAGTCAGACGTAGTATAACAATAACAGAAAGTACATAACTCACAGGAACACAAGTGATCAGCTGAAATTCATTCTGGCAAAGTGGACATAAGTTGGTGATACTAGCCCAGTTGTCGATACAAGAAAAGCAGAACCTAAAATTTTAGAAACGGAAATTTTAGTCGCAGATTATCTCCAACTGAGTAATAATTATGTCAATCATGACTAACAGCAATATTACACTACCAAATTAACTCTCAGAAAACAACCTAAACTAATGATTTAAATGAATTTAAAAGTTAGTTATAAAGACTATTGATATACCAGTGTTGACAGCAATCTAAAACTCCTCTATCAACAACAACATCCATACAAATCCCACATCTTTGACCTTCTTCATCTCCTTCAACCACTAAATTCTCCTGCATTATTAAGAAGACGAGAACGCGCACGTACACAAACCGCATTACATTCTAACATTATTTCCTTAACAATCAAACATCATCTAGTCTAATCTAATAAAATAGAATGATATTTATACTTGATCAAGCATACCTACATATAGAGCTACCGCAGTATTTATGGTTACTAATTGATCTCACATTAAAGTATAAACCTAACATAACATAATACGAGTACATATTACACATACTTACATTAACACTATATTCAGCTCCAAATGTATAATCATCGTCAACGCACTCATTAAACAGTTCAAAATCCATACTGTGTTCTAAAAACCTGCATAATTGAGCAATCAATAGATACGAATTCAAACAAATTTTATGATCATCGGTATTATTATTCGGATATCTAAATATTTTATATATTTATCGACAAACCTAGGGTTTCTGAAATCCGTTTATTATGCAAATTATCGCAGATGTATATGCTTCGCGATTCGATTGAAAGTTTTGACAAGTAAATCGTGTTTTGGGGAATTTTGAAGAAAATGAACGCTAAGTACACGATACATCTGATTGGATTTTATTAAGACGAGATTTTCTTATATATCGCGAGAAACTGAAAACGTAAATGTCGCTGACTGGTGGCAAATCGGGTTGGTTAATTGACCCGACAAAATCACCAAAACCAATCTCTTTAATATATTAGAAGAGGAGTATTAGCTTTCCTCCCTAAAAAAAACTTAGCCATCTATTTTTTTTTTTTTTGAAAGTCAATAAAATTATATTATGGTAGGATCAAGAGGGAAGTAACCATTCGGGGGGAAGCGGGGGGAAGCAAAAACTTTTTTTTTTCGTTTTTTGAAAAAACTTTGTTCACTAACATTATAGATGAGATGAAAATATGAACATTTAGTAGAGACACTTTGTGATAAATGTTTTTATTTTGTCGGGAAAACGCTCGAAGAAGTAATATATAACAATTATCGTGTTTTTCGAGCGTATTTTGAAGTTTTAGCTATTGGGGTTTAGATATCAGGGTTTAGATATTATGGTTTATAGGGTTTAGATATTAGGGTTTAGAAATTTAGGGTTTAGGGTTTAGATTTAGGGTTTAGATTTAGGATTTAGATTGAGTTTTTAACACGAACGGTTTAGAGTTTAGGGTTTAGGGTTTAGGGTGTGGTGTTTTGGGTTTATGGAATAAACCCAAAACACCAAACCCTAAACCCTAAACTCTAAATCGGGCTAAATTTTATTTCATAAAACATGGAAAAAAACGTTTATATTCTTCACGAACAATATTATCTTGAATGTTATTTTTGTCGATCGTTTTTCCGCCTAAATAATAACATTCATCACGAAGTGTCTCTTCTAAATGTTCATATTTTCGTGTGATCTTGATGCCGGAAAAAAAAATCAAAAAAAACGATTTTTTTTTTTTTGCTTCCCCCCGCTTCCCCCCGATTGGTTACTTCCCCATTGATCCTGCCCCAAATTATATTAATAAGTAAAACTAGCAAGATGCTAGGAAATACAAACTCGAATTCAAAATACAAAATCACACGATTCACGACATCAAACTCGAATCAAACACGAATCGACTACCACATAAGTTTAAACACGATAGAACATACAAATCTAAACACGAGTAGATCTACCCACGACAAGATCCGGCTGCAGATACAACTAGACCCAAATAAACCCACGATATGAAGAAGACCTCCACCGTCCGCTGTACCCAAATGAAACCACGAGAACTTTCACCACGATTAACGCACACGGCAAAAACGAGACAGCATCCACGTCCGAAAACACGAACCTGCAACCATGAATCCCAACACCTCGAACACGAACCCAAACCACGAACCAACCCACGAAAATACCTGTAGTCAAAGGTAGGAAGACGGTGAAGGAGAGAAATCTCGAACAAGCCGCCGGCCGGAGAAAGAGGCAAGATCCGGCCAAACCACTTGAATACCCACGAAAGCATTGATCGATAACCCGAAATGAATACACCCGAAATTGAATAACCACGATCTGAGTTCCTGAAATCAGCTACCGAGAACCACATACACGATTTGAACACACCCGATTGAATACACTCGATTTGACAGACCCGAATTGAAATACACTCGATTTGACAGACACCTAAAACGATTCAAAACAGAGAAGGGAAAACAAGGAAAAAGAGTGAAGGACAGGGTTGCTCCGGACCGTCGGAGATAACCGACGGCCGGAGGAGAGAAAGTTAGTGATGGCGGCGAGTAAGTTTAGGGTGAGAGATAGAGAGAAAAAGGGATTTAATATTAACTAATAAATACAATTAGCTAATCAACATGAGAAAATACTGAAATACTCTTAAATTAATTATTGTCCAAAATAATAAAAATTTATAAACATAGTAGTAATCTTCTCTGATCTCTCATACGACTCGCCTCGCGTATCCTCTCCTCTATCTATAGTTAATATTAAAATACTATAATGATGATATCATTATTAGGCTAATTCCTTTGTTAAAAAAAATCAAAAAGAAAAAGAAAAAAATCTAAACATGGTGGGTGATGTCATTAACTTAAATAATTTTGAATTAAAACTAAATCTTATTAATTAATTATTATTATTAAATATTATTAATAATTATTTTAATTATTAAAATTAAATAATTTTGAATTATTTTAATTAATTATTTTGAATTGAGTACGAGAAGGTATAAAAACTAGACAGAAGGAAACCAATTTCAAATTTATATTTTAATTTACACTTTTAAAATAAAATGACAACCAATATTATCTCTTATGATTGGATGTGGATTGTTTAATACGCATTTTAGGTGTTTGATGAAATGTTCAGCTGGCGAGTTTCTTAGTCGGACTTTGTGATTTCACGGGTCATTAAACTAAATAACTTTAGCATTTACGTTCACTTAAGACCTAAAACATATCATTAAACTGTTTCGTTTAAACAAACCCGTGATTCCACGGCTAAGTACTCTTTATTTCTGTAAAGTCTGTGCCCTAGCACATTGGAAGCCTAACCAATTTTATGTTCAAATTTTACAGTTAGTTGTTATTAATAATCAAGGTTACACGATATATCATGATGATGGTAACAACGATGGGAAATCAGATGTTGATTTGGGATCCTGTTTCATCTACCACAGGTAAGTTTTGAATTATTTGATGTCAACTAAAGCACCCAATCGATGTTCTTTGTGCTTCTGTTTACATTATCAATTCACCATTTGCATATTGTAATTACTAGAATTATAGTTTCAAACATGTTCCCAATTACACACCCCAACATATTTGGTCGATTTTTTTTTTCTCACACTCCTTTAAATATCGATTGAAGACTGTAACGATGTATCCATAATTCAATCGATTTTTGAAGATACCATATACATGATTCAAAACCCTATATTTTGTTTCTATTCGTTTCTTTATCGGATTTAAAATCAAAACCCTACTTGTGTTTTTTAGAAACTATTCATTTTTAATGATTTTTGGATCTATTAATGTTCTGTAATTTTTATCAACCTTTAATATTACTATGTGATGATGAATTCAACATGAAAACACAGAAGCATTCAACCGATATCTTACATTCGGCCTTTGGCTTTGTCATTTATTGACCTCTACCTCTAACATATATATATGTTTATTGTCGGCATCAACAAAAATGATTGGTGGACAATTTTTTATTTTTATCATCACAATTCATATCATAACCATCCATCTAGAGGAATTTGACTATCACTCAAAACACAGTTCATATCATAACTATATATTTGAATTTCTATTTTTGATAATTGTTAGCATAAAGTCTATGAATACATAGTAACTATATTTGTGCTTGTGATATCATTCATGGTTTGGTGATATTGATTAATTTGATATATAATTCAGTGTATATCAAATTGTAACAGTACAAAACTTACCTTGACATGATGGAGTGCTGACTCGAGGATTGCAACTCTATATTCTGATCAAGTCATCAAGCAGGTAAATAACTTAAATTAATTCTTATTAGTCAATATTCGGAACCCATGCTACACATAAAAGGCAATTACACGACAAAGAGGATATTGTGTCTAATCGACATTATGTACATTATTCAAATCAAAATTACATAAGATCTGGTGGTCTGCAAAGGCAATTTATTTTGCTTATAAAACTGTATAATGATGTTTGTTTGTTATTTGTTATTTTTTATGGATCATAAAACTGCAAAACGTGTATGTGCGTTTTTGTGAAGTTGTTGTTTCTTACTCTTTTGCTTAAATGCGTTATTGCTATTTAATTGTATGTCCTCAATAAGTATTTCATAGAATATTCATATTACTATAATTTGGTTTTTAATGGCAGACAAAGTCAATCTCATTGTTAGAAATCATAAAATGTTGCACTAGAGATGTGTTATTTAGCATAGGTCTACATATATGTATTTGTGATGACCCAGAAATTTCGACTAAATTTAAACTTAATCTTTGTATGATTAACATTTCCGACACGATAAGCAAAGTCTGTAAAACTGAATCTCAAAATTTTTGAATTACTTTTATATATTTAAATACCCTTCGGTTGTTTTCGACGATTCGCGAACAATTATATGTAAATAGATACATATATACTATAACATGAAAAGGTAACAATGTATTAATTGTTTGATATCGTACATTAAACTTATTGGTTTAAATATCTATTTGAATGTATATGATAAGTTGAAATATTTATTATTAAAATTTATTTATAAATAACTTCCAATGTGTATTTAAAAACTGATTTATGTATATTAAAAAGATATATACATATATATAATAAACGATAGTAACATTCGTTTATTGATTCAATTGATATTTAGATAAGTTAACTAAAGCGTTTAAGATGAACCAGTTAAACACTAATTTGTTACAGTGTTTTCAAATTGCCACATTACTCAAAATGCTACAGTGTTTTCGAAAATCACTATTTGCTACAGTGAAATTGACTTTGCTACAGTGAATTGCTACAGTAAAATTTGACTTTGCTACAGTAACTTTGCTACAGTAGAACACTATTATAAAAATGTATTTTAACAAATAGCGAGACGATGATTTATAGAAGTAAATGACCAAAACACTCGAAAGTTTAAGATACACTTTGAGTGATATAATTAAGGGATAATTTAAGGCTATATTTTGACAAAGGTACGTGTCACGAAATGTAAAATGCAAGTTTTCTAAGCGTACGAAAATGCGTTCGAGAAACCGGAACCGGGACATAAGTCGAGTGATGACGTACGACTTATCGGAACAAAAATTACAAGTCTACTATGCACGTGAATTTAATATAATATATAATTAATTATATAAATTATATATATTATATTTATATTTATTTATTATGTCGACAAGCTAGGAGCCAAAACAATGTGAGCTGTCCCTGGTCCTCATGCGAGTCGCATGGCCAGAAGGCCATTTCCATGCGAGTCGCATGACTCCAGATTTCAGGCCAGGTTCTATAAATTGCAACATTTTCTGCCGAGTAAAGAAAGAAAAAAAACACACACATACATATTACTCCGTATTTATTTTATTTATTATTTATATTATTATTATTATTATTATTATTATTATTATTATTATTATTATTATTATTATTATTATTAATAAGATTATTATTAATCTTATTATTTTTTTTTATTATTAGTGTTATTATTTTTGCGATACAAAAATAATAATGTACATCAAATATTACGACGGAGTGCTGTCCAAGTAATTTTCAAAATGAGTTTTCGAGCAAGCTAGAGCTAAGGAAATTATGGGTTATTGCCAAGGAGGTTATGGGTAATGTTCGGGGGTATTTTTTTGTGAATCAAACCTCGTGTTTATCATCTTCGATGCGTCTACGTGCTTTTCTGCAATATTGTATATCAATATTAAACAGTGAGTTTCATAAGATCCCTTTTACTCTCTACATTTTTGGGCTGAGAATACATGCAAATGCTTTATTAACCGATATACAATATTTATATGCGTGAGTTTCACTTGCTCCCTTTTTAATTGCTTTTGCAATCTATATTTTGTGCTGAGAATACATGCACTTTATTTTAAACGCAATGGATACAAGTACATACTAAATTCTACACTGAGTTTGAACCGAAAATCCCTTAGCTTTGGTAACTAGTAACTGCCAGTTATAAGAACTGGTGGGCGCGAGTAGTAGTATATGGATCCATAGGGCTTGACATCCCCGTCCGAGCTAGAGCACTAGCCTTTTAACGGACGTATGCTATTTGAGAAGCGTATACGTTGGTTTGCGTGTATTATTAAGATGATTATACAGAGGGTACAAATTATATAAACGTTAAAGTTTAGTTACCAGGGTGCTCAATTTTGTAGAACCGATTGATAAACGTTTCGGATGAAACAACTGAAATCTTGTGGTCCACCTTTTATTTAAAACATAATGATAAACGTTTTGAATGAAACAACTGAACTTTTGTAATCCACATTGATATACGGATTATGTGTAATATTAAAACTATGAACTCACCAACCTTTGTGTTGACACTTGAAGCATGTTTATTCTCAGGTTTCTAGAAGTCTTCCGCTGTTTGCTCATACGTGATACAAGTTATGTGCTTGGAGTCATACATGCTATATACAAGAAACTTGCATTCACCAAACCATTACCATGTATCTTATTTTGACTGTATTGTCAACAGATGTATTATTGTAAACCATTTAAATGGTGATTGTCTATACCTAGGAATCATCACATGTTAAAAACCTGGAATTTATATATTCATTTATGAAATACCTTTTCAAACAAATGCAATGTTACAAAACGTATCACATAGAGGTCAAATACCTCGCAATGAAATCAATGAATGACGTGTTCGTCCATATGGATTTGGAGCGATCGTCACAGTATTACTATAGCCTAATTTATATGGTATTTGCTTAACATTTCTAAGCAAGAAATTAACCATGTTAATACTATTATAGTAACACCAACCGTCATATTCTTTTCTTAGAGGTATTACCATCTTAGTTGATTCAATGATGTGTCAGATGTTGTTGTGACCAAAATTGATGGTTTTTTGGTTTAACTCTCTTGAATCGGAGTTCAGATTGGGTGTATTCTCTTTTAGTAAAAGGGTTATGTCGGAAAGATAAAGAATAAGCTTTTAGTTGGAAAGAAGAACTTTAAAAGGTTGATAATGGATGGGTGCTTGTGAAGGGGAATGTTGGCTCATGGAGTATAATCGTTTTCGTCTACTTTTTTTAGAAAAAAAATTTGCTCGAGAAGGGTCAGAATTGACGGGTGAATCATAAAAAGGTATGAGTATAACCGTTTTCGTCAATTTTTTTAGATAAAATTGCTCGAGAAGGGTCAGAATTGACGGGTGAATTATAAAAAGGTATGGAGAAAATGCGTCTCTTTCGATATCCTAACACCCAAATTATAAATGTTATTTATTGACTTTTTTGAATTATTATATACTACCTCCGTCCCAAATTTATTGTCTATTATTCCATTTTGGGACGTCCCAAATTAATTGTCCAGATTCTTTTTCAGCTAATTAAAAGAGGTTATAGTGGAGAGAGAAAGTATTTTATTGGTGGAGAATAAAGTTAGTGGGATTTCCTAAAACTGTGTATTTTTTGTCTGGAGACAATAGATTTGGGACGGAGGGAGTAAGTAATAAAAAGACGTGATTGTATTAACTTCTAATGCTCTTAACCAATTCATATTGTGGGAAGATGATAAAGAGGCTTATGGGCTGCCTATGATGTTACAAAGACACCTCTTTGGTTATGCATATGAAGATGGGTCAATATTGACACCATAGGATGCTTTCTCAAGTCACCTTTTTTCAGTAATGTCATGTTTGTAACTTGTACATTTAGTATCCTCTTTTTATTTACTTACATTGATATATCATCCAAATTATATACTCTTGTACTTTTGGAAACTTCATTGATATGTCATCCAAATTACAAAAACGGACGTATTTTATAATTGTTACAAGACACCTCTTTGGTTATGCATTGTAACTGTAGTTTTAATTACTTACATTGATATGTCATCCAAATTATGTTCTATTAAATTCTTAACAAATCAGAAAGAGAAACCTATATATGAATTGACCATTAAAAAACCCCGCAAATTTTGCGGGTCTTAAACTAGTTACGAATTTAAAAAGGAACTCATATTCCACCATCAAAATTGACAAATTCAACACATATCTGCATAAGCCCACCAAATATACGTGCTTAATACAAAAGGGAAAAAGTTTAACAACCTAGCCGCTTGGTATGTGTTGAAAGATAAATCAAAGTGGCATGTTCCGGGCACGAGTGGTCGAGTTGATCTTGGTGCGGATGAGGAGGGTTTTGAACCTTCGATATCTCAAAACGATATTTTTGATGATGATTTTGTTCGGAGGCCAATTGGACGTGACAAGGCTAAAAAGAAGGTCAAAAAATCACATGACTCCGATTCTAGTCAATCGTCTTGTTCGTCTCGTTCGTCAAAAGCGGAGGATGCTTTGAACGTTATTTCGAAGCATAAAAAGGCACAAACTAAAAGTATTAAACTTTTAGATCAACAAGAGCTCCTCCGAACCGCTTTAACGGGTGCGGGTGTTTTATCGGTGAAAACCGAAGATATCACCGACCCGGAACAACGAGACTTCATCACAAGGCTTAAGCGAATGTACCTAGATAATTTTAAGCATTTGCTCGACAACCCACCGCAACCACAAAATCAAGACTCCGACGAAGATCAAACCGTCGAAGACTAGTTTTATTTAAGTATTTGTCTTTTTACTTTTATGTTTTTTTTTAAATAAAACATTGTATTAGTTTTTTTTTAATGAATGAAATAAATTAGTTTTATTAATTCTATGTTTAAATATAATATGATAAAATGAATAAAATGAATAAAATAAATAAATTAGTGGACCCTACTTACATTTGACACACTCCACTTGACATTTTGGGTTATTGAGGGTCAAATTTTGACATGGTCCAGTCACAGTCACCTTACACTTTTTAGGCCAAAAAGTACACTTTTGCCTGTAATGTCACATGCAGGGTTAAAAACAGTCTAAGTATTTGTACTCTATGTGTTTGGATGACGCAATTTAAGCGCTTATGAAAACTTAAAAATGTAGAGCTTATAATTTTAAAGTGCTTATGCTTTTTAAGTTTGGTTTGGCAAAAAATAAAAAAAAGAACTTATGAAAAAAAGTAAAGCTTAAAAATTAAGCTCTTCTAAACTAACTTAAAAATTAAGCTCTTTCAAATTAGCTTATAAAAAAAGCTCCTAGCTTATGAGGTGATAATTTACATAATTACCCTTCACATAATTATATATCATGATTATTATTGGCCTTTCTAGTCAATTCACACACATAAGCTCTAGCTCCAGCTACTTTATCATATAAAAAATAATATGTTCCAACTTCCAGCTTTAAAAATAAACTCCAGGTCCAGTTCCAGCTATAAGCTTCAGCTCCAGCTCCAGCTACTTTCGTCCAAACATACCCAATATAGTTGTGGCTTGTGGTAGATTATCAAGTGAAAAATATCATCATACAATTAAAAAAAAGTATACAGTCATTTAAAAATCAAGACAAAATTTCATAAATATTCTCGTAGTTTGTACCAAATTTTTGATGTATTCAAAAAGAACTTTCTGCTTTAAATCATCACTATGGCTTGCACACTCTTTACGAATAGTGCAAATCATTAGAACTTTTTCTTTTAAATCATCACTATGGTTTGCACACTCTTTACGAATAGTGCAAATCATTAATGATTGTTATTGTTTTCGTTAAATCAGGTCATGTGCATTGCATGTATGAGTAAAAAAGGTCACTTTATTCACCTTAAATTTATTTTCATCTTCATTCATTTCTAAAACTTACATCGATATTTATTAATATACATACTTTTTGTCTCATGCAGTTATTTTGAAAAGACGAGTAATAACATGTTGAATTGACAAACCATCTTATTTAAGACCACTTTATATAAGTATACTTTTGGGTGTGGGACATCTCACGTGGCAGATAACAAGACTCATTAGTCCTTATGGAGCGTTATGAATGTAAATTGTTGAGACGTTGTGCATTTCACAACATTTTTTTAAAATGAATTAGTGGCTTGTGATTGCTTGTTGACTATTTAAGGAGCGTTATGGATGTAATTTGTTTAAACTTCTTTACGCGTATATTTTTTGAGCGATTTACCTTGTGTATTGCTCCATATATTATTAGGGATGAGATACAACATCGTATCCATCTTCAAATAATTTATTTGATTGGTGTGTCGTTTTTTTCAAGTTTCTATTTTTTTTTTTGAACGGCGGTTAGATGGTTAGTCACGCACACACGCAAGGAAGAAACCCGGGATCGAATCCCCTTGCAGGAATTAAATCTGGTAAACTCCCCCCCCCCGGATTCGAACCTGCGCCACTTCAATGAGCGGTGAACACGGGCCCGCCCCCAAAGGAGCTGGTACCACTCAGGCTGATGCCTCGGTGGTTTTTTCAAAGTTTCTATTATTGGTATTTGTTTTTTAATGTTTCGAGTTTTTACTTTAGGTTTCAAGGTTCTATTTTTTCAACTTGGTAACTATATTTTTTTCCTCACACGAATATGTGTTATATGCTAAGTAAATTTGCTACATGTGAAAAAAAAAAATATACAATAAGACAATTAATTTGGTACAACTCAAAAAAGAATATTGAACAATAGTATCGATCATATATGTAAAAACTATGTTACACTATTTTTAACAATTATCATTTTATATACAAAAATAATCGATCACATGTCTAAAATAATATTCTTTACCATGTTTTTAGTTTAAATGTTGTAATTTAACAATTTATTATTTTTTTGATGTACAATATCTTTATAATATATACTAGAGTTTACTAGAAAATACAATCGTTTTGTTATTGCCTGAGACAACCCGATTTTTTTTCTAACTTTCATTTTTTCCTAATTCATATATATTCAAACTGAATGGTTTTCACGTTTTACTTAAATTATTTTGTACCCAAAGTTATAGAAATACGAAAAATTAAAGGAAATAAAATATACATAAGTTTTTGTTTCAAAGATAAATATTCATAACCAAAAACTACAATCATTTTAATTAAATAATTGTTTCAACTTATTTTATAACCTTTATTTTTACGTTGTTCTCGAGTTTTATTTTCAGGAGAAAGGAGTGTAAAATAAAGCGGACGAGAGTGTTTTACTATACGTACTTCCTAATCCGTTCAAATATAGGCGGAGAGTATTGTTAACAAAATGTTAATGTATTATCTTTTCTAATCCGCTATTCTCATCTTCTCTCTGCCTAAAATAAAAACTCGTGAATCAATACTATTTTTTAATCTGTCCGTTTCATTTCCCTTATATTAAAAAAAAAAATCTCGAGAATGGAGCGTTAGAGTATATATTTATATCTTTTACTCTTCATGTAATAATTTTGTTTGCAAATAATCGATGTACGAATTTTAATTATAAAATACGGAGCGAATTATTTTTTACAGCAACGCACGGGATCGATGTCATTCGTTATTATTATTATTATTATTATTATTATTATTATTATTATTATTATTATTATTATTATTATTATTATTATTATTATTATTATTATTATTATTAATTAACCCTTATATACTAGAGGTGGTGGGAAACGTCGTCGTTTTAGTTATATCGAATTGTCGTTTTGAGTTTGCGTTCACATTACAAACGGTCCCTCAACTTCAACCATATTTACACAACAATCCCTCAAGTTTACACTTTCTTAGGGGTAAAAAGTATATAATTTTATTAAAATAAAAGAAAATAATTTCACCCGAATTTATAACGGGCCCTATCTTCTCGCTCGGTGCGCGTTAAATTTTTCAGAGATCACCGTTCAACTCGAAAAAATCTTACGAACCCAACGGGACTAACTATATGCGAAACGGACACTTCTCAAAAAACGCTAAACACAACGACAACCCGTATCTTCCCGCTCGCCACGAGTTAAATTTTTTCGACGGCAGCGTCAGACTCGAAATAATTTTATGAACAAAACGAAACTAACCACGTCCAAATCGGACACTTTTTAAAAAACGCTAAACACAACGACAACCCGTATCTTTCTGTTCGCCGGGAGTTAAATTTTTCCGACAGCACTGTTACACTCGAAAAAATTTATTGAACAAAACAAAACTAACTATGTTTGAAACGGATACTTTTTAAAAAACGCTTAACACAACGACATCTAAAACGGCGCTTAACACATGGGCCTTGTTCCCCTCTGTAAATACACAACGCTACGTTAAATATGAATACGCAGGCCGAAAGCCCCCACCGCAACGCGCGGGTCGGTCCGGACTAGTTAATTATTAATTATAGATATTAATATTAATATTACTTTTTATTCTTAATTTTATTATTATTTAATTAATTATTATCAATTATTATAATTATTACAGGTGTCATGGATTGAACGCTATACGTGTCGTAATGGTATATTTTCACCGAATAAAGATTCTATTCACGCACTCGCTTTCGTTCATCCCTTGTCTTGTGTTCTTTCGAATTTGTATCGTTGTTGTCATAGCAACTGTATTTATCTTCCGATTGAAGTACACGTTCTTCACGCTTTGGAATCCACCGTCGACACTTGCCGTCTTCCCATCTTCTTACTGGTACCTCTCTTATTTAATCTTCTTTGTTTCAAATATCTTGGTCTCGTTTCGGTGTTTATGTTTTCCGCTTAGATTTACGGAATGCGATGACTGTTTAAATGCAAGCTTTTTTTATCGTCTTTTTGTACTTTGATTTTGTTTTCGATCATTGCTATACTTTTTTTTATTTTTTTTTATTTTTTTTTATTGACTTAGATGCTCTTTGTATGTTTTTAAAGATGTTTTTGTTTGAAAATCTGCGTACCACGAGATGTGGCCTGAAAGTCTGTATGTTTGTTGAATATTGAAGACTGCTTGTTTTTTATGTCTGCAAAATTACTTAATTATGAAATTAATTATGTCTGCAGCAGTTAGAAGCACATTTCTATTAGTTGCAGGTAGAATAAGACATTATTCTATCTCATGTCTTCATATGTATGTGGGCATGCAGACGTACTGACTGAAAAACAAACAACACCTTATTACCTCTTATTGTGCATTTGTTGGTGCCATGTCTGTTATTGCATGACTTAGGGTGTGGTTGTTTACCTCTTAACTAAACTGAATGGTTCATCGCTGAATGCTAAATCAGCGTGTTTGTTTGTTTCCGACTTCCGAATGACATATTCATTCAGAGTTGAAACACTCTTTTAACCTTAACCATTAGGCACATAAATTTTCTGTAATATCCTTCTCAAATAAATAATATCCAGAACACTTAATAAACAAGTATATTGAAATTTTTATTCGTGTAACAAGTTAATGTTACCCATTTCATATCGTTAATTCAAAATGATTAGCAAACAACTTATTATTTTTATTCAATACCAAGTTTATTCAGAGACTCTAAATCATTTTATGAACCATTCAGCGCTAAATCAGTTAGTTTTATCAAACACACCATTATTTTTGTTTAGTAGCTGCACGGTTTATTTATTTACGGAGTATAAAATTAGCCTTCACAACCTGACAATTTATTTATTTATTATTATCATATGTAGCCAAATTGGTTGTACGATAATCATCCATGTACAACTTTCTCGTTAACATATTTAGTTAACGTCATACTCTTTTTAGTTACCCAGGGAAAAAAAAGATAGACATTGATAATGGAACCGGTTGATTTTAAGGAAAGAGACGGTATATGGATACCATTGACACCTGGAAAGTCAACATTGCCATTGCCATCTGGCATTCTTGATGATGGACATGAAGCTGTTTTGCCCTTGGATGATCATGATCCTAAACCTACTAAAGTGGTTCAGTGTAAGTGGTCTTTACGTTCCAGTTCCTAGACTAGCTTGTTCCTTTGACTTTTTAGAGTCAAACACATTTATGGTTTGAATTCTATTAGAGCCAAACTATCTATAAATTCTAATATTACTTCTTAATTCTTATATATATAGTCTACTACGTACAGTATCTATTAAGTTGTATAAAATTGCTTCGTTTTTGTGTAGATGACACAACCAGTGTACAAGAGGCTACAATCAAAGTCAAAGTTCCTATCTTTTTCGAGCCTGATCATCAGTCACAAGCTGACGTCGATTCAATTTCAACTCCATCTAAGTCAAATTTCAGCAAGAAAAGGCGCAATAAGGACGATGACTTGAACAAGAAACCAAGTCAAAGATTAAGAGTGAAAAAACACAGGCCTAAAGTATATGATGATAGCAAACTGAAAATAATCCCAAAGGCTAACACTTTAAAACGTTCAACCCCTAAACCAAAAACACCAAAACCTTCAACTCCAAAACGGGTACGAGAAGCTTCTACTGAATCCACAAATGATGTTAAGCCATGCAAGCGCTTCTTAGATTTTTATACACTAGCAAGAAATAGACTTCCAATGAATAGTGTTGAAACTTCAGACGGTTTGTTCAAATATAGTAATAGGCAACAAGGGGAAGATACTTATGTTTCAAATCATCAAGAACAAGCCAGAGACGATGGTGAAAGATATGATTACATCTACCAGAGACAAAAAAAAACCAAGTTAAAAGTTTCAAAATATCAAGAACAAGCCGGAGACGATGGTGAAAGATATGATTACGTGTACCAGAGGCGAAATAAAACCAAGTTAAAAGTAGTTAGTCACCCTCCCGTAATAAAAGTATATCAGAGGACGTTTAGAAACAATAATTGTTTGCAAAACAGCAGAAAATTCCAACCTAATTTTCCGAAGATGTTCAAAAAGCGTAGGAGGTTGAGGAAAAAAGTGTGCATTTGGAAATTCAAGTGTTTAGAAAAACCTGTCAAGAAACAACGCGTGCAAATTACCGAAGAGAAGGTATCAGGAGACAACAAAGGGGCAGTGAAAAGACGTAATCATGAGAAAAACAGGTGGCTCGTGACAAAGAATCACTCCGTAACGCACAGTCATGTGAGAACTGTCAACGGATTGTCTGATTCTGTTTCTGAAAGAAAGAATCAAAATGTGAACGGGGCAATTGTAAAGATAGCTCCTTCCAAGAAGCGTAAGGAGGTACCCAAAGTCGATCTTGACGAAGAGTCGTTGAGAGTTTGGAAATTGCTGATGGAAAATGATGGAAGTGGGCCCGTTGAAACGGATAAAGATAAGGAAGAATGGTGGGAAAGACAAAGAGAAATATTTCGTGGACGAGTTGAATCATTTTTAGCCAAAATGCATCTCATTCAAGGTAACTTCTTATTACTGAATGATGATGTAAGATACTAAACCAATTTTAAATATGTCATCTGTTAAAATTTATGGTCCAGAAATAAATATAATCTAATAAAGATGTTACTCAACATAGGGTAATTTGTCATATTTGTCTTTTCTGATATAATTTTTGGTTTTAATTAACAATCGTGTTATGAATCGGTTCAATATACTAGAGTATACTCGTAAAAGAAGAGAATGTAGTTATTGATGTATTAAACAAGATTAGTAACCTGAATTATCTGGGAAAAGTGATCGAATTTGTTTTAATTAAGTGAGTTAGGAAAATGTATACGGAGTATCCGGCCCATTCGACTCATTTTGTGTTTAGCTCAACCCATTTGAGATCACGTATAACAATGTTTGGACCAGTAGAGGCATGTGGCCATATTCCTTGAAATTTAGTTATTTTATGCTTAGTGTATTTAGTACATGTTACAGGTAACAGGCGTTTTTCACGATGGAAGGGTTCAGTAACCGACTCAGTGGTTGGTGCTTTTTTAACTCAAAATGTGTCAGACCATCTTTCAAGGTACACACTTTGTATTTTTATGATAAGTTTTGTGCACAAACACTTTTAATTACCAATCTAGTCAAGTACAGTTTGCGAATTACCCAAGCATAAGGGTGTTAAATGAAAATTCACCTGTGTAATGCTCATGTTAATCTTTTTCTTCAGTTCCGCTTTCATGTCTGTGGCGGCGAGATTTCCGGCGAAATGGCAAATTAGTCGAAAAAAGAATAGCAAGTCTGAGAAGAAACAAGAAAAGAAAACTCACTGGGAACAAGTGAGGAAAAGTAATTGCAAAACGGGCAGCACAAAAACCGATGAGAATTGCATGGATGCTGTAGATTGGGATGCAGTTAGGCGTTGTACAATTGAAGAACTTGCCAACGTCATAGCTAAAAGAGGAATGAATAACATGCTAGCTGAAAAAATAAAAGTATATATAAATTTATATTACTCATTATTAAATTAATTTGTTACTAGTGTTTGCGACCTTGTTTCAACTTTGTACAATTTATGCGAAAATTTGAAATGTCCGTTGCAATTACTAGAAAAGTTGACTTTTTGACTTTTGTGCAGGACTTTTTAGATCGAATGTATAAAGACCATGGAACTCTTGATCTTGAGTGGTTAAGATATGCTCCACCAGACGTGGCAAAGTAAGTCATATACTTTATTGACACAATCTTATAAATTTTTTTTGGCACAATCTTATAATTTGCTTTTTAGTATGCACTAGAGTTCAATATTTTATATTTGTAGGGAATTTTTGCTGAGCTTTGACAGAATGGGTTTAAAAAGTGTGGAGTGTATACGGCTTCTAACTCTACATCATCATGCTTTCCCCGTAAGCCCTTTGATTAAGTAATAGAAATTATATTATACAACAATTATTACTTTCCATTTTTACAAATTTTGTTTTGTTTGTAAAAGGTTGACACAAATGTTGGCCGTGTAGCCACTCGTCTAGGGTGGGTCCCATTGCAACCCCTTCCTGATGCACTTCGAATTCATCTTTTGAACGCGTAAGTATCTTGTAACTAATCATGTATAGAGAAATGTGTCAATTTTTTCTTATTTTCTGATGTTTCATTTCAGGTATCCGATGGTGGACACCATTCAGAAATACCTCTATCCTCGACTATGCACACTTGATCAGAGAACATTGTAAATTTTATCTTTCTGATTTCTCTATGACTTTTCATTAAACATACATTTTTTTACAACTTAGGTTACTCAAAAATGCTACACTTATCCACTATTTGTGTTTATCCAACACTAAGCTAGATTCCGACTTTTGATTTCATGAAGCAGAACTTGTTAGTCAGATATGACTTATTTCTCTTAGTTCATATAATTTGTTGTTTCGTAAGTGTATATTATTGGAATAGTCAAAGTCTTATTGACAATTAGAATGCTTCGAAAAGGATAACATATGCTGATTTTGTTTCCTTCATTTTTTGAGTCGCACAAATTATTATTGTAAAAACTCGGATGAAAATCTATAATTTTATATTGTTTTAATCAATGGTAATAAAAATGAATATATAGACATACAAAACCGTTCGTAAGTGTTATCTACCTCGTATTCTATCCTAATATGTAAGTGTATAACTGCTACCAACCAAAATCTATAGAAAGTGATAACGTTGTGTAACTAAGAAGCTGAACTCCAACACTTATTTAATATCATTAATCGCTATATTTACTGTTACAATGACTCTTATAACAAGACTTGTATTGATACAGGTACGAGTTACATTATCAGTTGATCACATTCGGAAAGGCATGTTCCGTTACTTTCATTATTTCTATCATATGTTTCCTCTGATTATATTTAAGTGTATGATAGTTATTCAAAATTCACGTTTTATAGGTATTTTGCACCAAAATAAAACCAAATTGCAATGCGTGTCCGATGAAAGCCGAGTGTCGGCATTATGCAAGTGCAGTTGCTGCTAGGTTTGTATCCTGTTCATTCGACACTCACGTTCTGCTAAAGATAACTAAGTTTCTTGTGATAACTAAGTTTCTTTTGATCGTTTATCTATCTATTCATATTATAGTAGTTATTCATACTTTATAGTATATTTAAATATTAAATATATTATATTAGCAGTAGGCCCGCACTTCCTGGATCAGTGAGCAATGTAACTTCAATTACTCCCGTTGGAAGTGAACAAAATTGTTCTATGTTTTCAATGACAACATCAAGCTCGGGTTCAAGTGATCATGTTAAAACTTGTGATCCCATAATTGAAGTTCCTTCATCCCCGGAGCCCGAAATAAATGATACACAACCAATTATAGGCGATATTGAAGATTTATGTGTAGAATCTGATGATGAAATTCCCATTATCCAATTAAACGTTGAAGAATTCAGGGAAACATTAAAGAACACGCATAATATTTCTCTTCCCGAAGGTGATGAGCCGAAAGCTCTTGTTGCTTTGTATGAAGAATCGACCACATTTCGTGTGGCACGAGCAAAGTTTATAACCAAATTAAGGACTTTTCACATTGTGTAAGTTTTGCATTTTTATTATTTTCATGGTGGGTCAATTTTTGTTTTGTTTATTTTATGATAGTTTCATTATCTTTTTTAGTGAAAACAATGAAAGTTTTAATTATTATTATTATTTTTTTTTTTTTTCTGATGCAGCTATGAGCTCCCAGACTCTCATCCGATATTAGCCGGGGTAACAGTTCGTAACTTGTCTATAACATGACCCATTTGAAATGACATAATCTAACTAAACCCATTCGTAAGTAAATGGGTCAAAATTGCCACTTTGTCACATTAGACGAAATTGAGAATACTTCTATAGACAATCAATGTCTCATGTATCTTGTAATTATTGCTACTATGATAGTAGAGTATTACATAGTTTCATGAAATCTCTCATAAGATGCTGCTTCTAAACGTGTAGTTCGATAAACGGGAAGATGATGATCCGTCTCCGTATCTTCTTAGGGTATGGCATCCAGGTATTAGTATTCAATTGCTTAAATTTATGTACAAGCTAATTAATTTTGGTAATCAATAATCTTTTAAAATTTTATCTTGTTTGTATCAATCTTTTCAAGCAGACGAACTTCCGAAATCGTTAGAAAATACTGAAAATAGAGCGAGCAATTCATGCAACGATGATCAAGAAGAAACATTCAAAGGAACCATCTTGGTGAGGAAATACTAATTTGGTTGATATAGTATCTACTTAAATTAAATTAATTTTGTATGATGATTTGCAATAAATTGGTACAATTAACATTAACAGATACCTTGTAGAACTGCAAATAGAGGGAAATTTCCCCTTAATGGAACATATTTTCAGGTTAATGAGGTATGTGTGCTTTTCCTAAATGCTTTTAAAATCGAAGCTGAAAAATGAGCGGGTTGGGTAATACGTTTTAGTAAGGGCTGAATCGGGTATTTAATGTTATTTAATGTTATTTAATAGTGAAGAGTTTTCTATTAGATATGGTTAACAAGTATATGTATTTTTCAAAAAATAATATATTCTAACAAAGATTTTTAAAGGGGGTTTGGGTGGGTTGGGTATTGCTGATTCACCTTCTCAATATGTTAGAGATCAAGCATAACCCATATCGACACGTTTTTGATTAAATGGGTTGAAATGCAACATCAAGTTTTGATTTGTTTGCAGCATAATCATAAATATATTTTTCCAGGTATTTGCCGATTATGAAACTAGTCATTTTCCAATTGATATTCCAAGTCATATGTTGCGGAAATTGACAACTCGGGCGTTAGGTTGTGGGTTATCTACAACATCAATATTTAAAGGTGTGTTTAGCACATTTATTGTTTCGCATTCTGACTAAAATGTTTGTTGACTTAATGCTGACTCAGCTTTTCTTTTATCAGGCCTATCAAGGGGTGACATTATGCACTTATTTTGGAGAGGTACTAAGCTAAAATTTCACATATTTGATATAAATTATATACATAACACATTGATACGAGAATTTCGATCCATTTACTTTTCTATATGGGTCAACATAATTGGTTTTATTTTATCCTGATTGGGTTGAAGTCGTATCGGTCATATTTATATGTATTGTTACAGGGTCGATATGTGTGAGATCATTCAACAGAAAAACAAGGCAAGCAGACAATCTTCACAAAAGATTGTATATGTCAAAAACAAAAACTATTATTGCAGCCGAAAACAGAAAATCGAAGAGATAGTACTGGCGAGTGGTGTGGTTCTGTTATGTCCAGTTGCAACACGATATAGACATGTTCGGAGACACCTGGAAACATGTGAATATGGTAGCAAATGCATATATAACAATCCCTTAGGTCGTAGTAGCTTGGTAATACTTCTGACCGTTTTGGTCTATTTTGAGTTTTTTTTAAGTGTAAATGATATTATACAATCAGTTATCATGTATGTTAGTAATGGTAAATAGCTTTGTAATTTGTGTAATTTCACAATCTTTCGATATGGTTTAGGGACATAAGTGATGATATTGGTATGAAATTGGCCATAACAGTGGAAAAGAAAAAACATTTTTGGTTTGCTCTTTGCTCTTAGATTTTGAATGGTTAATGGTTATGGTAAAGAACTAAATATATTACAATTTTATTATGCACATTAAACCAATCAATCTCAATACAACACGTGTGTAACAAAATTATTTGCTATCGTAATCCAGACAACTCTGCACCAAAGTGCGGGTACCCCAACTAGTTTGGTTCAAAACATCAAACTCTTAAAATAAAATGAATAATCAATCAGAGCAAGAATCAGAATTCTGTAACCACAAATAATCATTTTTTTATAATTACAAAAGCCAATAGGTTTGACCTCAAAACACAAAGAGGTCAAAAAAAATACCTTTTAATGAATAAATAGCATTTATTTTAACTGTATGATCTGGTCTCCAAGTTCTGATCACAGCTCCACCATTGATGAAGACCATGAGCATCCTTAAAATCAACAGCAGGAGTCAAATTAACAGTCAAATTTGCTGCAGGAAGAAGATGCAGCGCTTCATGTGATTCTTTTCCAATTGCATTCAAGAAAACACCCGAAATTGAATGTTGTGTTGCCAACCGTTCGATACCGCCAGCTCCAATCTCCTCCATCTTTTTCCGATGTTCAAAATATCCAATATATTCTGAACATATATGATCCATTGGATTCACATATAAACACGGGGCCCATCCAGCCAATGCAAGAAACGAATCTTCTGGCGTGTTTCTTTGCTGATTTGCGTTCTTAATCTTTGCAGCAACAGCAAGACCTGCAGTGAGAAAGCTACTAGCGATACGAATCCCGTGTTTAATATTTGGATCCTTGATGTTCTCAAGTGGGGCCGAAATAAACGGTGGATTGAAAAGATATGAATCAAGAAAAATCCCACTTTTTGCCATTGTTTTTCCCGCTAGTAACGCCATGGCTGACCCTAGCGAATGACCCGTTAACCATATGTTTGACTTTGACGTTTGACTCGCAACCAAGTTTTTGATAGCTTGTATGGCGATCTCGAATCTTGATGTTAAATGCAAACCGTTTTTTATAATGTGGATGTCGTGTTCTAAGTCTCGAGAAAATGCATTCCCTTTAGTCAATGTGCCTCGGAAAGCAATGATATAAGATGGGTTCTGTTGTGAAGGTGGTAATTTGGATTTGTAAATTGCACCAAAAACACACGAGTCACCATCATCGATGAGTTGATTGTACAAGTCAAACTGACAAAACTCCCACCAAGGTGGAGCAAGAGCTTCTGATTGTTGTCGGTTTTCTTGTCGGTCTCGCTCTATTATATAAACGCCTTGAACCAAACACGCTGCAACAGACCTTCGGTGATCCGCATTAGCCCTGTTGTCATTAGACACCTATTTTGATTACTTTTCTATATGAAATATAATAAAATATTTATATCATTATATTATATGTTAAATGATTGCTAAAACTATATTATAACAATGACAACATAAGATATTACCAGTCAATGGTAGTCAAGTGTGAGGGCCCTGAAAGTTCAAAACTTTCTCTTTCTGAAATTATGGCATCCAAGTTCTTCGTGCTTGACTCTCGACTCTCAATCTTACTGAAAGTAACAAAAAACAAATAAAGAACTGTTATTTACCTAAGCATACCGATACACGATGTTCATTGTCTCGTTATTGGGTACGAACCACCTATGCACAAAAATATCAATGCAAATTGCATTTTCTGCTGAATTGATCACACTTCAAAAACTGAAATTATGAATAAGTACAACCAAAGGCAATGAAATAAGACATTAATAATGAAACAAAAGGGGATTTATGATGAATATGTCTAATAATCACACTTACATAACCAACAATCTAAGGCATGTAAAATTTTAAGATTTTGCTAACGGCAACCCTAAGGGCTGTAGCTAGGGCGCTTTAATTTATTGTACATTTTACTAACCGTCAATAAGAAAGTGACTAGTAACTTTCATGTACAACATCTTAAAGCGTGTTAACGACAACCGTTAAAGCCATCGTTAGCAAAATCCAAAAATTTAACATTAATCCTCAAAACAATTAGAACGTCAATAGAAAATGCATTTTCACCCGAATTGGATGTAATATATTTCTTATCCACCATGTTTTCAAAAAGCCACAAGACCTCAACATAATGTTAAATACTACAGTAATTTTTAAGGTAGGGAGTTAAATAGTTTAAAAAAATCTTACATCATTTGTGATCATTTATCCCTTCCTCTCTGCAACTCTTTTGTGACCACCAATTAGTTACAATTTCATATTTGATATTTGATAATCAATTTCATATTTCATATTTGACATTTGATATCAATTCCATTTCTCATTCTTCTAATTGAGATTTCAGGTTAGATTCATAGTTCTGCGATTTGATTAAATCGAGGAAGTTCATAACACATAAAAGCATAACAAGTTTATATAAATATAAGTAAGTAATAAAATGAGACGGTTTTAGTTCCAAAAGATAACCTAGATCAAAGATCCTCCACAAATTCGATATAAAGTAAGAGAAAATGTACCTAAGACTCATTGAGATAAAGATCTACGAAAATTTTGAATTGAAGTTGAAGAAATCAGATCTGCCCGGCATCAATCTCAGATGGCTTGAAAATTACAGGATGGAATTCAGTCTGGTTTTGTTTGTTGAAACGATTTCTTTGATGCCGTGTCGTGTGGGTGGAATATAACTTATATATATATATATATATATATATATATATATATATATATATATATATATATATATATATATATATATATAGGGTAAAGATCAAGCGCTAAGTACCTGAACCAGGGATAAGGGGATAAGCAAACATCAAACCGTCGATCATCTATCCATCAGATGGAGGTCTACCCTAATAAGGTGTTTCCGTCTTTTATTCAGATTACAGCGACAAGGTTAGTTTGGTGATTTACATATCTCCTGCTACATATCGATCCATTACCTGAATTATTGGTGCTTGAAAGTCAGATCATCAAAGTCAATTACCGTTTTCAATCCCTTTTTATCTTTATTTTGCTTCCATCAATTCATCACCTAAATCACCTTCTAATTATATGCTCTATCAAAATTGATGAGAAAAGTAACTCGAAGATAATCTAATTTCTTCTTCTGTAACGATATTGCTTCTCGGAAGGTATATTAAGAACAAGTTCGCTAATTTTTTGTAATTTTTTTTTACATAATTTTAATGATTCATATTTTCAATTATGTAATTTTTTTTACATAATTCTATTACTGATATTACTGAAATTTGGTTAATTAGTAGATGTTGCAGGTCAGTCTCTGATATTGTCAAACATATGGATCTAGATTTAATATATATCACTCAGTGTTGATTCGATATGCATAATCCATCTTCTTAGTTTTATCTTTTATATAAGTTGATTTACATTGTTTTTTCCTAATTAGTACTCGTAATAGAAATAGAATTTATTTATGTGAAATATTGTTTCAGCATTCAGAGAACAGTATCTTTCAAAAAAGTAGACTGGCATAGATTGGTGTTGGATGAACCTCAATACCTCATACAATTAAGGCTTCAAAAAACGAGTGTGCGCAAGCTGCCTTTGCATTCTCTGCATATTGCTGATGGCGTGTAACTGTTAACCCTCTTCAGGTAATCTCACCATCAAGATCATTTAATTTGTCATAGGGGTTGTTTACTTTTTATTTTTCCTATTAAGTCCAATACGGAATATGGATATAGATGGCATAATGGTAATAGATTGCTTTATGCAGTAACTAAGAATGCGTTGTTGAGAAGTTGCTATAATAGTACAATGCATGACACTTATTTCTAATGAGAATGGTGATAATAGAGGGCTAAAGCTTGTAAAAGCCATTCTAAGACCACTCGTGTTAAGGAGAACAAGAGATAAAGAAGAAAGGTGTGTTTAAAACCCATTTGACCATTCACGGTTTATGAAGTGTGTGAATTCGAATTACATATTGGTGATTTTTGTATCAGTACCTTCAAACTAAATTTTATGGAAAATGTTTTAATCAGGCCATTACTTGTTCTCCCACCAATTGACATCCATGTTACTGAATGTGAACAATCAAAAGCCGAACATGATTTATTCACTCAAATTTGCGTATAAATCGAGTCTAAAAACACCCAAAGATAATTAGAATTCAACCTCAAGATTATATCACTGAGTTTTTCAAGTCATTATTAGGTCAGTATTTGACATTAAACTCACAGTTTATCGGTTTAAGTCGCGATGAAGCTACTTTAATCAATCTTGAAACTAAAGAAGCATGTATACACCATCTACAAATTTGTTTGCACCAAAAGATCTTGAAAGCAAGAGACTTTTTAAGTGTAATACTTTAATGAAATTGAAATAAACCATTTCAACATAAGAAATCAATACCGGGTTTTGGCATCTAAATTTTCACACAACAACAACAACAACAACAACAATACCCAATTCCACTGAAGTGGAGTATGGGGGAGGTTAGATGTAGACAGTCCTTTCCTCTACCCTAAAGTAAAAGGGAAGTCTGCCCTAAATCGGCAAGAGTGTTAGTATGAACAATTTTTGCAATACGTACATTGTAATTCATCACGAATCTTCTAATGATAACACCTATTTATTTGATGTCGTTGTTGCTGCCGTGTCTACCGATGATGTCGTTCGTAGTCGAGGTTAGATCTCAATTCATGTATATAGTTTAATCTGTTGTGTCCAATTCAGTTATTATATAAATATATGTATGTGTATAACACTAGTTTTTGTAAATCTTCCGTCTTTTATTCACTTGATTGAAGTGGATAATTTGATAAGCTATACTCGTGTTTTGTAGTTGTTGTAGTGTGGCGGAGTTTGTTATTTGCCAATCCATTTGCTTGGAGTTGTTCTCAACTTTTACTTTTTAGGTTGTATTATTAGAATGAACACAACTTTTTAGCTTTTTATATCACTATCTTTATTAATATTTTTTATAATTAATTTTTATTTTTTTTCCAGAACTTTGGTCCATGGTTCGATATTATGGGTGCAGGCCTATACTCAGTCGTCTTAGCCGATCTTAAGAATACGAAAGAAGACTATTTATCAAATGAGTGGACTTATCAGGTGGGAACCGAAGGTGAAAGCCTTGGACTTGATAAAATCGATCTTGCTAATAGTTCTCTATGGACTCAGGGCAGTTTCTTACCTATTAATCGGAGTTTGATTTGGTATAAGGTACGTAACATACATATTCATTTACTGTATTTCATCATTTTGTTCCTGATAGCAAATATTGTGTGTCCAGTCTACATTTGTGGCCCCTGAAGGAAACAGCCCGCTATCATTGAACCTTGCTAGTATGGGAATAGGTCAAGCTTGAGTCAATGGTCAGAGTATAGGACGATATTGGTCTGCTTACTTATCACCATCAACAGGCTGCACAGATAATTGTGATTACAGGGGAACTTATAATGCGCACAAATGCCAAAAGAAGTGTGGCCAACCTGCTCAAATATTGTAAGTAACATAACAGGTCATGGTCCAGAAAATTTCATCAATAGTTCGAGATGGTAATTGTGAGCCATTTACTGATAATAGGGTCATTTTGGATATTTAACAGGTCAAAATCATTAAACTAGAAAGTGTGAACCCATAAAAGTGAAAATTCCCTTCAGTGTTTTTACATCGGTACAACTTAAAATAGGTTAGATAAAAATTGGTCTTTTTACCTATAGCCCTTGGACTTTTATTGTCATTAAAAAATTCAGACATGCATTATTTATCAATACATTGAAAATAACTAGTCACTGAAAATAATTACCACCCACTAACCTAATGTACTACTACTCCATTTGCTTGAAGTTGTTCTCAATTTTGACTTTTTAGGTTGTATTATTCTGGTATGGAGTGCCATGGACTGAGGATGAATACACCTTTTCTTCTAGTTCTCCGGAAAATAGGAAATTGAGTTATCAATTTTCTTACCTATTGGGTGCTGATGGGTTCTCACGGTCCATTCAATGAATGTTATTGATTAACATTCATCATGTACGTTATCACTTAACATCCATTCAATGAATATTATCACTATATTCACAGTGAATGTTAACATTTGAATGTTATTAGTTAACATACATCCAATGAATACAATCAGTTAACATACATCACATGCATGTTATCCGTTAACATACATCCAATGAATGTTATCATTTAACATACATTCAATGAATGATCAGATAACATACATCCAATGAATGTTATCAGTTAACATACATCCCATGTGTTATCAGTTAACATATATCCAATGAATGTTATCAGTTAACATACATTCAATGATTGTTATTGTTTAACATCAATCAATGTGTGTTATCACTTTCACTTAATATATCATATGAATAATAAATGGGCAAAGTGAAAATGGGTAACAGCACCATACAAGCTTGTATGACAACCACAAATAGTTTAGATTATAAATTTATAAAGGCCAATAAACCTCCTACTACGTTCACGTTCCTATGTACTGCACATTCACCTTAATCTTCTTCCAATTAAATTGTGATAGTTTCTGATGATGGATGATCAAAAGCTCCTGATGATGGATGATCGTGATTTAAAGGATCAAAAACAGGTAAAATCATTTGTGGTTTCTTTTCCCTACCCCCATCTTAATCAATGTTTCTACATAATGTTAGTTACTTCATGATTGGCTTTATTGTCTTGTTGCAATCATAGTCTAAAATCAATGTTAAATGTTTAATTTTAATATTAATCTTAATCTTATATGAAATTGAATTATATTGATGGAGTATATGATTCACATTGCTTTGTTTTTCGTTTGACTCTTTATAATTTGTGGTGTTAATTAACACCACCATGTCCAGCCTAAGTATTAAATTCCATCAGTAAATTTAATCATGTATGTTCGTTGATCAGCATCGGTATGTCATGTATCTCATATATTTAGTCATAAGTAATCAGCCCTACTTACGAACAATGAATCCATAATTAATATACTAATCTTTTTTCCAGTTTTCTTACAAAGCATGCATAACACATTTAAATGACTCAACCGAAAAAAAGAACTTGTTCTTTCTCCATAGGGATTGGGTCACTATATTAGCGGATGTCGAGAGAAGAAGGTTGTAGTCAAGGTTATTTTATGTACAGATGCATCATGTTCTTTTGTTCTTTTGATTTCTAATGATTATTACATTTGTTTGTATTAGGCTGCAAATGTTGCTGCTAGTAAACAAAGTTGCGGATAGTGCTGCTAGAAACTGAAGTTGCAAATGCTCTGCTAAAAAATTAAGTTGTAGATACTGCTGTTAGAAGATGAAGATGATGTTGTTAGTATTTGGCTGGCTTGAGGGTTAAATCTTGCTGCTAGTATTCATACATCACGTGTTGCTAGTATTCTTGCTTCATTCCAATACTCGCTGTTTAAACTTCTTTTGTTTTTTTTTTTCAATTTTTGTGCATCATGACATGAACGCGTGATGTTTCTAGCGTTAAGCTTAGTTGAGGTTAGAATAGGGTTTTGCATACATATTATTCAACTCTTCGGAAGATTTGTAGATGAATTTTGCAACCTGTTATGTAAAGTTTGTTTTTTTTTTTTTATCTGTTTCAACCAACAAAACATATACTCTCTTGACATATTTTGGATTCCATGATGTAAATTTAATCAACAAAAAGAGCTCCAAGTTAAGTGTGATTTATTTGACAATCAGCAGTTTTGCCCGAAACATATAGTATATATCAAATTTGCATAAAGAACTATACACAATTATCAAGATTTAAGATTCACATGGTAATCAATATCATACACTTGAATGTAGACCTTCACTTGTCAAAGATATTTGTTGAACAAATACCAAGTTACATTTATACAAGGGAGTAGTTTACAATCTACACGAAATGAGTTTGTAGTTAATATAAATTTTAACATACTATACAACAAAAACAATCTTTATGTAGCTTCTAGTTATGTAACGAAATTCTTGGCTTGACTTTGCCTTCTTTCACAATACGGGCAAAGATTGCATCTGGTACATGACTGCAAGTTGAACAAAATGGGTACATGCTAAATTAGATAGAAAAAGGGATAGAGACATAAGAGTCCAAAATGGGTACACATTAGACCTAGGTTTGAGAAGTCATAACACTAACATTGTTATTATTATACATCTGAATGTGTTAACGTGCCGAAACTGTTCTCTCGTCAGAGATTATCGATTTATCGTATGAATAATAAAATTATATTAATTTATCCGTTTTTATTTTTTAAATGCTTCAATGTTTATATTTTATAATGATAAACATTAACTTTTAGTGATTTTTTAAAAAAGTTTTATCTATTAATATGTTATCATAATCGTGCTTTGAGGTTATTATTATACATCTGATAAATGTTAACGTGCTGAAACTGTCCTCTCGAGATTATCGTATGAATAATTAATTTATATATATTTATTTGTTTTTTAATTTGTAAATGCTTCAATGATAAAATTTTTGATGATAAACATCAACTTTAAGTGAAGTTTTTTAAATTTATCACTTAATATGTTATCATATATCCGATGACTGTTATCGTACCTAGAGGTTTTTATTATGCATTTGATGAATGTTAACGTGCCAAAATTGTCATCTCGTTAGAGATTATCATATAAATAATAACTTTATATTAATTTATCTATTTTTTTTATGTGCTCCAGTGTAGATAATTTTGATGATAAACATTAACTTTTAGTGAACTTTTCTAAATTTATCACTTAATATGTTATCATACATCATATGAATATGAATGTTATGTTATCATACATATGAATGTTATGTTATCATACATCTTATGAATGTTATCGTGCTTCGAGGTTATTATTATACATCCAAGCTAGCTTTTCGATTCATTTGATTCTTATAACCGTGACCTATAAAAACAGGCAAACAAATGGTTAGTTTGAGAGAGAATTCATTCACGCCTTTCAAACTATCAGTGCATTAAAGGAAACATAATATTTGTATTCAAAGAAGAAGGAAGGGTCTTGATTTTTGTTCTAAGCTCGCCATCTGGTAGCTAAATTTGATAAGCATGATGAATCTTCAAAGCCGCTATTATACATCGTGCTTCATCTTCTTCATTCGCAAACTCTACTGCTTTTGCTTTCATTTTAAATGATTGCTCCCTGAATGCCGCTTGTATACGGGCGACAACATCAGTGGCTCTCCTATAAGCCGCCAGTGTATCCTTAAAATATTGCTCCTCTTCAGTGACGCTTGTTCCCAGGCCATTTGCAACAGAACAATCATCAGTCGGAATTGTACATTGCAGTGAGCTAAATTCAGCATGTATCATAATCTAGCGGTGGCAGTTATAAATGGGTTGATTTAACGCATACAAACAAACATATGTTATTATTATTATTGAACTTTCTTTTTATAGTGAATTGAGCTAAGTACCTTCTTCTTCAGATTCTCAGCCATCACCTTTGGGTTTGTCACAAGGAGATCATCATTCATCACCAACAATCTGCATTAGAATCATGAATGACAATGATCTATTTAGCTCACTAATTCACTCAATTAATTCTACTTGAAGTGACTGAAATATAAACGAGCAGCTTTATGTATTATTATATAAAGTGTCAAGCTACAATAAAGCACACTCAGCTCTTGCATCTATTAAAGGTCAGAGTAGATGTATAAAGGATGATCGACTACACTATATATTAAGGCTAATTTACTATACATTAACCCCTTAATATTGTATGAATTGGAGCATTTGACATTGAGTAAAAAGAAACACTATCTGATTGCTAAAATCGCATCGCACGTAAACAACTTTTCAATTTGTTTGATTCCAGAAACGATAATCTATAAAAAAGCAATAGGCTTAGTAACCAAAATTCATTCAATCATTTCATCAAACACTTTGAGTGGATGAAAGTAAACATAAGAATTTGACTACTATATACTCAAACAAAGTTATCTATTAATTCGAAAACTGAATTTGCAAGTGAAGCAAGTTGAGAAACTTAACATTCCCATTGACTTGAAATACTTGTGAGATACACTCAGGTTCATCTGAAAATTGAATATAAATGTGATTGCGAATGAAGAACAAGTAAAAACAGATACAAAACATAATTGTATAAAAACTAATATGAGTGACGCTGAAGATAATGAAATTGATTAGGATCTGTGAAGTATAGATAGCTTATTTTGACTAACTGCACGCAATGATAGCTGTTGGATGATGAAAACTCAATAATGATAAATATACTAGTAGTAATTAGAAAAATTACAACAATTTGAGGTGTATTACCTAAACGAACTAAGTGGTCTCTTGCAAGATGAATATTCTTTTCAAATTTTCAGTTGTAACTAACTTGGAATAGTGAATATTCTTCAATCGAACAATGAATTCTGTGATGTTTTGCGGTTCAATTATTATTGGATTCAAACCGTGAATTCGTCTAGCTGTAAACGTTGATTTAGTGAATGATATTTTGGATAAAGCCCCAGATGTTTGACGATGAACCCTCCTTCAGTGTTTTTTTATCAATATTTTATTTTAATTAAGCTTATTATCAAATGACATAATTGCCCCTCCGCGTTTTTTTATTAAGTTTTTAAGATATGTCGTTAGGATTAACTTGTCCCCTTATCCCCAAACTAACACTTATCCCGTATCCCTTGATCTCTCCCATATATATATATATATATATATATATATATATATATATATATATAGGCAGGATCAATGGGGAAGTAACAGGAAGCGGGGGGAAGCAAAAAAAAGAAATTTCGTTTTTTGAAAAAACTTTGTTCACGAACATTATATATTGGATGAAAATAAGAACATTTAGAAAAGACTCTTCGTGATGAATGTTATTATTTTGACGGGAAAACGATCGACAAAAATAACATTCTTCACGAACAATATTATCTTGAAGGTTATTTTTGTCGATCGTTTTTCCGCCAAAATAATAACATTCATCACGAAGTGTCTTTTATAAATGTTCTTATTTTCATCCAATCTATAATGTTCGTGAACAAAGTTTTTTCAAAAAACGAAAAAAAAAAAATTGCTTCCCCCCGATTGGTTACTTCCCTCTTGATCCTACCACTATATATATATATATATATATATATATATATACATATATATATATACACCATATATTAAAATTAAAATAAAAACCAGTGAAAGGACTCTGTAATGACCCGTGGAACCTGAGATTCCGACTAAAAAACTTGACGTTATTTTTACAAATATATTGATGTATTTAACTTTGTCAGAATAAATGAACTACATTATTCTCTCACCAATCTCTTCCAATTTTCATTATAATTACTATTATATTTGTCATAAAAGCCTACACTGCAACTTTTTATTTTTATTGGCACATGTATTTCGCATATATCATATATTTAAATAATAATAATAATATTCGTTGTAATAATTACAATTACAGTTTTTCCCATGCCCGTGACCCGTGGTACCCGTGACCAGCGGGCAAAATTAATATACAACTTCGTTAATTTTTTTCTAGAAAAGTTAGAAAATTTTATTAATTATAAATAATATGTACAATTATCATGTGTAAAATGACGTGAAAGTCATGTTTTTTACTTACATGTAATATTATATTTTTAATCATTATTGCAGTAAAAGTAAAATTCTTTTTAAATTGATAATTATACGTATAAACTCGCGGATAAATTAAAAAAAAGTCTCATGAATTAGCATATCGGGTTTTACCCGCGACAGATAGTATGTACCCGCGACCCGCCCGTGACCCTTTGGCGGGTATAATTTTTTACCCGTACCCGTGCTCGTGGGAAATAATTTACTCCCTCTGTCCCACTATAAGTGTCCGCGTTTGACTTTCAAAGTCTTTCTACATCAACTTTGACCGTAAATATTTTTATTTGTGTTATATATTATTTGTTGAAAAATATATACGTAGAAACCGTGTTTAAAACCCAATCTATTCATATAAATTTTATAAAATATTATATAACACAATTAAAGATATTTACGGTCAAAGTTGACAAACGAAGGCTTTGAAAGTCAAATGTGAACACTTATAGTGGGACGGAGGGAGTATGATTTTACCCGCCCATCACGGATCGGGTACCCGCGGGTCACTGGTTTTTTCTTGCCCATTGTCATCTCTAGTATTTCGACACCAAAAAATACCATTGAACTATAATTCAATCTTTGTTACTAGCTTTGGACCAAGAACTACTCTTTGGATATGACACATATATCCTTAGTTTAGGATAACTAAGGAGATAACAGGTCATTTGAGAATTGAGCCAGACCCGAACCAATCGCCCTCATTTCCCAAACAATTCACCCGTACACAATATCATCCACCTGATTTACCTTTTCAACAAAGAATAAACCCGCGGGTAGACCGAACACATAGACAATATGATTAAGACCTTGCACGAGAACGCAATCGCACTCTTAATCGTCCACCTTACCGCCTTTGCTTTCACCGTTAACACCGACCACATACGTGCGCATGAATTTTGACAAACCTGATTTTTCACCCCAAGCCAACACACATTGTACGAATGTATCATTAATCGTGACTCATAGAAAAACCTCTTTTTTAATATCCTTGGTCGATCTCAACGAAGTTACCCATTAGAGAATATCTACCCGAAGTAACAAAGACTCTAACTCAATTCGACTCGAACCTCCACTAGTTTCGACTTCCCTTGAGCTCTCACTCAAACAAGAACCCTCAACGATAACGGAAAGCATTAGGACGCTAGGATTTTTAGCATCTACAAAACCACCTAGCCATTTCTCGAAAGGAATGTCAACCATATATATGGTCCCCTTTTGTACCCGCGAGCAATAATACAATCTCCTTTAAACACTATCCACTTTTGATCCCCAAATAGAACATGACACCTATCATCATCCAATTTCCTAACCGAGATTAATCTTCTCGTGAGCTTGGGGATGAACCTAATGTTCCTCGAGATCTAAGCATAATTCATGTGTCTAACCACGAGATCACCAATACCCGCAACATCAAGAGTACTCCCATTCGAAACTCAAACTCTACCGGAATAGCCCTTAAAATTCACCATATCATTCATGTACGGGGCAGCATGATAAGAGGCACCCGAATCTAAAACCCAAGATTCATCAAGAACCTCTTCGTGGCATATCAACGCATCCTCGATCACCGTAGTTACCAAGCTCCCACCCAACTTAAGACTCGGGCACTTTAACTTATAGTGACCAACATGTTGACAATTCCAACACACAACGTTCTTGCTCCTTGATGGACTCCTTGACCTAGCTCTTCCCCGACTAACACTTAGAACCAAACCCGAACTCTCACTTGAATCTTTCTTGAGAATACCTTTGCTAAGAATTAAATCAAGGATTCCTTAAAAAATGAGCTTAGTAGTTCCAGATGAACCACTAATCGCCGTAACCGTACCGGCCCAACTATCAGGTAAAGAAGATAGGAAAAACAACACCTCAAGCTCATCATCAAATTTAATACTAATCGATTTCAACCGAGTTAAAATCGAATTAAACTCATTAACATGATCCGCCACCGAGGAACCCTCCATCATCCAAGCATTCACCAATTGCCGAATCAAGAAAAATTTGTTTAAAGCGGATGGCTTTTCATGCATGTTGGATAACGCCGCAATCAATCCCGATGTTGTGGTTTGACCCACAATGTTGTAAGCAATGTTCTTGGCCAGAGGAAGTCGAACAACCCTAGGGGCTTTCCTATCCAACAAGTCCCACTCGCCTTGCCTCATCTCTTCCTGTTTAACACCCGTTAAGGGTATATGAAGCTTCTTTTAATAGATAAGGTCTTCCACTTGCATATTTCAAAAGCTAAAATCAGTCTCATTGAATCGGTCAATCTTCACATAACTCTTATCTGCCATTGTTCCCATAAACACGTGAGCCTAAGCTTCGATACCACTTGTTAGGAATGATTAGGTGATCCCTAACAAGACTTGACAATCCCCTGATTATCAAACCCACAAGACAATAAACAAAGAAGATAATGAACACGAAGAAACTATCAAAATCGATAAAAAGACAAGAATTTAACGTGGTTAATGTAATCAAACTTGATTACTTTATTCCTCGACCAACCGAAGAGTATTCTTATTAAAAAATTTGTAGGTATACATTATAGGTTACATATGGGGGTATTTATAATGTAAAAAGAACAACGAATTCGAAGCAAATGCGAACTCCTAGTCCAAATCCAGTTCTGCCCGTCAGACCCCCATCACGGTCTCGATGCTATCCATCTCGATCTCGATGGATCTTCAAAAATGACCTGATGCTACTGACCATATTTTTTAGGCCATCCCATTTGCGATGAAAGCTATCCCGGTCTCGATAGGACTCCAACTCATAAACCAATTCGTGGTTAACTCGTATTCGCACTCCTAACCCATTCACCTCTTGCAAGAAGTCAACAATGTCTTTTATCTCGGGACACCTAAATCCGAAACCCTCAAAGAACTCAAGTGCATTCTCTCGTGGTCCTCGATACACAATTTGGCCTCTGCTAGTTTATGCTTTCGTCAGAAAATTCAAAACTTTGGAGCAAGTTGAAATAGAGACATCATAATCATTGACTTAGTGATGTGTACAATTTACCGCAAACATTTTACCATTCGATACGTAGTTGAGCTGTCTAGACATGTCGATATCTTATCATGAAAAGAATTTTAGCTGGCCCATCAATCATTTCTCCTTATAGAATTATATAACAACATAATTTGACACTAAAAAAATAGGCATATGTAATAATAACAATAATAATCATTTCTAAGAGAATGATTGCAGTTAGTTTAAACTCTTTTGAATTTTTTGACTTAGAATTATATAACAACATAGTTTATTATATATTTCTAACAGGAGAAATACTTGTTGGGCTAGTTTAAACTCTTTTCACGGATATTTGATATCAACAGGTCTAGACAGCTCAATTACGTAGCGGATGGTAAAATGTTTGCAACAAATTGTACACATCACTAAGTCAACGATTATGATGTCTCTACTACAACATGCTTGAGAGACTTTTAAATTGTTTGATGACATCATACTATCAGAGGGACAGATTGTGTATCAAGGACCACGAGAGAATGCACTTGAGTTCTTCGGGAGTTCAGGTTATAGTTGTTAGAGAGAAAAGGCATTGCCGACTTCTTGCAAGATGTGAACATTAAATTTTTTTATCATGTTCAAAATTTTAAGGCTAGTTGATAGAAAAGTTTTGTATGTTGATGATGGGTTACCTCTCGTATGGATCAAGAGAAATATTGGGTAGATAAAAAATCTCGTACAGATCAAATTGACCTTGCTTCTGAACCTATCGGGTGAATATGGGTTAACACATAAGTATTCATCCCGGTGAGAAATTGCATTTTATTTTCTAACAATAATTGCTAAAGTTTGGTGTTACAGATTCTTAAAGCACTTCTTGCTGATTTTTTTTTAATCCTGAATCTGGCAGGCGGACTTTTTAGGTTTTTGCTGGAGTTTGTAGGACAAAGAAGATGGCAAACAGCGGTGGACCTTTTAGGCTTATTGCTGGAGTGTATAGAAAATCATATTATACTCTCTACTGAAGCTAAAAGTTATATATAGTTAGGAAAAGTAGGTCCAAAGAGTGGCGTAAATCAAGGTTGATAATGATGGATAACAAAGTAACAAACTTACGCACAAACCAAACTGAAAACAATTAGTTGTAAATGTGTGATATTATTGCTTATTGCTTGACATTACAATCATACGTAAGTTACATAAATGAAGATATAAGTGGGTCAAGAGCTTGGAAAGCCACATGGGCCAATATCTACAATTACAGGCTAACATTAATAACAAATTGAGAGTACAAATCAAAGTGAAATCCATGTACAACAAACTGAAGTAACGTAATTCAAACTGAAAGCCATGGATAACTATGCATTCGTGATGGTGTTAATATAGTCGTGTACTCATGTTGATGTGTTTGCATAATTAGTTAATGAGTTTAGTTTAGCACATTAATATAGTCGTGGCTGTATGAGAAAACATATAAGACTGATACAAAAAGTTTTGGGTTTTACGCATAAAAACAGCTCCATGACTCGCAAATGGAAGTTGGATTTCCAAATACTTTTTAGTTATAATTAAAATTAAAAATTACATGTTCAGACTATTTGCAAACGAATCACCATTAACATATGACTTTTTTTTTTAGTGTGTTGTTTTGGTCTGATAGCCGTAAGGGTTGTTGCTGGCCCTATTCTATTAATCTCTACACAACTTCTATTCCATGATTTTCCCTGCATAAAAAAACTTCAAAGATAAACACTTGAACCTTTTAGGAGATACCAATTTCAACCCATTTCCTTATAAATGGGTCTAATTGAGTTGTAATTATATCTCACGAGTCAAACGGGTAATAAGCTGCCCAGAGTCTAAGTTTGTGATAGTACCTCTAGAATCATTATATATATATATATATATATATATATATATATATATATTATATTATATTATATTATATTATATTATATTATTATTATTATTATTTTATTATTATTATTATTATTATTATTATTATTATTATTATTATTATTTTATTATTATTATATTAAACGAGCTTGAAATTGATGTCGTTGCAGTGAAAAAAAGGTCCTTCCATTGCTTGTGTTCACACCGGGAATTTACACCTTGCCCCCAAAAGATTTCAGCAAATACAAATTTTTAGGGGTTTAGAATGTAATTTTGTTTTTTTATTTAATTCAAAAGACAAAACTCATCATTAACTTCAAGGGGCCTTATCTTCCTACCCGACGCGAGTTAATTTTCAGCGGTACCACCATTAAACTTGAAATAATTTTTCGAACAAAACAAGACTAAGTACGTTCGAAACGAAATTTTTTTCAAAAACGGTATGCGCACCTACATCTAAAACGGGTTTTATCATCCAACTCGCAGCGAGTTATTTTTCACCGCTACCATCATTTAACTTAAAATAATTATCCGAACAAAAGAGACTAACTACGTTCGAAACGGACAATTTTTTAAAAACGGTACGCGGACCTATATCTAAAACGGGTATTAATACATGGGTCGTTTCCCCTTCTGTATATACACAACACTACGTTAAATATGAATATGCAGGCCTAAAGCCCCCGCCGCATCGCGCGGGCCGAACCGGGCTAGTTTTAACTAAATCATCTCATAGGCGGCCATTCACATTTTTGTTTCGTATAATTATTCTTGTTTCTTGCTAATGCTCATCGATATCTAATATTCTGATAGACCCGGTTAGATGGGCCGATTATCATCTCAATATAACTTATTGTGAATCTGTTACAAGTGTAAAATTGTCGTCTCATATTGTAGACGCTAGTAGATCTCGTCGGAGTCATTAACGTTAAAAAACTACCTTTAAATACACTAAAGGTACGCTCGACATTACTTCGCACAGTTTCTTGCTACATCCTGAACTTGTTTCGTTTCTTGCCACTATGACAAGAAAACACTTTGACAAATGTGACTCAATCCGGTTTCATATCATCGGTATTGATACCTATTTCCGTCTAGCGGCTAACAAGTATTAGTACAACAATATAACAACCTAGCTAGTGCGATGAGGTAGATATCCGATTGATATTTTCGCTCGTGACGGATCTCTGCAGGCACGGTTCACGGACAGAATGACGTGGGGTGGCTTTATTAATCTCGTGGAGCCAAACTATGAGTTGGTCCATGATATGACCGAAACGGACGGTTTTATTTCGCGCGATGTCTTCAGGTCGCGGCGCGTCAGAGCCAGCCACCAAGAGGGGGGACACTTCTTTTAAATTTATATTTAGCGGGGCCTAAATCGTACTACTCCTTATTATGAGTAAGGGAAGTATGACCTAGAGTCGTATTTTTGAGATATCAGTAGAATCGAACCTATATCTAAGACTTAAGATAATTATAAAGTGCAGGAGTAGTTGGTGATTACCTAATTTTGGGTTTTCTAGATTAAAGTAAAGTAAATACGATAAAATTTGTAATTCAGATAAGGCTAAAACAAGTGCATGCTATGGTTTCATCAGTTACTTTGCCGGTATTATGGAATGCTGGCTCATGGATAGGCAGTGACCTTGTATTTACTACACTAGTCCAAAACGCCCCTGTCATAAGACATGTCACTGGGTAATGCGCTAGGCTTAAAGATTCTGAATAGACAGCAACGTCCCTTACCCCCGACGCCTGTGCAGTCTGACTACAGGCATACACGTTCAGACGGCTCATCCAATTGAGCGACTCGGTGGGGTGACGTATTAACATTCCGAAATGGTCTAAACTTTCTTAAGCATAATAGAATACATGGTTTTCCATATCCGAGAGACGTGATGGGTCGCAATGCTTTCGTTAATGATTAGTTTAGAAGATAGTTAGGCCCTTAAAAGAGTTTAACCATAAAGAACACCATGGCCAAGTCAAGCTGACTTCCAGGAAACGTTCGGTTATCCTAACGGTCCAATCCTTTATGTGTTCGAACAAACAGTTTCTTAATTAACTAAGAACCCCTCAAGCGGGGTGCAATGCTTGAGACCGCGTTATGGTGAAGTGTACTAGTCAACACTAACCGTGTTCCATGGCCCTACTTAGCAGAGGTACAGCTTACAACAACCGTTGTGCTTCAGCGTGCACGTACGAAGTTTATATGCTTGGTGACTACACTAGCATGGTCTAGGACCGACAATGTACTAGGGGTCTAGTCAGATGTTTCACTACGAAATAGTCCTCAGTCAGAATCTAAAGCTCGGTGGACTTACTACAACCAGTGTGCCTCAGTCAAACTCACGTTGTATCCGACAGACTTCTCTTACCAAGGGGTGACACAGATAGTGTAATCTGAATCGGGGTTCACGACTTCCCAATAGCAGAGCCTATAACTACGTTATATTAGTTGGAAAAGCGATTGCGTTCAAAGCATAATCGGAAAGCATTTTGACAACATACACAAGCCATAATATAATTTCGGCATTCTAACTGATTACGTCATAACATACACTAAAGATAACTACTCGCTAATCATGGCAACAATATCACAAAGCATAATAATGGAAGACATTATAAAGAGACAAGGGATAGAATTACCAGTAGATTAAACGAGTTCTGAATATAAAAGTGACAACTTCAAGACTCCAGACCGCTCCTAATACAATCTTCGTCGTTCTTCTCCGGGTACTAGGTTTCCTGCAAGGAGTCGAAGACCTTGAAAGTATGACTAATATTGTACAAGAGAGAGAAAGAAGTGAATTGAAGTGTGTGTTGAAAATGAATGACAAGTGCACTTTAAATAAGCTTGATTTTTGCCTGCAAACGGCTGGCAGGCCGTTTGGCCAGCCCGTTTGCTGAGGCCGTTTGATCTGGCCATTTGGCAGGCCGTTTTTCACATTGGCAGGCCGTTTAGCAAGCCGTTTGGCATGATTATTCCCTGGATCGTAACTTGATTTCTTGTCTTTCACCGTTTTCGCTCTAAAATCTTCGTTTTAGCTCCGATTCTCTTGATTCTTTTCGCATCGTCTTCGTAATTACTTGTTCTTCAATTCTAACCAACGAAGTGGGTATTTTGCCGATAAAGTTTGAATCTTTCTTGTTTTTGGGCCTTAATACCGGGGTGAAAACGTGACTTTTTAGCCGATATCAAATATCCCACACTTGAACTTTGCTTGTCCTCAAGCAAACTTCTCGTTTTTACTTCAAGAAATATTTTCAGAGTTTCTTTTCTAATAGCCTAAGCGGTTTGATTTTTATTATAAGAGCAAAAGATAAGGTGAGTCATTTATGTTAGGGTTGAAACTATCTCTGCAAGTATGCGAGGAGGTTACATGACTTAGGCTAGCTTTCACGGGTCACTCCAATCACTCAAGTTTTTAGGGTTCCCTATAGATCTAAGAAATGAATTTCACTCATAGCCTGTCATGTTGTACACATTGTCATAGGCTTGATAAGACTCAAATCCTTGCTACTAATGTGAAAACGGTAGTAACCATAGCTTCTAGGTCATTTATCAGTGATGGAACGGAATTTTGTAGTGGTGGTGAAGTTGTTTTAAGGGGTGAAAAGGGGTAACATAGTTCAAAAGACTTTTATTTTGGAAAGTTTTAGATAGATAGGAGTGCTGGTATTTTTGAGAAGCACTTTTGAACTAAACTTCTTTTTGAAGTGATATGCGTTTGTGGTGAAGTTCTTCTTCGGAGTTTCTCTTTATAATTTCTGCTCCTTTTCTCAGAACTTTTTTTTTTTTTTTTTGGATATTTCATCTTGAGAAACTTTTTGCCAGTAGACTTTTTCAAGACCTTTTCCGTGATACTTGAGAAGTTTGTAGCATAGGGTTTACGGAAGGAATCTCATTTTTTGGATTTTCGATTGATAGTAAAGATGAAGTGGATGAGGTAAAAGAAATGGAAGTGTGAGCGGGTTGTTTTTGACAAATAGCTAGCTCTTCTGATTATAACCGAATCACATTTCGCAACTTGGAAATGCAGATCTAAAGCAAGTTCTGATTCCGAGCACAGACATCGGCACTCTCAACGGAAAATAGCGAAGCATTAAAGATGAATGCTGGTCTTATTTGGGTGCCTCACCATAATCAATTTAGGTCGATAATGCCTAGTCATGCAATGCTCTTTTAGAGATTTGGTTCGTCCTAACAAGATTTTCACCTTACTTAAGCCTTATTTTTATTTACAAACGTTTCAGGTTTTCAAAAATACTTTTTCGAAAAGGCTTTCTTTTGTTAAAAATTTGAAATTTGGCTTAAAAACTTGGAATCTTTGTAATGGGTTATTTAAATATAGCATAAAAAGGATTATACCATCATCCCACACTTAAACGAACATTGTCCTCAATGTTCCTAGTGTATCCCACACTTAGGAGTTTTAGTTGAAGATTTGTGATTATTCGTTTAGTGTTCATTTGGGTGTTATCCCACACTTAGTGATAAGCTAGGATGTGGCATAGTTTGAATCTTGAGTTAGTAGCGAAAAGAAAAGGAATACCCCTAGCAGATGCGGCTGGCTTCCAATCCTTGCGTCTTTTATCGGTTCACTTGTCATCCTTTATTCTTCTACTCTACTTTATTGAACGGGTTTCCTCCCGAGAAGTGCTTTTTTTAAGGTCGTTGACTCGACCGTAGTGATGCTCTAAAACGCAAACATTCCTCGCTGATGGTTGTGATCATGGTCTTCTCGAGGAAATGTGAGTCTTAGCGGGTAAATCCTGAGAAAGTGCCGGACCAATAGTGGTAGAAGATTTGGTACTTCTCTTGAAGATCTTCTGAACGATAAGTAGTGCGCAGTTTCGGCTCTTGATAAGTCTTGAAGTCCGATGAGAATATGATCTACGGCTCTGCTGGTTGACCCATAAATGTCAATCATAGAGGCAGTGCTGGTGGTGATTGTTTCTCTGATGGGATGCTCATTTCGGAGGTCTTCAAACAATGTTAGAAACTGTATCTTTAGAATCTCGAAGTCTTCGGAATGGTGATCTCCACAGTAAGAGTCTGTAGCTTTGCACAGATTTGTTAAAAGACAAAGCTAAAAAGAAGTGAACAGCAATCCTGATCCGAGTATTAATATCACCGCCTTTGAGTATATCTCTCGACATCCAGCTTTAAATGTGAAACTAGGATCTGTGGATTCGTGAAAGATACGTGATATCTGCTTCGTAACATAGGTGGCAATGTTGACTCGATCTGGTTCAAGATGAGAGAACGGATTGTTTCGCCTTACTTCCTCCGTAACAGCGTCTCGTAACTCTTTGATAATCAGATCAGCATGGTGATCAATTGTTACGTAAATCACTTGTCTGTTTGGTGTGCTTTCGAAATTATCTCTTTCCAAGAGAGCGAAAAGGCTGTGAATGTCCTCGATCATTTGTAAATCAGAGTGATAAGTCGGGTGTCCGGTAGAAAGATCCATATGCTTTCGGATGAGAGTCATTAGTGCTTGTTGGTTTTGTGAGAATGGAAGTGCCAATCCTGCTAAGGCGTTGTAGACCTTAGAGTAAATGATCTTCTGATCTCGACAGAATCTTGTCTCAAGAATAGTACGAACCACTGAATTGTGCTCTCGTTGTCTTTCTTCTTGGTAGATATGATCGTGAAGAGAATTGATAAAGTCTTAAATGCGTTCTTCTAGGATTCAACATCATTGTCTTCTCTTCGGAGATAGAGGTTGTGTTCTTCTCGGATAGCCATAATTCGTTCTGTTAAGCATAGCGAAAAATCAATGGTTGATTTTCGGATGGCTTTGAGAATATCTTCAAATTCATCGGTATCATTGATGAAAGTTATCATGTCTGCGTGTGTAGATATAACCGGAATCCGATCTGAAGAAGAGTCCGACTCCCTTTGATCTGGTTCGGTTGGAGAGTGTGAGTTATTCAGAATGTCTTCATGTTGCTCTACCTCGTCATCATTGGTGTGTTGTTCTTCTGAGGATGCGCCTGATGAACGGGTTTCTTCAGTATTCTGATTCTCCAGTTTGATACTTGCAGGATCAATTTATATATCCTTGACCTCGGCCTTGTAGGTCTTCTTCTTGAAGCGAATGATTAAACTGTGATCTGCCGTCTCAAGCCTCATTATTTCCTCATGACGTTCAATGCTTGGAGCGGGTATTATCGCAGTTTCTTTTTCGTCTTCCATTTCCTCTTCCTCTTCAGATTCCTCCTCTTCCTCTATTTCTTCGCTGAGATCCTCTTCTTCCATTTCTGGGTCATCTACAGACTGTGATTCGACACCCATCTCGATATCATCGGCTGGTGGTGAAGACTCGTCATCGGAAGTGATCCGTCTGGTGGAAATAGCAAACATCTCTGCCTGTCCAGAAAGATCGTTTAGTCGGTCAATTTTGAAGGTAACGCTCTCCCCATGTGATCGTAAGATCAAGGTTTGATTGACCACATCAATGACAGTCCTAGCCGTATTCATGAAAGGTCTTCCTAACACTATTGGTGTGTGTAGGTCTTCCTTGATATCCATTACTACGAAATCCTGAGGATACAGGAATTTGTCGACTTTCACCAAGACGTTCTCAACTATGCCCTTAGGATATCGAATTGTGTGATCGGCAAGTTGGATTGTCATTTTGGTTGGTGACAAGTCTCCTAACTCTAATCTCTTGTAGAGAGAGTAGGGGATTAGGTTGATACTTGCTCCTAAATCTGCTAGCGCATGAATGGTTCCAGATTGATAGATTGAACACGAAAAAATGAATCGGCCCGTATCTCCTAGCTTCTGTGGTAGAGAGTTCCTGAGTAATGCAGAGCATTCTTCACTCAGTGGAATTTTGTTAGAGTCTGGTATCCTCTCCTTTGTACAGAGAAGCCTTCGGATGTATCTCTTCTGGTTGGGGACTTTGGACATAGTGTCCAGGAATCTTCCATCAAGTTTGAAGGAATCCAGCTTGGGTGGTTCTTCTTGTAGCCTTCCAGGATTGGGTACACGAACTGGAGTTTCCGGTGTCAGCTTATGAGTATATGTTGATTTGTTCTTAAGCCTGGCTGACCTTCTTCGTGGTTCTTCCTCTGGTATTACGAAATCCATTTGTTTTGCTTCTTCTATGTGGGGATTTTGGATAGTATTACTTGGCAATCTTCCATGCGGTCGGATTTCAAGGCGTTGTGATAATTGTCCGAGCTGCGTTTCCAGGCTTTTGAGCAGAGCCAATTGGTTTCTCATTAGTATCTCCGTCTGATCTTGCCTGACTGCAGTTCTCTGATTTAGCTGTTGTTGTCCTTGAATGAACTAAGTCAACTGATCATCAGCTCCGAGAGTGGGGTTAGTTGCTTTCGTAATCTGGGTGGCAGGGGAATTTTCCTCAACTGGGGTACCAGTGAGTGGAAGTGGTTGATCGTAGGTCAATTGAGATTGTTGGGCTGGGTAAGGTGGATAGCGATAGCTAAAAGGTTGATTGCTTCGCTGAAATTGATTAACCCTAGGTTGTTGATTGAATCCGAAATTTGGTGTACGAGCTGGGTATTGAACGTAACAAACCAAACCGTCGGGGTTTTCGTACTCAACTTGATATTCTTCAGTGGGTTGCGGGTTGGTACAATTTACACAAGCCTGAGCTTGGTTGACCTGCTGCAACTGCGTCTTCAATTCTCCGAGTTGTTTAGCAAGAGATTCCATCTTATCTGTGAGGGATTTAATGGCCTCCGTTTGATTGTTGAGTGCAGAGAGTGGGGCAGATGATGAAGTTGTTTCACCACTGTTCCAGTCATGATGATGCATTGTCATTTTCTCGAGCAACTCCCATGCTTCGTCTGCGGTTTGGTTCATCAGATTCCCTTGAGCTGCTGTGAAATGTCCCGTTCTTATTGATTAAAAACGTTCCATATTAATTGATTTCGTTGCGAGGTTTTGACCTCTATATGAGACGTTTTTCAAAGACTGCATTCATTTTAAAACAAACCATAACCTTTATTTCATCAATAAAGGTTTAAAAAGCTTTACGTAGATTATCAAATAATGATAATCTAAAATATCCTGTTTACACACGACCATTACACAATGGTTTACAATACAAATATGTTACAACAAAATAAGTTTTTTTGAATGCAGTTTTTACACAATATCATACAAGCATGGATTCCAAATCTCGTCCTTATTTAAGTATGCGACAGCGGAAGCTCTTAATAATCACCTGAGAATAAACATGCTTAAAACGTCAACAAAAATGTTGGTGAGTTATAGGTTTAACCTATATATATCAAATCATAATAATAGACCACAAGATTTCATATTTCAATACACATCCCATACATAGAGATAAAAATCATTCATATGGTGAACACCTGGTAACCGACATTAACAAGATGCATATATAAGAATATCCCCATCATTCCGGGACACCCTTCGGATATGATATAAATTTCGAAGTACTAAAGCATCCGGTACTTTGGATGGGGTTTGTTAAGCCCAATAGATCTATCTTTAGGATTCGCGTCAATTAGGGTGTCTGTTCCCTAATTCTTAGATTACCAGACTTAATAAAAAGGGGCATATTCGATTTCGATAATTCAACCATAGAATGTAGTTTCACGTACTTGTGTCTATTTTGTAAATCATTTATAAAACCTGCATGTATTCTCATCCCAAAAATATTAGATTTTAAAAGTGGGACTATAACTCACTTTCACAGATTTTTACTTCGTCGGGAAGTAAGACTTGGCCACTGGTTGATTCACGAACCTATAACAATATATACATATATATCAAAGTATGTTCAAAATATATTTACAACACTTTTAATATATTTTGATGTTTTAAGTTTATTAAGTCAGCTGTCCTCGTTAGTAACCTACAACTAGTTGTCCACAGTTAGATGTACAGAAATAAATCGATAAATATTATCTTGAATCAATCCACGACCCAGTGTATACGTATCTCAGTATTGATCACAACTCAAACTATATATTTTTTGGAATCAACCTCAACCCTGTATAGCTAACTCCAACATTCACATATAGAGTGTCTATGGTTGTTCCGAAATATATATAGATGTGTCGACATGATAGGTCGAAACATTGTATACGTGTCTATGGTATCTCAAGATTACATAATATACAATACAAGTTGATTAAGTTATGGTTGGAATAGATTTGTTACCAATTTTCACGTAGCTAAAATGAGAAAAATTATCCAATCTTGTTTTACCCATAACTTCTTCATTTTAAATCCGTTTTGAGTGAATCAAATTGCTATGGTTTCATATTGAACTATATTTTATGAATCTAAATAGAAAAAGTATAGGTTTATAGTCGGAAAAATAAGTTACAAGTCGTTTTTGTAAAGGTAGTCATTTCAGTCGAAAGAACGACGTCTAGATGACCATTTTAGAAAACATACTTCCACTTTGAGTTTAACCATAATTTTTGGATATAGTTTCATGTTCATAATAAAAATCATTTTCTCAGAATAACAACTTTTAAATCAAAGTTTATCATAGTTTTTAATTAACTAACCCAAAACAGCCCGCGGTGTTACTACGACGGCGTAAATCCGGTTTTACGGTGTTTTTCGTGTTTCCAGGTTTTAAATCATTAAGTTAGCATATCATATAGATATAGAACATGTGTTTAGTTGATTTTAAAAGTCAAGTTAGAAGGATTAACTTTTGTTTGCGAACAAGTTTAGAATTAACTAAACTATGTTCTAGTGATTACAAGTTTAAACCTTCGAATAAGATAGCTTTATATGTATGAATCGAATGATGTTATGAACATCATTACTACCTTAAGTTCCTTGGATAAACCTACTGGAAAAGAGAAAAATGGATCTAGCTTCAACGGATCCTTGGATGGCTCGAAGTTCTTGAAGCGGAATCATGACACGAAAACAAGTTCAAGTAAGATCATCACTTGAAATAAGATTGTTATAGTTATAGAAATTGAACCAAAGTTTGAATATGATTATTACCTTGTATTAGAATGATAACCTACTGTAAGAAACAAAGATTTCTTGAGGTTGGATGATCACCTTACAAGATTGGAAGTGAGCTAGCAAACTTGAAAGTATTCTTGATTTTATGTAACTAGAACTTGTAGAATATATGAAGAACACTTAGAACTTGAAGATAGAACTTGAGAGAGACCAATTAGATGAAGAAAATTGAAGAATTAAAGTGTTTGTAGGTGTTTTTGGTCGTTGGTGTATGGATTAGATATAAAGGATATGTAATTTTGTTTTCATGTAAATAAGTCATGAATGATTACTCATATTTTTGTAATTTTATGAGATATTTCATGCTAGTTGCCAAATGATGGTTCCCACATGTGTTAGGTGACTCACATGGGCTGCTAAGAGCTGATCATTGGAGTGTATATACCAATAGTACATACATCTAAAAGCTGTGTATTGTACGAGTACGAATACGGGTGCATACGAGTAGAATTGTTGATGAAACTGAACGAGGATGTAATTGTAAGCATTTTTGTTAAGTAGAAGTATTTTGATAAGTGTATTGAAGTCTTTCAAAAGTGTATAAATACATATTAAAACAATACATGTATATACATTTTAACTGAGTCGTTAAGTCATCGTTAGTCGTTACATGTAAGTGTTGTTTTGAAACCTTTAGATTAACGATCTTGTTAAATGTTGTTAACCCAATGTTTATAATATCAAATGAGATTTTAAATTATTATATTATCATGATATTATCATATATGAATATCTCTTAATATGATATATATACATTAAATGTCTTTACAACGATAATCGTTACATATATGTCTCGTTTAAAAATCATTAAGTTAGTAGTCTTGTTTTTACATATGTAGTTCATTGTTAATATACTTAATGATATGTTTACTTATCATAGTATCATGTTAACTATATATATATCCATATATATATATCCATATATATGTCATCATATAGTTTTTACAAGTTTTAACGTTCGTGAATCACCGGTCAACTTGGGTGGTCAATTGTCTATATGAAACATATTTCAATTAATCAAGTCTTAACAAGTTTGATTGCTTAACATGTTGGAAACATTTAATCATGTAAATATCAATCTCAATTAATATATATAAACATGGAAAAGTTCGGGTCACTACAGTACCTACCCGTTAAATAAATTTCGTCCCGAAATTTTAAGCTGTTGAAGGTGTTGACGAATCTTCTGGAAATAGATGCGGGTATTTCTTCTTCATCTGATCTTCACGCTCCCAGGTGAACTCAGGTCCTCTATGAGCATTCCATCGAACCTTAACAATTGGTATCTTGTTTTGCTTAAGTCTTTTAACCTCACGATCCATTATTTCGACGGGTTCTTCGATGAATTGAAGTTTTTCGTTGATTTGGATTTCATCTAACGGAATAGTGAGATCTTCTTTAGCAAAACATTTCTTCAAATTCGAGACGTGGAAAGTGTTATGTACAGCCGCGAGTTGTTGAGGTAACTCAAGTCGGTAAGCTACTGGTCCGACACGATCAATAATCTTGAATGGTCCAATATACCTTGGATTTAATTTCCCTCGTTTACCAAATCGAACAACGCCTTTCCAAGGTGAAACTTTAAGCATGACCATCTCTCCAATTTCAAATTCTATATCTTTTCTTTTAATGTCAGCGTAGCTCTTTTGTCGACTTTGGGCGGTTTTCAACCGTTGTTGAATTTGGATGATCTTCTCGGTAGTTTCTTGTATAATCTCCGGACCCGTAATCTGTCTATCCCCCACTTCACTCCAACAAATCGGAGACCTGCACTTTCTACCATAAAGTGCTTCAAAAGGCGCCATCTCAATGCTTGAATGGTAGCTGTTGTTGTAGGAAAATTCTGCTAACGGTAGATGTCGATCCCAACTGTTTCCGAAATCAATAACACATGCTCGTAGCATGTCTTCAAGCGTTTGTATCGTCCTTTCACTCTGCCCATCAGTTTGTGGATGATAGGCAGTACTCATGTCTAGACGAGTTCCTAATGCTTGCTGTAATGTCTGCCAGAATCTTGAAATAAATCTGCCATCCCTATCAGAGATAATAGAGATTGGTATTCCGTGTCTGGAGATGACTTCCTTCAAATACATTCGTGCTAACTTCTCCATCTTGTCATCTTCTCTTATTGGCAGGAAGTGTGCTGATTTGGTGAGACGATCAACTATTACCCAAATAGTATCAAAACCACTTGCAGTCCTTGGCAATTTAGTGATGAAATCCATGGTAATATTTTCCCATTTCCATTCTGGGATTTCGGGTTGTTGAAGTAGACCTGATGGTTTCTGATGCTCAGCTTTGACCTTAGAACATGTCAAACATTCTCCTACGTATTTAGCAACATCGGCTTTCATACCCGGCCACCAAAAATGTTTCTTGAGATCCTTGTACATCTTCCCCGTTCCAGGATGTATTGAGTATCTGGTTTTATGAGCTTCTCTAAGTACCATTTCTCTCATATCTCCAAATTTTGGTACCCAAATCCTTTCAGCCCTATACCGAGTTCCGTCTTCCCGAATATTAAGATGCTTCTCCGATCCCTTGGGTATTTCATCCTTTAAATTTCCCTCTTTTAAAACTCCTTGTTGCGCCTCCTTTATTTGAGTAGTAAGGTTATTATGAATCATTATATTCATAGATTTTACTCGAATGGGTTCTCTGTCCTTCCTGCTCAAGGCATCGGCTACCACATTTGCCTTCCCCGGGTGGTAACGAATCTCAAAGTCGTAATCATTCAACAATTCAATCCACCTACGCTGCCTCATATTCAGTTGTTTCTGATTAAATATGTGTTGAAGACTTTTGTGGTCGGTATATATAATACTTTTGACCCCATATAAGTAGTGCCTCCAAGTCTTTAATGCAAAAACAACCGCGCCTAATTCCAAATCATGCGTCGTATAATTTTGTTCGTGAATCTTCAATTGTCTAGACGCATAAGCAATCACCTTCGTTCGTTGCATTAATACACAACCGAGACCTTGCTTTGATGCATCACAATAAATCACAAAATCATCATTCCCTTCAGGCAATGACAATATAGGTGCCGTAGTTAGCTTTTTCTTCAATAACTGAAACGCTTTCTCTTGTTCATCATTCCATTCAAATTTCTTCCCTTTATGCGTTAATGCTGTCAAGGGTTTTGCTATTCTGGAAAAGTCTTGGATGAACCTTCTGTAGTAACCAGCTAGTCCTAAAAATTGGCGTATATGTTTCGGAGTTTTCGGTGTTTCCCACTTTTCAACAGTTTCTATCTTTGCCGGATCCACCTTAATACCTTCTTTGTTCACTATGTGACCGAGGAATTGAACTTCTTCCAACCAAAATGCACACTTTGAAAATTTAGCGTACAATTCTTCCTTCCTCAATACTTCTAACACCTTTCTCAAATGTTCACCGTGTTCTTGGTCATTCTTTGAGTAAATAAGTATGTCATCAATGAAAACAATGACAAACTTGTCAAGGTATGGTCCACACACTCGGTTCATAAGGTCCATGAACACAGCTGGTGCATTAGTTAAACCAAATGGCATGACCATAAACTCGTAATGACCGTAACGTGTTCTGAAAGCAGTCTTTGGAATATCATCTTCTTTCACCCGCATTTGATGATACCCGGAACGTAAGTCAATCTTTGAATAAACAGACGAGCCTTGTAGTTGATCAAATAAGTCGTCGATTCTCGGTAGTGGGTAGCGGTTCTTGATGGTAAGTTTGTTCAACTCTCGGTAGTCGATACACAACCTGAATGTACCATCTTTCTTCTTGACAAACAAAACAGGAGCTCCCCACGGTGATGTGCTTGGTCGAATGAAACCACGCTCTAAAAGTTCTTGTAATTGGCTTTGCAGTTCTTTCATCTCGCTGGGTGCGAGTCTGTAAGGAGCACGAGCTATTGGTGCAGCTCCTGGTACAAGATCTATTTGAAATTCAACGGATCGATGTGGGGGTAATCCCGGTAATTCTTTCGGAAATACATCGGGAAATTCTTTTGCAATGGGAACATCATTGATGCTCTTTTCTTCAGTTTGTACTTTCTCGACGTGTGCTAGAACAGCATAGCAACCTTTTCTTATTAGTTTTTGTGCCTTCAAATTACTAATAAGATGTAGCTTCGTGTTGCCCTTTTCTCCGTACACCATTAAGGGTTTTCCTTTTTCTCGTATAATGCGAATTGCATTTTTGTAACAAACGATCTCTGCTTTCACTTCTTTCAACCAGTCCATACCGATTATCACATCAAAACTCCCTAACTCTACTGGTATCAAATCAATCTTAAATGTTTCGCTAACCAGTTTAATTTCTCGATTCCGACATATATTATCTGCTGAAATTAATTTACCATTTGCTAATTCGAGTAAAAATTTACTATCCAAAGGCGTCAATGGACAACTTAATTTAGCACAAAAATCTCTACTCATATAGCTTCTATCCGCACCCGAATCAAATAAAACGTAAGCAGATTTATTGTCAATAAGAAACGTACCCGTAACAAGCTCCGGGTCTTCCTGTGCCTCTGCCGCATTAATATTGAAAACTCTTCCGCGGCCTTGTCCATTTGTGTTCTCCTGGTTCGGGCAATTTCTAATAATGTGGCCCGGCTTTCCACATTTATAACAAACTACATTGGCATAACTTGCTCCGACACTACTTGCTCCGCCATTACTCGTTCTGACACCATTTGTTCCTTTCGTTCTATTAACCCCTGGTCCGTAGACCTCACACTTCGCCGCGCTATGACCATTTCTTTTACACTTGTTGCAAAATTTGGTGCAGAACCCCGAGTGATACTTTTCACACCTTTGGCATAGCTGCTTCTGATTGTTGTTGTTGTTGCGGTTATTATTGTTGTTGGGATGATTATTGTAGTTGCTGTTGTTATTGTTATTGTTGTTGTTGTTGTTGTTGTTGAGCCGTTTGTTGTAGTTGCGATTGATGTTGCGATTGTTGG